>NC_141876.1:618544355-618851021 GCF_056163025.1 Triticum urartu
TCAAGCAAGGGAACCATCAATTCATTTGTTATAGAAGCAGCAACACAGGGGAGTAGGCTCGACAGCCCTGCAGAACGAAGTGTAGAAACGCCTGCCCGTACGCACGCATATAGCTCTGCATACGGCAGCATCGCATGTATCTAGATGAGTGCAGTCGGTCTCTACAAAATACAATATGTGCACACATATCAAACATGATGCAATTTTTTTATAGGTTTAATAAAATTAAACATTTGAAAAAATGCATATGAAAGTAGGGAAATGTACCGGCATGACACGATGGCATGGTAGAACACATCATCACAGCAAGCACCACGAAAGCAACAACCATCGAGTGCACAATAGTCGGCCGTGCTGCACTGCACTTGGCGAGAGCCATTGACGAGAACAAACAAAGAGATTGCTTCTATTGTATTCCTAGTAGTTCCTTCTTTTGTTCATGTAAATTCCTTGGTTGGCTACTATTTATAAGAGAAATGCTAACATTCGCCCGACTGATATGAGCCACTAGTTTGTTAAGATCTAACTTTACACTTGTACAAAAATGGAAATAAATTAGTATGACACAATTAAAGCACAAACATAAGGAAATAAATTATAACACCATTAAACCAAAAAAGTATGCAAGGAAAGTTTTAATCAACGCCTTCAAATCTTGGTATGTTAGAAATTGAAGCTATAGTACTAGCTTTAGTTTGTGACAGATATCGCCCCATTTCAACTTGGGGGTAATATAATTGGGGGGTAAAAGGTGGAATTAATACTTTCTAATATTAACTAAAGTGTTGAAACTTCACGCGTACACAATGCTAGGTGGTAGAAATGCTGCAATTGTTAGAAATACAAAAATATACTATGAGCATAAAAATACATTGATTATTATTTAATCAAGCAATTTAGAAAATTAATATTGCGCCAAATGAAAGACATGTATGCGATACGACACACTCTTGATTTTTGGGGTCTTCATCTCCGCACGCACGGTTGGACAGAGCTAGCAAGTCAAGCTCGCTCTGATGAATGGACACAAACAAGTCAATGAAGGAGCTTTAGCCTTTTGCTCCGAACTTTTTGAAGCTGTATACATCCCAATTATAAATTCCAGTTTGAACACGCTGTTGATTTGTCTTAGCATAAAATTTGCGTTGGCGGTGTACTTGGACACCCTTTCTATTGTCCAGCACATGCATTGTATCTTTCATAACTAGTATATCCTAATCAAGACTTTCTTCGTTTCGCCTGCTACCTTATCTTTTTCTGAATAACGATGTATAGTTAAATGCTATTCTTGACACATGGCGTCTGAATGAGGTGTGAGCTACGACCATTACATATGTACTAGTTAGGTTTTATTATTGGCCTTGCTTCAGCTTCGGGAAACTGTTTCTTCTCACAAAATAAAGTAACTGTCAGGGCAACGCGGCTCAAACTAGGGGTATGATTAAATTATTTTACCAGTAGCTTAACTGCTGCTATTAGGGGTATGATTCATTTACTTATGAAGATCAACTTATGTATGCATACGCACCTTGATTAAAAAGTACTATGTGATTGCGTAGTGGCAGCCAGCCAATATGTTCTGCTGCACTCGTGCTGATGAATTCAGTCACTCTGTCACTCACATGGAATCTCTGGTTCAACACAACATATGCTCTGCTCCTAGCTAGTTTCTGTTCAGATCTGATTCACTCTTTGCTCTTATCATAGTTTAGATCTTTTGGTAAGTAAATAAATTAGCACACTGCTGGTGCCACAGAGATGCCCAAACTGTAAAATGGCATGAATACTGCAAACTGTAAAATGGCATAAAAAAAGTTGCTCACTACATCACATTACTTGCTGCACTTGACTTTAATTACAGGAAAAAAAGTTGCGGAGGATCCGCTGAGAGCTCTCGTCATCTACCTGTCCTATCATGACAAGAGATTGAAACAGTTTAGGGTCTCCGCACAGTTGTACATGCATGCATCTGTAGTGGAAACATGAAGGAATGTCATATCAGACAGAGCCAACCGGATCTGATGGTTGACAGAATCAGATCAAGGAGCATTTTAGCCTTTTGCTCCTGGCTTGTTGCTAGTTTATGACTATATTCAGTCTGAATATGCCCTTTGCCGTCCCATAACGTTAGCGTCGGCAGTGTACTTGGATCTCTTGAATCGTTTTAATCAATGCCAAGCATGTCCGATTTTCCATTATTCTCCTGATCTAGACGTCCGCCGACCCGCCCGAAATTATTTTTCTGAATAACATGATAGTATGACTATACTGTTGCCAATGAAATTAGATGATGCTGTTGACACATGGCCTCTGAAAAATTGACAGATGAGGTATATATGACCAGATATGTATGTTTTTTTTTGTTTTTGTTTTTAGTGTTGCTTGAGCTTCAAGAAGGCTGGATTTTTGTGGTATATTCTTTGTCACACAGGAAACTAACTGCAAGATGGCTTGAAAGATGTCTTGGGTCTTATTTTACTAACTGTGCTTGACTGCTTGTGCAGCATAAGATTCTGATGCTAAGGATGCAACTGTCAACTTCTCGGTACAGGCTGAAAGTGTCGGTTCTTTGCAACTCGGCCATCAAGATCACGTTTACGCGCGGCCTCTGTCATATCCATTCTTCCCTCTGCAAGACAGTTTTAGTTGTAGCGTAAGTTCAGTGCTTCTTTGGGCAAATCTGAGAGACGCCATCCCTCAAAATGCTCCTGATTTCCGGGATTGGTGGCAAGAGGCCAGAAATAGAGTCCATGGACCTAGAAGGAGTTCCTTGAACACTATAGTACCACTAATTACATGGAGTATATGGAGGGAAAGAAATGGCAGAATTTTTGAAAACTCGCATACACCGCTTCAAGGAATCATCAATCAGATCAAGATTGACGCGATGCATTGGGCAAAAGCAAGTCTAGGTCGTTTCGTATTATTTTAGTTTCATTCTATTTGAGGCTTTTGTAGACAGTTGTGGTGGTCAGGGTTTTGGGTCTTTTTGTTTGCTGAAGTTTAGGTTGTCCTTCTGGTAACTCTACGCTGGTCGTGTATTTCTCATTCTCTCTTTAATACTCCCCCCGTTCCCAAATATAAGTCTTTCTAGAGATTCCACTAAATGACTACATACAAGCAAAATGAGTGAATCTACACTCTAAAATATGTCTACATACATCCTATGTTGTATTCCATTTGAAATGTCTAAAAAGACTTATATTTAGGAACGGAGGGAGTATAATACATGCAGTCCTTCTGCATGGTTCGAAAAAAAGTTGTAGCGTAAGTGCTGCTATTACTGATATCTTTTTTAGGGGAAATAGATCTTTATATGTGTCATAAGAGCCAGAGTTAGAAACTCATTACAGGATGCTTGCTGCCATTAGGGATATCGATCAACTATTTATGCGAACTAATATCTGGGGTACCAACTGTATATTCATGTGCACCTTGACACTTGATTAGAAGGGGGCTGCACTGCCAACTCACTCTCCTGTTAGCCTGTTAGGTTGAAAACTAACTAATAGGAGCAAGTACACGATTCCCCCTGTGTGTCGATCGATAAGCTCTATTGCAGGACATCTGTTGTTGCTGTCCTGGATGCGCAGCTAGCTAATCATCACCAAGAACTTAATCATGGCATGTCAATGTAGTAGCCACATGGAGGGGGGCTGCCTCTGGATGTGGATTATACATAGTGTTCTGATTATGCGCTAAATTACCCTTAGTTCGATCTATAGAGTAGAAGAAGCCAGCCCAGTTTAGCTTCTTTTTTTTTGTCTGAATTTTGCTGCAGAATGGTAAGGTATTTCCACTGTAACTGGATGAAAACCATGCGGCTGCATTCACTTGATAATTCATTCAGAAGCAGAGCAGTACGTGTGAGCCAATTGTGGATTAATTCTGTGACTGGTCCTCCTCCTTGAACAATTGGAAGTCACTCTCCTCTTTGTATCCACCATAACTAGTACCAACCTAGCTAGGGTGGTCACTCACTCACTCACTAGAGAGGCAGCAAAAGAGATTGTGAAGATGCATATTGACCACAAAGCTATGGAAATTTCGTGCCATGGTCGCTAACTCAGAATGCTGTCAACTTGTGAGCCGGGTGTACGAACGATGAGTTCAGTGCACGTACGTGTTACCTACCACCAGCTAGCTTCACTCACGCCATCTTCTTATGATAGACGATACTGAACTGAACTGAACGATGATTTTGACCCGGGTGTAGGAACGATTATAAGTATTTCCGGACCGCTAATCTCTGATTCATGCCCCCACCACCATCCCATGTTTATCCACCTTATATGCCATCTAGGGTTTACTCCTCCTTTCTTCTTCTACCTTATCTGTATCCCTACTGTATCTATGTATTTTCGCCCCACTCGCCATGCTAATTTGGGGGCAATCCTTTATAAAACCACGGACGGATTCATTCATTCTTGTTCATCCATGCCTACTTCCGTGAAGACGGGCGAGGCATGGGCAGAGATTGATACGATACTGAACTGAGCTGAAGTTTGATTGTGTGTGTGGAATTGTGGATCATACCATAAATATCTCCATGCTTGCTTCTTCTATCTATGGGTGAGGCATGGCCACAGATTGCTAGCACTCACTATCATAGCATACAGTGACCGGTTCAGTTACTGAACTGAACTTGCTTGTATGGATCATACCATAGCATACAGAATTACAGATACAGTGGCTGGTTCGCGCCCGCCGTCGGAAACTGACGCTAAGGGTAATTCACGAATGATGTCGAGGTCATGAACAAACTTCCTCCACTTGTGTATGGGTAGGACACATGGATGAGCGAGTGACCCCTGCATCTATGCACTATGCATGTGGACCAGCAACAGTGAAAGACCGCACGTACCAAGCTACATAATGGAGCCATCTTGGATTCTTTTGCACCGTCGCGTGGGCTTCGGCAAGGTGATCCCTTATCTCCGTACTTGTTTCTCTTTGTGGCTGATGGTCTCTCTGCTCTATTTAACAAAGGCATTGATGATGGTGAATTATCCCCTATCAAAATTACGAGAAGAGCTCCATGTATATCTCATCTCTTGATTGCGGATGATACTCTTTTGTTCTTCAAGGCAAATGGACAGCAAGCAAACTATGTCAAACAAATTCTTCACGTATATGGGCAAGCTACTAGACAACTTCTTAACCCTTCAAAATCTTCTATTCTCTTCGGGAGGTCTTGCCCGGCACCGGATATAGATTTGGTTAAATCTGAACTGGGGGTCACTACATCCGGTTTTGAGGAAAAATATTTGGTCTTGCCTACTCCTGATGGTAGGATGACTAAGGGGAAATTCCAAAATTTGCAAGTGAAGCTCACTAAGCGTTTGTTCTCCTTTGATGGGCACCCCACCCAAGCGGGGAAGGAAGTTTTGATAAAGTCTGTTGCTCAATCAATTCCCTCTTTTATTATGAGTGTTTTTAAGATTCCGCTGGGAGTTTGTGATGATCTAAATCGCATGGTGAGGAATTATTTTTGGGGTTTAGAAAAAGGTAAAAGGAAAACGCATTGGTATGCTTGGCATAAAATGACGAGGTCCAAAGCTCAAGGGGGGCTTGGTTTTAGAGATTTTCGTCTCCTTAATCAAGCTTTGTTGGCTAGGCAAGCTTGGCGATTAATTGTACATCCGAACAGCTTATGTGCAAGATTACTGAAAGCTAAGTACTATCCGAACGGGAGGCTTGATGATACTGTTTTCACTGGAAATCCATCACCAACTTGGCAAGCTGTTTGTAATGGTCTTGAACTCTTGAAAAAGGGTTTGGTTTGGAGGATTGCAAATGGGGAAAATGTAAGGATCTGGCGTGATCGTTGGCTGGTTCGTGGTGCCACAGGTTCTTTGCTTTCTCAAAGGGGAAGATGTCGTTATAAATGGGTGTCCGAATTACTTGATCATAATGGTAACTGGGACTTGACCCGTTTGAATCAGTTTTTCTTGTCGGTGGATGTACAAGCTATTTGTCGTATACGTCCATCTCTGCGGTTTGGGGAAGATTTCATTGCTTGGGAACCAGAGAAGAATGGCCAATTTACAGTATGGAGTGCGTACTGGCTAGCTGCAGGTGAGCTCTATGATCCTTCTTTAGCTTCCACAAGCAACGCCCATGACGGGCATAGGGAGGTTTGGAGCCTAATTTGGTCATGCCCAGCCCCACCTAAAGTTCTTTCTTTTGCTTCGCGTGCTGCGACGAATTCTTTGGCAACATGGAAAAATAAACAACGAAGGACTTTGGAGACTCGGGATACATGCCCAGTTTGTGGGAGAGAGGATGAAGACATTTTTCATGTCTTCTGTGCTTGTTATAATGCACGTCAGTTGTGGCGAGCTATGTCTCAAGTTTGGGCCCTTCCTGATGTTACCATAATTATGCGCCATGATGATTGGTTATTGCAGCTTATTTGTGATGTAGACAAGGCTATGTGAGTTCGCGTACTGATGCTTTTTTGGAGACTATGGCATATCAGAAATGAGTTAGTGCATGACAAGCCGGCACCATCTACTGATGTTTCAGTCAGATTTTTATCAAGTTATCTTGATTCACTAACTTCACTCAACATGGATCCGAATGCAGATTTTGTGAAAGGAAAGATGGTGGCCAACCCCTGTTACCCATTGGTGCAGCACGCATGCAATGATAATGTACTTGTGCCTAAAACATCCTGGATCCCTCCGGTCTTTGGGCGTGTTAAGCTTAATACGGATGGTTCGGTCCTCAATGGAATTGCGGGGACGGGTATGCTTCTTCGGGATCACCTTGGCGTTATTATTTTCAGCTCATGCAGATTTCTGGGAGGAAGTGAGGATGTTTTGGAAACAGAAATTCTTGCGCTGCGGGAAGGGATTTCATTGGCTTTGCAGTGGAGTAATTTACCCATTGATGTTGAATCAGACTGTTTGGAGGCGGTGACTATGGTGAAGAGTAGTGAAACAAATCTATCAAAGTATTCTTTTATTATCAGAGAGATCAAGCAAAGTATGAAGGAACGTGACTCTTCTATTACTCATATACGTCGTAGTGGCAATAGTGCTAGTCATTTCATGGCAAACTTTGGTAGGGATAATGGCCGAACTATGGTTTGGCTAGGGTCCGGCCCAGAGGAAGTCCTTAATGTTGCTTTACGAGATTGTACTCCCTAATTTTTGAGTAATAAAGAGTTATTTCACAAAAAAATGGCACCAAAAGCAAGCAAGATCCTCCTTTGGTGACGAGCAGAAAGAGAGTTGACGTAGCTCAGCATCAGCAACAATCATACAACCTGTCATCTCCTGTTCCACCGATTAGCAAATATTAAAGGTCATTGTCACGGTGAAGGTGCCTAGCACCAGGTCAGCAGCTAGGGCTCCTAGATCCATGGCTGACATGGACATCGGTTCAGGATGCCACTGATCATCTATCTACTTGTGAGGCTTCCAAACTTTTTATATATTTTAGGGGAAAGAGATTTTTATATATTTTTTGACAAAGAAATTTCATTCAAACCTTTTATCGAGCCGATACAACTGCAATGAGCAAATACGCTGCCTCTCCATAACAAGATGCACACAACCAACAAGAAGAAGTTAAAAAAAATATTTTACATAAAAAATTAGTAAAGAGTTGCCTAGGATGTAAGAGGTCCTATCCAATTACAATCATTAAATAATTCTCTGCTGCTATTAGGTATATCGGTCAACTATTTATGCCAATATCTGAAGCATCAACTGTGTATGCATGTTCACCTTGGCGCTTCACTAGTGGTTGGGGCGCCCCCCCTATGACGCCGCTTGAGGGGAAGTTGTGCGCAGGTTTTCATTTAAAAAAAATACATAGACTCCTCCTCCGTCTAAAAAAATATCTTAGAAAAAAATCCTCACCTTCATCTAAAAAAAGAAGTAAAAAAGAAAAAAGAAAATTACCACCGCAGCCTACCAGTGAGTGCCATTTTGAATAACCCTCCATTTAAAAAGTACCAGAGGTCCTCACCTCCATCTGAAAAGAAAAAAAATACATTTAAAAAATAATCCACATCTTTATCTATTTTTTTTCAAAAGATTTCTCACCGCGGCCAACCAGCTTGCGCCACGTGGTATAGCTGGTTAGCCACCCTTCACGCCTAGCTTAATGGGTTTAATTAGGAAGGGGCCGCCCTGCCAACTCACTCCCCTATTAGGTCGAATGAAAACTAACTAACGGGAGCAAGTACAGGATCTGCCCTGTGTGTCGATGGATATGCTCTATTGCAGAGCCTCTGTTGTTGCTGTCATGGAGTAATTATGGGATGTGAGAGGGCATTAATTGGTGCGCAGCTAGCTAATCATCACCAAGAATTGAATCATGACATGTCAATGTGGTAGCCACGTGGGAGGGGGGCTGCCGCTGGATGTGGAAGCAATAGTGATTGCTTGCTGTGCTCTCATCTATTCAGCCTGGACTGGCTGGACCAGAAATACAGTGATCTGAATTTGCACGTGAGTCTGTCACTTGCATACAGCTAGAGTAGTAGAACAAGCCAACCCAATTTACCTTGTTTTTTTTTTTGCAGCAGAATGGTAAGGAAAAGTCCACTGTTGGGGCAGTGAAAACAGTCAGGTAACCGAGTGAAAACCAAGATAGTAGTAACCGAGAAGAAGAGCAGCTTGTGGGCCAATTGTGGATTAGTTCTGTGACTGGTCCTCCTTGATCAATTGGCCCAACTACCTAGCTAGGGTGCCAGCACAAGAGATTGTGAAGATGCATATTGACCACAAAACTATGGAAATTACGCGCCTTTGATCACTCCGAGGTTGCTAGCTCAGAATGCTGAACAACTTGTGAGCTTAACATCCCATTTTGGTGTGATTTTGACCTGGGCCGGGCGTAGGACCGATGAGCGTGCATCGCAGGTGGTACCACTGCTAAGCTAGCTAGGTCCTCTCTCACGCCATCTTATTATTATGATTGATTCGTTCATGTCTGCTTCGCGGAAGGCGGGCGGGGCATGGTCGCTAGCTCAGATACAGTCCTCAGTCACGCCATCTTATTATTATGATTCATTCATTCATCCCGGCTGCTTCGCGGAAGGCGGGCGGGGCATGGGCAGGGACTGATACTCGTACTGAACTCAACTCAACTTTGATTGTGTGTGTGGAACTGTGGATAATACCATAAATATCATATCTCCATGCTTGCTTCTTCCTTCGAATGGGTGAGGCATGGTGCTCACTACTGTACTACTGATCTGAACTGAACTTGCCTGTGTGGATCATACGTTGCCCGGTTCGCGCGCACGCCGGTGAGCGGGTAACTCATGAATGATTGAGCCATCTTCCTCCAATTAACACCTGTCTGTCTGTGTGGATCATAGATAACCTGCAGTGCACTACATGTGATGATCTGTTTCTTCTGTTGGAAGGGAAAATTAACTGTATGTGTATGCGTACATACAGTAGTAGGACACATGGATGAGCGAGTAACCCCTGAATCTAAGGATGTGGACCAGCAACACAGCAACAGGAAAAGACCGCACGTACCACCAAAAGCAAGCTCAGCATCAGCAACAATCATACAACCTGTCGTCTCCTGTTCTACCAGTCAGCAAATATTGAAGGTCGCTGTCATGGTGTAGGTGCCTACCACCAGGTCAGCAGCTCTATTCAGCATGCCAAAATTTGGGCTCTGACTATGTTAATCCGGTGTTGGATCTCCCACCTTTCTATCATGACAATTTGGCTGTGGTCTCTGTATGCATAAGTGACATCGATAGTTTGATACTCCTTGCTGCCAAGATGTCTCAAGGAGTGAAGCGTGCCACACCGAACGAACACTGCCGCCACCAAAGTGAGCTGCCAACGCGCCATTTTCACCGCTTCCCTACAAGATTCGGCTTGACCTTCTCGATGACAACCAAAAAGTATTCGTGCACGTGCGTCTATGGACCAACGCCTTGGAGCCGCAGTCGTCACTGTTTAACCCTTGAATAGATCTGAAGCACTTGAGACCAAATCTTGTCACACGACAAAAAACCCTAACCTTACCATCCCAACGAGACGACATGAATCTACACCGGAGCTCCGTCGATTAAGCCCAAATGGTCGAAATCAAGGAGGATCGGAACCCACACGACATACTCAGAGAAGAAGTGCCGCCACCCGCCCGACACTATTAGAGAAATTGCTAGCCATAACTTTAGTTGATGGCGCCCCATTTTCAATCAACGCCACTACTATATTTTCTAAATAGAAGTGGCGTTGGACTACTGTTCGGTACCATAGTGGTGGTATTGGCAAGTTGTTCAACGTCACTTAAGGTGTGACCCTCAGATGGGACAAGGCGTCATACAGTGGTGACATAGCATAACATCAAACACCACCACTATTATGTTTACTTGTAGCGTGACATGTGTTGCCACGTCAGCACTACCTAATGTAGTGTCTATTTTCTGAAATTAATTTTATTTGTATTTATTATTCTTAATTGCTTAGAATGTGTCAAATATTTTAGCCGAAAATCTAGGACTTACTTTATTAAATTAATTATATTATTTTGTAAATGGTGAACATTTTAATGTTTTATTTTGAGTCCTTTAATTCTTTACCTTTTTATTTTTTGTAAATGGTGAACACTTTAATATTATATTAGTCAAAAAATGTTGTCTTTACTTATTAAATTAATAATGTTGTAATAATACATTTTGTGCCTTTTTGTTCTCTTGCCTTTTTATTTTTTGTAAATGCTGAACATTTTCATATTATTATAGTCAAAAAATGTTGTAGTATTTTTTTATGAAAATAAGAATATTGGAATTGGAAATGCTAACATTTTTATAAAATACTTTGAGTCTTTTAATTGTTTTTATTAAAGTAAAAAATGTTTTAATTTTACAAAAGTATGGATATTATTTTGAGTCTTTTAATAAATTAGAATTTTGTTATTATTGCCCGACTAGCCTATTGTACCTAGTCCAACATTGCATCGGAAGCACGGGCTCAAAACGGAGGTGCAACGAAAAGCTTATTTTCTCAAAGAGGGACAAGACTAATAATAGCTTAGCTCTTGAACTGCTGCTTATATGAACATAAAAAGAGTTGATGTAGGCTGTAGCTCATGATTATTTATTTTATTACTAGGTATAAGCATCAGAAACAATCATACAACCCGTCGTCTCCTCGTCTACCAGTCAACCAATATTGAATTTAAGGTCATTGTCATTCTGAGGTGTGTACCACTAGGTTTAAGGCAAAATACCCAACGGGTAGCCCATTGGTCGGGAAGCATGGTAGTAGCCCGGCCTCAGGACGTGGTGGTGATATGGCTCCAGGGGCGCCACTAAGAGCTAGAACTTCATCTTGGCATACAAGCCAAGGAGCCCTTACGCATGAGGTCGGTTAGGAGCTCTATAAACCCTAAACCTCATCCCCTTTACAAGGCGAGGGTAGGAGTAGCTTACATCCATCTACTCTATAGCCATAACTCTCGTTAGCCATATTCACCATCCTCTTGTAACCCCTCGCATCACGTGCTCCCTTATCAATACAAAACAAAGCTAGCAGGACGTAGGGTGTTAACCACTTCCGGTTACGCGCTCTACCCTACCAAGGGATCAGACAGTTTTTTGCACGGTTAGTTAGCGCGCCAGGCATGGGCTCCTTCAATCATAGACCAACTTCAAATCAGATCTTCCATCAACCCCGGCGAACTCGCACCGAGGTAGAGGCTCATTTTTGGCTCCCTCGCCTTCCTCATGGACGGGGAAGGATGACTCAACATAAACCCGCTTTCAGGCTCGGCGTGCCCGACTAGCCTATTGTACCTAGTCCAACATTGCATCGGAAGCACGGGCTCAAAATGGAGGTGCAACGAAAAGCTTATTTTCTCAAAGAGGGACAAGACTAATAGTAGCTTAGCTCTTGAACTGCTGCTTATATGAACATAAAAAGAGTTGATGTAGGCTGTAGCTCATGATTATTTATTTTATTACTAGGTATAAGCATCAGAAACAATCATACAACCCGTCGTCTCCTCGTCTACCATTCAACCAATATTGAATTTAAGGTCATTGTCATTCTGAGGTGTGTACCACTAGGTTTAAGGCAAAATACCCAACGGGTAGCCCATTGGTCGGGAAGCATGGTAGTAGCCCGGCCTCAGGACGTGGTGGTGATATGGCTCCAGGGGCGCCACTAAGAGCTAGAACTTCATCTTGGCATAGAAGCCAAGGAGCCCTTACGCACGAGGTCGGTTAGGAGCTCTATAAACCCTAAACCTCATCCCCTTTACAAGGCGAGGGTAGGAGTAGCTTACATCCATCTACTTTATAGCCATAAATCTCGTTAGCCATATTCACCATCCTCTTGTAACCCCTCGCATCACGTGCTCCCTTATCAATACAAAACAAAGCTAGCAGGACGTAGGGTGTTAACCACTTCCGGCTACGCTCGCTACCCTACCAAGGGATCAGACAGTTTTTTGCACGGTTAGTTAGCGCGCCAGGCATGGGCTCCTTCAATCATAGACCAACTTCAAATCAGATCTTCCATCAACCCCGGCGAACTCGCACCGAGGTAGAGGCTCATTTTTGGCTCCCTCGCCTTCCTCATGGACGGGGAAGGACGACTCAACATAAACCCGCTTTCAGGCTCGGCGTGCCCGACTAGCCTATTGTACCTAGTCCAACATTGCATTGGAAGCACGGGCTCAAAACGGAGGTGCAACGAAAAGCTTATTTTCTCAAAGAGGGACAAGACTAATAGTAGCTTAGCTCTTGAATTGCTGCTTATATGAACATAAAAAGAGTTGATGTAGGCTGTAGCTCATGATTATTTATTTTATTACTAGGTATAAGCATCAGAAACAATCATACAACCCGTCGTCTCCTCGTCTACCAGTCAACCAATATTGAATTTAAGGTCATTGTCATTCTGAGGTGTGTACCACTAGGTTTAAGGCAAAATACCCAACGGGTAGCCCATTGGTCGGGAAGCATGGTAGTAGCCCGGCCTCAGGACGTGGTGGTGATATGGCTCCAGGGGCGCCACTAAGAGCTAGAACTTCATCTTGGCATACAAGCCAAGGAGCCCTTACGCACGAGGTCGGTTAGGAGCTCTATAAACCCTAAACCTCATCCCCTTTACAAGGCGAGGGTAGGAGTAGCTTACATCCATCTACTCTATAGCCATAAATCTCGTTAGCCATATTCACCATCCTCTTGTAACCCCTCGCATCACGTGCTCCCTTATCAATACAAAACAAAGCTAGCAGGACGTAGGGTGTTAACCACTTCCGGCTACGCTCGCTACCCTACCAAGGGATCAGACAGTTTTTTGCACGGTTAGTTAGCGCGCCAGGCATGGGCTCCTTCAATCATAGACCAACTTCAAATCAGATCTTCCATCAACCCCGGCGAACTCGCACCGAGGTAGAGGCTCATTTTTGGCTCCCTCGCCTTCCTCATGGACGGGGAAGGACGACTCAACATAAACCCGCTTTCAGGCTCGGCGTGCCCGACTAGCCTATTGTACCTAGTCCAACATTGCATTGGAAGCACGGGCTCAAAACGGAGGTGCAACGAAAAGCTTATTTTCTCAAAGAGGGACAAGACTAATAGTAGCTTAGCTCTTGAACTGCTGCTTATATGAACATAAAAAGAGTTGATGTAGGCTGTAGCTCATGATTATTTATTTTATTACTAGGTATAAGCATCAGAAACAATCATACAACCCGTCGTCTCCTCGTCTACCAGTCAACCAATATTGAATTTAAGGTCATTGTCATTCTGAGGTGTGTACCACTAGGTTTAAGGCAAAATACCCAACGGGTAGCCCATTGGTCGGGAAGCATGGTAGTAGCCCGGCCTCAGGACGTGGTGGTGATATGGCTCCAGGGGCGCCACTAAGAGCTAGAACTTCATCTTGGCATACAAGCCAAGGAGCCCTTACGCACGAGGTCGGTTAGGAGCTCTATAAACCCTAAACCTCATCCCCTTTACAAGGCGAGGGTAGGAGTAGCTTACATCCACCTACTCTATAGCCATAACTCTCGTTAGCCATATTCACCATCCTCTTGTAACCCCTCGCATCACGTGCTCCCTTATCAATACAAAACAAAGCTAGCAGGACGTAGGGTGTTAACTGTTGGAAATATGCCCTAGAGGCAATAATAAATTGATTATTATTATATTTCCTTGTTCATGATAATCGTTTATTATCCATGCTATAATTGTATTGAAAGGAAACTCAGATACATGTGTGGATACATAGACAACACCATGTCCCTAGTGAGCCTCTAGTTGACTAGCTCGTTGATCAATAGATGGTTACGGTTTCCTAACCATGGACATTGGATGTCGTTGATAACGGGATCACATCATTAGGAGAATGATGTGATGGACAAGACCCAATCCTAAGCATAGCACTAGATCGTGTAGTTCATATGCTATAGCTTTTCTAATGTCAAGTATCATTTCCTTAGACCATGAGATTGTGCAACTCCCGGATACCATAG
Source organism: Triticum urartu (assembly GCF_056163025.1). Classification (NCBI taxonomy): domain Eukaryota; kingdom Viridiplantae; phylum Streptophyta; class Magnoliopsida; order Poales; family Poaceae; genus Triticum; species Triticum urartu. Next base: position 618,558,831 of record NC_141876.1, read on the forward strand.
GAGTGCTTTGAGTGTATCAAACGTCACAACGTAACTGGGTGGCTATAAAGGTACACTACGGGTATCTCCGAAAGTGTCTGTTGGGTTGGCACGAATCGAGACTGGGATTTGTCACTCCGTGTGACGGAGAGGTGTCTCTGGGCCCACTCGGTAGGACATCATCATATGCGCAATGTGACCAAGGAGTTGATCACGGGATGATGTGTTACGGAACGAGTAAAGAGACTTGCCGGTAACGAGATTGAACAAGGTATAGGGATACCGACGATCGAATCTCGGGCAAGTATCTTACCGATAGACGAAGGGAATTGAATACGGGATTGATTAAGTCCTTGACATCGTGGTTCATCCGATGAGATCATCGTGGAACATGTGGGAGCCAACATGGGTATCCAGATCCCGCTGTTGGTTATTGACCGGAGAACGTCTCGGTCATGTCTGCATGCTTCCCGAACCCGTAGGGTCTACACACTTAAGGTTCGGTGACGCTAGGGTTGTAGATATATTAGTATGCGGTAACCCGAATGTTGTTCGGAGTCCCGGATGAGATCCCGGACGTCACGAGGAGTTCCGGAATGGTCCGGAGGTAAAGAATTATATATAGGAAGTGCTATTTCGGCCATCGGGACAAGTTTCGGGGTCACCGGTATTGTACCGGGACCACCGGAAGGGTCCCGGGGGTCCACCTGCCCCGGGGGGCCACATGGGCTGTAGGGGGTGTGCCTTGGCCTATATGGGCCAAGGGCACCAGCCCCAAGAGGCCCATGCGCCAAGAGATGGGAAAAGGGGAGAGTCCTAAAAGGGGAAGGCACCTCCGAGGTGCCTTGGGGAGGATGGAATCCTCCCCACCCTTGGCCGCACCCTTCCTTGGAGGAAGGGGCAAGGGCTGCGCCTACCCCTCTCCCTTGGCCCTATATATAGTGGGGAAAAAGGAGGAGCAAACCAATCTAAGGCCTGGCGCCTCCCTCTCCCTCCCGTGACACATCTACCTCCTCCCGCAGCGCTTAGCGAAGCCCTGTTGGAATGCCGCTACTTCCACCACGCCGTCGTGCTGCTGGATCTCCATCAACCTCTCCCTCCTCCTTGCTGGATCAAGGCATGGGAGACGTCTCCGTTCCGTACGTGTGTTGAACGCGGAGGTGCCGTCCGTTCGGCGCTAGGATCATCGGTGATCTGAATCACGACGAGTACGACTCCATCAACCCCGTTCACTTGAACGCTTCCGCTTAGCGATCTACAAGGGTATGTAGATGCACTCTCCTTCCCTCGTTGCTAGTCTCTCCATAGATAGATCTTGGTGACACGTAGGAAAATTTTGAATTTCTGCTACGTTCCCCAACAGTGGCATCATGAGCTAGGTCTATTGCGTAGATTCTATGCACGAGTAGAACACAAAGTAGTTGTGGGCGTTGATTTTGTTCAATATGCTTGCCGTTACTAGTCTTATCTTGATTCGGCGGCATCGTGGGATGAAGCGGCCCGGACCAACCTTACACGTACTCTTACGTGAGACCGGTTCCACCGACAAACATGCACTAGTTGCATAAGGTGGCTGGCGGGTGTCTGTCTCTCCTACTTTAGTCGGATCGGATTCGATGAAAAGGGTCCTTATGAAGGGTAAATAGCAATTGGCATATCACGTTGTGGTCTTTGCGTAGGTAAGAAATGTTCTTGCTAGAAACCCATAGCAGCCACGTAAAACATGCAAACAACAAATAGAGGACGTCTAACTTGTTTTTGCAGGGTATGCTATGTGATGTGATATGGCCAAAAGGATGTGATGAATGATATATGTGATGTATGAGATTGATCATGTTCTTGTAATAGATGATCATGGAGCACCAAGATGGAGATCAAAGGAGCAATATGATATTGGCCATATCATGTCACTACTATTTGATTGCATGTGATGTTTATCATGTTTATACATCTTATTTGCTTAGAACGACGGTAGTAAATAAGATGATCCCTTACAACAATTTCAAGAAGTGTTCTCCCCTAACTGTGCACCGTTGCGATAGTTCGCTGTTTCAAAACACCACGTGATGATCGGGTGTTTTATTCAGACGTTCACATACAACGGGTGTTGACGAGCCTAGCATGTACAGACATGGCCTTGGAACACATGCAAAACACTTAGGGTTAACTTGACGAGCCTAGCATGTACAGACATGGCCTCGGAACACAGAAGACCGAAAGGTCGAGCATGAGTCGTATAGAAGATACGATCAACATGAAGATGTTCACCGATGTTGACTAGTCCGTCTCACGTGATGATCGGACACGGCCTAGTTGACTTGGATCATGTAATCACTTAGATGACTAGAGGGATGTCTATCTGAGTGGGAGTTCATAAGATGAACTTAATTATCCTGAACATAGTCAAAAGATCTTTGCAAATTATGTCGTAGCTCACGCTTTAGTTCTACTGTTTAGATATGTTCCTAGAGAAAAATTAGTTGAAAGTTGATAGTAGCAATTATGCGGACTAGGTCCGTAGACTGAGGATTGTCCTCATTGCTTCTTAGAAGGCTTATGTCCTTAATGCACCGCTCAGTGTGTTGAACCTCGAACGTTGTCTGTGGATGTTGCGAACATCTGACATACACGTTTTGATAACTACGTGATAGTTCAGTTAAACGGTTTAGAGTTGAGGCACCAAAGACGTTTTTTGAAACGTCACGAAACATATGAGATGTTTTGAGGGCTGAAATTGGGATTTCAGGCTCGTGCCCACGTCAAGAGGTATAAGACCTCCGACGATTTTCTTAGCCTGCTAACTAAGGGAGAAAAGCTCAATTGTTGAGCTTGTGCTCAGATTGTCTGAGTACAACAATCACTTGAATCAAGTGGGAGTTAATCTTCCAGATGAGATAGTGATGTTTCTCCGAAGTCATTACCACCAAGCTGCTAGAGCTTCATGATGAACTATAATGTATCAGGGACATATATGATGATCCTTGAGATATTCGCGATGTTTGACACCGCGAAAGTAGAAATCAAGAAGGAGCATCAATTGTTGATGGTTGGTGAAACCACTAGTTTCAAGAAGGGCAAGGGCACGAAGGGATACTTCATGACACGGCAATTCAGCTGCTGCTCTAGTGAAGAAACCCAAGGTTAAACACAAACCCGAGACTAAGTGCTTCTGTATTAAGGGGAACAACCACTGGAGCAGAATTACCCTAGATACTTGGTAGATGAGAAGGCTAGCAAGGTCGATAGAAGTATATTGGATATACATTGTGTTGATGTGTACTTTACTAGTACTCCTAGTAGCACCAGGGTATTAGATACCGGTTCAGTTGCTAAGTGTTAGTAACTCGAAATAAAAGCTACGGAATAAAACGGAGACTAGCTAAAGGTGAGCTGATGATATGTGTTGGAAGTGTTTCCAATGTTGATATAATCAAATATCGTACGCTCCTTCTACCATCGAGATTGGTGTTTGTGTTGAGCATAGACATGATTGGATTATGTCTATCGAAATACGGTTATTCATTTAAAGAGAATAATGGTTACTCTATTTATTTGAATAATACCTTCAATGGTCTTACACTTGAAATGAATGGTTTATTGAATCTCGATCGTAGTGATACACATGTTCATGCCAAAAGATAGTAATGATAGTACCACCTACTTGTGGCACAACCACGTAAGTCATATCGGTATAAAACGCATGAAGAAGCTCCATGTTGATGGATCTTTGGGCTCACTCGTTTTTGAAAAGTTTGAGACATGCGAACCATGTCTATTGGTGTGTATGCATGAAGAAACTCCATGCAAATGAACCGTTTAGACTCACTTGATTTTGAATCACTTGAGGCATGCAAATCATACCACATGGACAAGATGACTGAAAACCTCGGTTTCAGTAAAATGGAACTAGAAAGCAAATTGTTGGAAGTAATACATTTTTATGTGTGCGGTCCAATGAGTGCTGAGGCAAGTAGTAGATATCGTTATGTTCTTTCTTCACAGATGATTTGAGTAGATGTTGAGTACATTTACTTGATGAATCACGAGTCTGAATTATTGAAAGGTTCAAGTAATTTCAGTGTGAAGTTGAAAGATCATCGTGACAAGAGGATAAAATATCTATGATATGATCATAGAGATGAATATCTGAATTACGAATTTGGCACAGAATTAAGACATTGTGGAAATTGTTTCACAACTAATACAGCCTGGAACACCATAGTGTGATGGTGTGTCCGAACATCATAACTGCACCCTATTGGATATGATGCATACCATGATGTCTCTTATCGAATTACCACAATAGTTTATGGGTTAGGCATTAGAGACAACCACGTTCACTTTAAATAGGGCACCACGTAATTCCGATGATATGACACCGTATGAACTATGGTTTAGAGAAACCTAAGCTGTCATTTCTTAAAAGTTTGGGGCTGCGACGCTTATGTGAAAAAGTTTCAGGCCGATAAGCTCGAGCCCAAAGCGGATAAATGCATCTTCATAGGACACCCAAAAAACAGTTGGGTATACCTCCTGTCTCAGATTCGAAAGCAATAAGGGATTGTTTCTAGAATCGGGTCCTTTCTCGAGGAAAAGTTTCTCTCGAAAGAATTGAGTGGGAGGATGGTGGAGACTTGATGAGGTCATTGAACCGTCTCTTCAACTAGTGTATGGCAGGGCACAGGAAGTTGTTCCTGTGGCACCTACACCAATTGAAGTGGAAGCTTATGATATTGATCATGAGATTTCGGATCAAGTCACTCCCAAACCTCGTAGGATGACAAGGATGCGTACTACTTCAGAGTGGTACGTAATCCTGTCTTGGAAGTCATGTTGCTAGACAACAATGAACCTACGAGCTATGGAGAAGCGATGGTGGGCCTGGATTCCGATAAATGGGTTGAGGCCATATAATCCGAGAGAGGATCCATGTATGAAAACAAAGTGTAGACTTTGGAAGAACTACTTGATGGTCGTAAGGCTGTTGAGTGTAGATAGATTTTAAAAGGAAGACGGACAATGATGGTAAATGTCACCATTAAGAAAGCTCGACTTGTCGTTAAGATGTTTCCCGACAAGTTCAAGGAGTTGACTACGATGAGACTTTCTCACTCGTAGCGATGCTAAGAGTCTGTTGGAATTGTATTAGCAATTACTGCATTATTTATGAAATCTTGCAGATAGGATGTCAAACATTGTTTCCTCGATGATTTTCTTGAGGAAAGGTTGTATGTGATACAACCGGAAGGTTTTGTCAATCCTGAAAAGATGCTAATAAGGATGCAAAGCATCAGCAATCCTTCTAAGGACTGGAGTAAGCATCTCGGAGTTGGAATGTATGCTTTGATGAGATGATCAAAGATTTTGGGTTTATACAAAGTTTATGAGAAACTTGTATTTCCAAAGAAGTGAGTGGGAGCACTATAGAATTTCTGATGAATATATGTTTTAACATATTGTTGATCGGAGATGACGTAGAATTTCTGGAAAGCATATAGGGTTATTGGGAAAGTGTTTTTCAATGGAAAACCTGGATTAAGCTACTTGAGCATTGAGCATCAAGATCTATAAGGATAGATCAAAACGCTTAATGGTACTTTCAAATGAGCACATACCTTTACATGATCTTGAAGGTGTTCAAGATGGATCAGTCAAAGAAGGAGTTCTTGCCTGAGTTGTAAGTTAAGACTTAAAGCTCGACCACGGCAGAATAGAGAGAAAGGACGAAGGTCGTCCCCTATGCATAAGACATAGGCTCTGCAGTATGCTATGCTGTGTGCCGCACCTGAAGTGTGCCTTGCCATGAGTCAGTCATGGGGTACAAGAGTGATCCAAGAATGGATCACGGGACAGCGGTCAAAGTTATCCTTAGTAACTAGTGGACTAAGGAATTTTCTCGATTATGGAGGTGGTAAAAGAGTTCGTCGTAAAGAGTTACGTCGATGCAAGCTTAACACCTATCTGGATAGCTCTGAGTAGAGATACCGGATGCATATAATGAAGCAAAAATTTAGAATAGCTCCAAGTAGAACAGTTATTTGGATTAGCTCCAAATAGAGCATGGTAGCTACATCTAGGAGATGACATAGAGATTTGTAAAGCACACACGGATCTGAAAGGTTCGGACCCGTTGACTAAAACCTCTCTCACAAGCAACATGATCAAACCTAGAACTCATTGAGTGTTAATCACATAGTGATGTGAACTAGACTACTAACTCTAGTAAACTCTTGGGTGTTAGTCACATGGCGATGTGACCTGTGAGTGTTAATCACATGGCGATGTGAACTAGATTATTGACTCTAGTGCAAGTGGGTGACTGTTGGAAATATGCCCTAGAGGCAATAATAAATTGATTATTATTATATTTCCTTGTTCATGATAATCGTTTATTATCCATGCTATAATTGTATTGAAAGGAAACTCAGATACATGTGTGGATACATAGACAACACCATGTCCCTAGTGAGCCTCTAGTTGACTAGCTCGTTGATCAATAGATGGTTACGGTTTCCTAACCATGGACATTGGATGTCGTTGATAACGGGATCACATCATTAGGAGAATGATGTGATGGACAAGACCCAATCCTAAGCATAGCACTAGATCGTGTAGTTCATATGCTATAGCTTTTCTAATGTCAAGTATCATTTCCTTAGACCATGAGATTGTGCAACTCCCGGATACCGTAGGAGTGCTTTGGGTGTATCAAACGTCACAACGTAACTGGGTGGCTATAAAGGTACACTAAGGGTATCTCCGAAAGTGTCTGTTGGGTTGGCACGAATCGAGACTGGGATTTGTCACTCCGTGTGACGGAGAGGTGTCTCTGGGCCCACTCGGTAGGACATCATCATATGCGCAATGTGACCAAGGAGTTGATCACGGGATGATGTGTTACGGAACGAGTAAAGAGACTTGCCGGTAACGAGATTGAACAAGGTATAGGGATACCGACGATCGAATCTCGGGCAAGTATCTTACCGATAGACGAAGGGAATTGAATACGGGATTGATTAAGTCCTTGACATCGTGGTTCATCCGATGAGATCATCGTGGAACATGTGGGAGCCAACATGGGTATCCAGATCCCGCTGTTGGTTATTGACCGGAGAACGTCTCGGTCATGTCTGCATGCTTCCCGAACCCGTAGGGTCTACACACTTAAGGTTCGGTGACGCTAGGGTTGTAGAGATATTAGTATGCGGTAACCCGAATGTTGTTCGGAGTCTCGGATGAGATCCCGGACGTCACGAGGAGTTCCGGAATGGTCCGGAGGTAAAGAATTATATATAGGAAGTGCTATTTCGGCCATCGGGACAAGTTTCGGGGTCACCGGTATTGTACCGGGACCACCGGAAGGGTCCCGGGGGTCCACCTGCCCCGGGGGGCCACATGGGCTGTAGGGGGTGTGCCTTGGCCTATATGGGCCAAGGGCACCAGCCCCAAGAGGCCCATGCGCCAAGAGATGGGAAAAGGGGAGAGTCCTAAAAGGGGAAGGCACCTCCGAGGTGCCTTGGGGAGGATGGACTCCTCCCCACCCTTGGCCGCACCCTTCCTTGGAGGAAGGGGCAAGGGCTGCGCCTCCCCCTCTCCCTTGGCCCTATATATAGTGGGGAAAAAGGAGGAGCAAACCAATCTAAGGCCTGGCGCCTCCCTCTCCCTCCCGTGACACATCTACCTCCTCCCGCAGCGCTTAGCGAAGCCCTGTTGGAATGCCGCTACTTCCACCACGCCGTCGTGCTGCTGGATCTCCATCAACCTCTCCCTCCTCCTTGCTGGATCAAGGCATGGGAGACGTCTCCGTTCCGTACGTGTGTTGAACGCGGAGGTGCCGTCCGTTCGGCGCTAGGATCATCGGTGATCTGAATCACGACGAGTACGACTCCATCAACCCCGTTCACTTGAACGCTTCCGCTTATCGATCTACAAGGGTATGTAGATGCACTCTCCTTCCCTCGTTGCTAGTCTCTCCATAGATAGATCTTGGTGACACGTAGGAAAATTTTGAATTTCTGCTACGTTCCCCAACATTAACCACTTCCGGCTACGCTCTCTACCCTACCAAGGGATCAGACAGTTTTTTGCACGGTTACTTAGCGCGCCAGGCATGGGCTCCTTCAATCAGAGACCAACTTCAAATCAGATCTTCCATCAACCCCGGCGAACTCGCACCGAGGTAGAGGCTCATTTTTGGCTCCCTCGCCTTCCTCATGGACGGGGAAGGACGACTCAACATAAACCCGCTTTCAGGCTCGGCGTGCCCGACTAGCCAATTGTACCTAGTCCAACATTGCATCGGAAGCACGGGCTCAAAATGGAGGTGCAACGAAAAGCTTATTTTCTCAAAGAGGGACAAGACTAATAGTAGCTTAGCTCTTGAACTGCTGCTTATATGAACATAAAAAGAGTTGATGTAGGCTGTAGCTCATGATTATTTATTTTATTACTAGGTATAAGCATCAGAAACAATCATACAACCCGTCGTCTCCTCGTCTACCAGTCAACCAATATTGAATTTAAGGTCATTGTCATTCTGAGGTGTGTACCACTAGGTTTAAGGCAAAATACCCAACGGGTAGCCCATTGGTTGGGAAGCATGGTAGTAGCCCGGCCTCAGGACGTGGTGGTGATATGGCTCCAGGGGCGCCACTAAGAGCTAGAACTTCATCTTGGCATACAAGCCAAGGAGCCCTTACGCACGAGGTCGGTTAGGAGCTCTATAAACCCTAAACCTCATCCCCTTTACAAGGCGGGGGTAGGAGTAGCTTACATCCATCTACTCTATAGCCATAACTCTCGTTAGCCATATTCACCATCCTCTTGTAACCCCTCGCATCACGTGCTCCCTTATCAATACAAAACAAAGCTAGCAGGACGTAGGGTGTTAACCACTTCCGGCTACGCTCGCTACCCTACCAAGGGATCAGACAGTTTTTTGCACGGTTAGTTAGCGCGCCAGGCATGGGCTCCTTCAATCAGAGACCAACTTCAAATCAGATCTTCCATCAACCCCGACGAACTCGCACCGAGGTAGAGGCTCATTTTTGGCTCCCTCGCCTTCCTCATGGACGGGGAAGGACGACTCAACATAAACCCGCTTTCAGGCTCGGCGTGCCCGACTAGCCTATTGTACCTAGTCCAACATTGCATCGGAAGCACGGGCTCAAAACGGAGGTGCAACGAAAAGCTTATTTTCTCAAAGAGGGACAAGACTAATGGTAGCTTAGCTCTTGAACTGCTGCTTATATGAACATAAAAAGAGTTGATGTAGGCTGTAGCTCATGATTATTTATTTTATTACTAGGTATAAGCATCAGAAACAATCATACAACCCGTCGTCTCCTTGTCTACCAGTCAACCAATATTGAATTTAAGGTCATTGTCATTCTGAGGTGTGTACCACTAGGTTTAAGGCAAAATACCCAACGGGTAGCCCATTGGTCGGGAAGCATGGTAGTAGCCCGGCCTCAGGACGTGGTGGTGATATGGCTCCAGGGGCGCCACTAAGAGCTAGAACTTCATCTTGGCATACAAGCCAAGGAGCCCTTACGCATGAGGTCGGTTAGGAGCTCTATAAACCCTAAACCTCATCCCCTTTACAAGGCGAGGGTAGGAGTAGCTTACATCCATCTTCTCTATAGCCATAACTCACGTTAGCCATATTCACCATCCTCTTGTAACCCCTCGCATCACGTGCTCCCTTATCAATACAAAACAAAGCTAGCAGGACGTAGGGTGTTAACCACTTCCGGCTACGCTCGCTACCCTACCAAGGGATCAGACATTTTTTTGCACGGTTAGTTAGCGCGCCAGGCATGGGCTCCTTCAATCATAGACCAACTTCAAATCAGATCTTCCATCAACCCCGGCGAACTCGCACCGAGGTAGAGGCTCATTTTTGGCTCCCTCGCCTTCCTCATGGACGGGGAAGGACGACTCAACATAAACCCGCTTTCAGGCTCGGCGTGCCCGACTAGCCAATTGTACCTAGTCCAACATTGCATCGGAAGCACGGGCTCAAAATGGAGGTGCAACGAAAAGCTTATTTTCTCAAAGAGGGACAAGACTAATAGTAGCTTAGCTCTTGAACTGCTGCTTATATGAACATAAAAAGAGTTGATGTAGGCTGTAGCTCATGATTATTTATTTTATTACTAGGTATAAGCATCAGAAACAATCATACAACCCGTCGTCTCCTCGTCTACCAGTCAACCAATATTGAATTTAAGGTCATTGTCATTCTGAGGTGTGTACCACTAGGTTTAAGGCAAAATACCCAACGGGTAGCCCATTGGTCGGGAAGCATGGTAGTAGCCCGGCCTCAGGACGTGGTGGTGATATGGCTCCAGGGGCGCCACTAAGAGCTAGAACTTCATCTTGGCATACAAGCCAAGGAGCCCTTACGCACGAGGTCGGTTAGGAGCTCTATAAACCCTAAACCTCATCCCCTTTACAAGGCGGGGGTAGGAGTAGCTTACATCCATCTACTCTATAGCCATAACTCTCGTTAGCCATATTCACCATCCTCTTGTAACCCCTCGCATCACGTGCTCCCTTATCAATACAAAACAAAGCTAGCAGGACGTAGGGTGTTAACCACTTCTGGCTACGCTCGCTACCCTACCAAGGGATCAGACAGTTTTTTGCACGGTTAGTTAGCGCGCCAGGCATGGGCTCCTTCAATCAGAGACCAACTTCAAATCAGATCTTCCATCAACCCCGACGAACTCGCACCGAGGTAGAGGCTCATTTTTGGCTCCCTCGCCTTCCTCATGGACGGGGAAGGACGACTCAACATAAACCCGCTTTCAGGCTCGGCGTGCCCGACTAGCCTATTGTACCTAGTCCAACATTGCATCGGAAGCACGGGCTCAAAACGGAGGTGCAACGAAAAGCTTATTTTCTCAAAGAGGGACAAGACTAATGGTAGCTTAGCTCTTGAACTGCTGCTTATATGAACATAAAAAGAGTTGATGTAGGCTGTAGCTCATGATTATTTATTTTATTACTAGGTATAAGCATCAGAAACAATCATACAACCCGTCGTCTCCTCGTCTACCAGTCAACCAATATTGAATTTAAGGTCATTGTCATTCTGAGGTGTGTACCACTAGGTTTAAGGCAAAATACCCAACGGGTAGCCCATTGGTCGGGAAGCATGGTAGTAGCCCGGCCTCAGGACGTGGTGGTGATATGGCTCCAGGGGCGCCACTAAGAGCTAGAACTTCATCTTGGCATACAAGCCAAGGAGCCCTTATGCACGAGGTCGGTTAGGAGCTCTATAAACCCTAAACCTCATCCCCTTTACAAGGCGAGGCTAGGAGTAGCTTACATCCATCTACTCTATAGCCATAACTCTCGTTAGCCATATTCACCATCCTCTTGTAACCCCTCGCATCACTTGCTCCCTTATCAATACAAAACAAAGCTAGCAGGACGTAGGGTGTTAACCACTTCCGGCTACGCTCGCTACCCTACCAAGGGATCAGACATTTTTTTGCACGGTTAGTTAGCGCGCCAGGCATGGGCTCCTTCAATCAGAGACCAACTTCAAATCAGATCTTCCATCAACCCCGGCGAACTCGCACCGAGGTAGAGGCTCATTTTTGGCTCCCTCGCCTTCCTCATGGACGGGGAAGGACGACTCAACATAAACCCGTTTTCAGGCTCGGCGTGCCCGACTAGCCTATTGTACCTAGTCCAACATTGCATCGGAAGCACGGGCTCAAAACAGAGGTGCAACGAAAAGCTTATTTTCTCAAAGAGGGACAAGACTAATGGTAGCTTAGCTCTTGAACTGCTGCTTATATGAACATAAAAAGAGTTGATGTAGGCTGTAGCTCATGATTATTTATTTTATTACTAGGTATAAGCATCAGAAACAATCATACAGCCCGTCGTCTCCTCGTCTACCAGTCAACCAATATTGAATTTAAGGTCATTGTCATTCTGAGGTGTGTACCACTAGGTTTAAGGCAAAATACCCAACGGGTAGCCCATTGGTCGGGAAGCATGGTAGTAGCCCGGCCTCAGGACGTGGTGGTGATATGGCTCCAGGGGCGCCACTAAGAGCTAGAACTTCATCTTGGCATACAAGCCAAGGAGCCCTTACGCACGAGGTCGGTTAGGAGCTCTATAAACCCTAAACCTCATCCCCTTTACAAGGCGGGGGTAGGAGTAGCTTACATCCATCTACTCTATAGCCATAACTCTCGTTAGCCATATTCACCATCCTCTTGTAACCCCTCGCATCACGTGCTCCCTTATCAATACAAAACAAAGCTAGCAGGACGTAGGGTGTTAACCACTTCCGGCTACGCTCGCTACCCTACCAAGGGATCAGACAGTTTTTTGCACGGTTAGTTAGCGCGCCAGGCATGGGCTCCTTCAATCAGAGACCAATTTCAAATCAGATCTTCCATCAACCCCGACGAACTCGCACCGAGGTAGAGGCTCATTTTTGGCTCCCTCGCCTTCCTCATGGACGGGGAAGGACGACTCAACATAAACCCGCTTTCAGGCTCGGCGTGCCCGACTAGCCTATTGTACCTAGTCCAACATTGCATCGGAAGCACGGGCTCAAAACGGAGGTGCAACGAAAAGCTTATTTTCTCAAAGAGGGACAAGACTAATGGTAGCTTAGCTCTTGAACTGCTGCTTATATGAACATAAAAAGAGTTGATGTAGGCTGTAGCTCATGATTATTTATTTTATTACTAGGTATAAGCATCAGAAACAATCATACAACCCGTCGTCTCCTCGTCTACCAGTCAACCAATATTGAATTTAAGGTCATTGTCATTCTGAGGTGTGTACCACTAGGTTTAAGGCAAAATACCCAACGGGTAGCCCATTGGTCGGGAAGCATGGTAGTAGCCCGGCCTCAGGACGTGGTGGTGATATGGCTCCAGGGGCGCCACTAAGAGCTAGAACTTCATCTTGGCATACAAGCCAAGGAGCCCTTACGCACGAGGTCGGTTAGGAGCTCTATAAACCCTAAACCTCATCCCCTTTACAAGGCGAGGGTAGGAGTAGCTTACATCCATCTACTCTATAGCCATAACTCACGTTAGCCATATTCACCATCCTCTTGTAACCCCTCGCATCACGTGCTCCCTTATCAATACAAAACAAAGCTAGCAGAACGTAGGGTGTTAACCACTTCCGGCTACGCTCGCTACCCTACCAAGGGTTCAGACATTTTTTTGCACGGTTAGTTAGCGCGCCAGGCATGGGCTCCTTCAATCAGAGACCAACTTCAAATCAGATCTTCCATCAACCCCGGCGAACTCGCACCGAGGTAGAGGCTCATTTTTGGCTCCCTCGCCTTCCTCATGGACGGGGAAGGACGACTCAACATAAACTCGCTTTCAGGCTCGGCGTGCCCGACTAGCCTATTGTACCTAGTCCAACATTGCATCGGAAGCACGGGCTCAAAATGGAGGTGCAACGAAAAGCTTATTTTCTCAAAGAGGGACAAGACTAATAGTAGCTTAGCTCTTGAACTGCTGCTTATATGAACATAAAAAGAGTTGATGTAGGCTGTAGCTCATGATTATTTATTTTATTACTAGGTATAAGCATCAGAAACAATCATACAACCCGTCGTCTCCTCGTCTACCAGTCAACCAATATTGAATTTAAGGTCATTGTCATTCTGAGGTGTGTACCACTAGGTTTAAGGCAAAATACCCAACGGGTAGCCCATTGGTCGGGAAGCATGGTAGTAGCCCGGCCTCAGGACGTGGTGGTGATATGGCTCCAGGGGCGCCACTAAGAGCTAGAACTTCATCTTGGCATACAAGCCAAGGAGCCCTTACGCACGAGGTCGGTTAGGAGCTCTATAAACCCTAAACCTCATCCCCTTTACAAGGCGAGGGTAGGAGTAGCTTACATCCATCTACTCTATAGCCATAACTCACGTTAGCCATATTCACCATCCTCTTGTAACCCCTCGCATCACGTGCTCCCTTATCAATACAAAACAAAGCTAGCAGGACGTAGGGTGTTAACCACTTCCGGCTACGCTCGCTACCCTACCAAGGGATCAGACATTTTTTTGCACGGTTAGTTAGCGCGCCAGGCATGGGCTCCTTCAATCATAGACCAACTTCAAATCAGATCTTCCATCAACCCCGGCGAACTCGCACCGAGGTAGAGGCTCATTTTTGGCTCCCTCGCCTTCCTCATGGACGGGGAAGGACGACTCAACATAAACCCGTTTTCAGGCTCGGCGTGCCCGACTAGCCTATTGTACCTAGTCCAACATTGCATCGGAAGCACGGGCTCAAAACGGAGGTGCAACGAAAAGCTTATTTTCTCAAAGAGGGACAAGACTAATGGTAGCTTAGCTCTTGAATTGCTGCTTATATGAACATAAAAAGAGTTGATGTAGGCTGTAGCTCATGATTATTTATTTTATTACTAGGTATAAGCATCAGAAACAATCATACAACCCGTCGTCTCCTCGTCTACCAGTCAACCAATATTGAATTTAAGGTCATTGTCATTCTGAGGTGTGTACCACTAGGTTTAAGGCAAAATACCCAACGGGTAGCCCATTGGTCGGGAAGCATGGTAGTAGCCCGGCCTCAGGACGTGGTGGTGATATGGCTCCAGGGGCGCCACTAAGAGCTAGAACTTCATCTTGGCATACAAGCCAAGGAGCCCTTACGCACGAGGTCGGTTAGGAGCTCTATAAACCCTAAACCTCATCCCCTTTACAAGGCGGGGGTAGGAGTAGCTTACATCCATCTACTCTATAGCCATAACTCTCGTTAGCCATATTCACCATCCTCTTGTAACCCCTCGCATCACGTGCTCCCTTATCAATACAAAACAAAGCTAGCAGGACGTAGGGTGTTAACCACTTCCGGCTACGCTCGCTACCCTACCAAGGGATCAGACAGTTTTTTGCACGGTTAGTTAGCGCGCCAGGCATGGGCTCCTTCAATCAGAGACCAATTTCAAATCAGATCTTCCATCAACCCCGACGAACTCGCACCGAGGTAGAGGCTCATTTTTGGCTCCCTCGCCTTCCTCATGGACGGGGAAGGACGACTCAACATAAACCCGCTTTCAGGCTCGGCGTGCCCGACTAGCCTATTGTACCTAGTCCAACATTGCATCGGAAGCACGGGCTCAAAACGGAGGTGCAACGAAAAGCTTATTTTCTCAAAGAGGGACAAGACTAATGGTAGCTTAGCTCTTGAACTGCTGCTTATATGAACATAAAAAGAGTTGATGTAGGCTGTAGCTCATGATTATTTATTTTATTACTAGGTATAAGCATCAGAAACAATCATACAACCCGTCGTCTCCTCGTCTACCAGTCAACCAATATTGAATTTAAGGTCATTGTCATTCTGAGGTGTGTACCACTAGGTTTAAGGCAAAATACCCAACGGGTAGCCCATTGGTCGGGAAGCATGGTAGTAGCCCGGCCTCAGGACGTGGTGGTGATATGGCTCCAGGGGCGCCACTAAGAGCTAGAACTTCATCTTGGCATACAAGCCAAGGAGCCCTTATGCACGAGGTCGGTTAGGAGCTCTATAAACCCTAAACCTCATCCCCTTTACAAGGCGAGGCTAGGAGTAGCTTACATCCATCTACTCTATAGCCATAACTCTCGTTAGCCATATTCACCATCCTCTTGTAACCCCTCGCATCACGTGCTCCCTTATCAATACAAAACAAAGCTAGCAGGACGTAGGGTGTTAACCACTTCCGGCTACGCTCGCTACCCTACCAAGGGATCAGACAGTTTTTTGCACGGTTAGTTAGCGCGCCAGGCATGGGCTCCTTCAATCAGAGACCAGCTTCAAATCAGATCTTCCATCAACCCCGGCGAACTCGCACCGAGGTAGAGGCTCATTTTTGGCTCCCTCGCCTTCCTCATGGACGGGGAAGGACGACTCAACATAAACCCGCTTTCAGGCTCGGCGTGCCACCAGTCTAGGACACCAAAAATGCGACCTCCATAGAGCCCCCCCGAGGTGCCGGCCTCCGACTCGAAGAAGATAAACTTCCTCCAATGATGCTCCTGGTCGAAGCCTGGACTGCGAGCGTGAGGCCGGAACGCTAGGCAAACTATGAAACGACTAACCAGACCGCCCTTGCAACACAGCTGGTCACGATGGTATGCACAAACTACCTACTAATTGATGACCATGACCCTGAAGAATACATCTGGGATGGCTACATCATCGACGATGATGCCTCTTCCGTAATCTTCATCTCTCTTCTGAAAACGGCGCGGTGGCGGCGGCGGCTAAGTAGGGATGCCGAGACGCTTGGCGGGCCTTCCGCCACTGCTACAACGTTGATGGCACAGACAACGTCGGGAACGGTGTAGCAGGTGACGGCATGGACGATGATGGAGGTGCCGGTGCGAGCCCTTCCTACGAGGTCACCACTCACCACCCTCGCCTAGTCTAGTATTAGTTTAGTTTAGTTTAAATTTATATTGAACTTGTTAAATATCTACATTTGCATGTAAGATATGATACTTGCTTCAATTTCGCCCATTTAGCTTAAATTTCATATGTATTTGTGTTTGATCCGTTTGAACTGGGCCGGACATTTGATGACTGTGGATGAATGACCGGCGCCCAATTCGACTGCCTGTGGACATGCTCAGGCGTATTCGCGTGATGTCCAACAAGATGATCTGAGTTGGAGCTGCGGTAAGGATTGCCATGATTGTGCACATCGACTGACTCTCTAATTAAAAAATAAAAACGAAATGAACATGACCTGAGAGCTGTCGTCATCTACCTGTCATATCATGACATTCCATCTGCTGGTAGCATGTCAAATGAGTGAAACAATTATGCCGTGATGGTACCTAGATCTCACTCACAGTTGCACGCATGAATGTGTGGAAAAAAAAGAGAAGGCAATGTCATTTGAGAGTAAGTCAAGCTCTGCTGGCTGGACATGGACACGAAGAAGTCAAGGAATGAGTAAAACAAATCAACATAGAAATTAAATGGCATTGGAAGTTTGGTTAAACATACCTTTTGGGTTAACTGTTTGTTCTCACAAGGAAAATAAATAACTACTAGTCTTTGGCCTTTTGAAAGTTGGGTGTGCATTACTCTGATGTTAGGGCTGAATGTGTAAACTCCTAACAGCTGGATTAGGGATACTAATCAATCATGGCTTCCTCGAAAAATAAGTGTCTCAACTCTATATATCCTAGTCTCTATTATTTTGGGACAGAGGGAGTATATCCTAGTGTCTGTTGTCGCTGTCATGGGGTAATCGCGATGTGAGGGAGCATTGACGAGCAGCAAGTTAATCATCAAGCTAGCTAGTGGAGGTGGTATTGAACGAATTATGCTATGTCAATGGACAAGTCACATGGAGGGGGCTGCTGCTGGATGTAATTCCTTCTTCCTACTCCCTCTGATCTAAAATAAATGTCATGATTTTAGTTCAAATTTCAACTAATATCACAAAACTTATTTTGGGGAGGAAGTACTGCATACTGTAAACCATCTATGCAACCTAGCTAGCTGGCTGGATGGACCCTCCCCCTTCAAAGCATATGCCCGAAGGAAATCTCTGGATGCAATGTTTACGAGTAAATTGTAGGAAACCATCACTTTGAAGGTTATGCTAGCAGAAAACACTATGCTACATTCTTTTGCAGAAAACACCACGTTTTGTGTCATCGTTTTGTAAAAACCACTGATTGACGGAATTGGCTATGTTGATCGCGTTTATGACAGATGAGGCCCGTTAGTCAGGCTGACGTGGCACTGTTTAACGTCTCATATGTAACGGCGACGTTTGGTAATGTTATCATCATTTGTGGCCCTATGGGGTCCATCTGTCAATGAAAGAAAAAAGAAAAATGATCTGGTCAAGGCAAAGTCCGCAGTCCGTTCCGATCGCGGCCGGGGCAGAGGCCGCTGTCCACCGTGGGCGAGGCAGAGGAGCCGACGCTCGACCCGGTCCTAACGCAGCTAGCGCTCGGCCCCTGGACCAACTGTCGACGCTGGAGCTCGTCAACCTCCCGCCGCCGCACCAGTTCGTCCAGATTCAGTCGGGATCAGGGCATCCCAGCGAATCACATTACTGCAGAGAAACAGATGCCGCGCAGGTCCTGCTGAGAGCTCTCGTCGTCCACCTGTCCTATCATGACATTCCGTTTCTGCTGGTAGGATGTCAAGAGACCGGAACAGTTTTTGTGGTGCTGCTTTATGGCCGTATGCATCTTCCAGATGCAGAGGCCGGGGGTCATCCTTCTTTTCTAAAAAAAGTTAGGGTCCTTGCCTAGTTGCACGCATGCATCTGTAGTGAAAATATGAAGAAGGGATGTCATCTCAGACAGAGCCAGCTCGGATCTGAATCTGATGGTGGACAGAATCAAATCAAGGAGCCTATTAGCCTTTTGCTCCTGGCTTGTTGCTACCTCATGATTATATTCACTCTGAATATATATGCCCTTTGACGTCGCATAATGTCTGCGTCGGCAGTGTACTTGGATTTCTTGAATCGTTTTAATTAATGCCAAGCATGTTGTATCTTCCATAGTTCTCCTGATCTAGACTTCCTCCATCCTGCCCGAATTTTTTTTTTGCTGAATAACATGATAGTATGATTACACTGTTGCCAAGGAAAGTGAGCTTCAACAAGGTTATTCTACTATTTCTTGTCACATAGGAAACTAACTGTCAGGTCATTATTCTACTAGTTGTGCTTGACTGTTTGTGCAACATACCATTCTGATGTTAATGATGCAAGTGTCAGTACTTGCTCAAAGTGTCGATTCTTTGCAACTTGCCCATCGAGACGCGCAGCCTTTGTCCATTTCCATTCTTCACCTACATGGATAGCAGTTTTACTTGTAGCTTAACTGCTGCTATTATGGATATATTTTTTTCTTGTAGGGGAACGCAATCTTTATATTTTTTCAGACAAAGAGCATTTTCATTCAAACCCTATATCAGTTGATACAGCCGCAATGAGTGAATAACCAGCCTCTGCGTAACAAGATGTACACATCCAACAAGTCCAGGAAAAAGTAAAAACCATCGTTTTACAGAAAAAGTTAATAAAGAGTTGCCTAGGATGTTGGACATCCTCTGATTACAATCATTACAGAATGCTTACTGCCATTAGGGATATCGGTTAACTACTTATACGAACGAATATGTGGAGTATCAACTATATATGCATGTGGACCTTGATCACCTTGGTTAGAAATGGGCTACCCTGCCAACTCATTCCCTTGTTAGGTTGAATGAAAACTAACAAATAGGAGCAAGTACACGATTCCTCCTGTGTGTCGATCCATATACTCTATTGGAGAGCCTCTGTTGTTGCTGTCATGGAGTAATTGTGGGATGTGAGGGGGCATTAATTGATGAGCTGCTAGCTAATCATCGCGAAGAACTGAACTGAATCATGGCATGTCAATGTAGTAGCCACATGGGAGGGAGGGGGCTGCAGCTGGATGTGGGAGAAATAGTGGTTGCTTCTTCGGTTCTTCCTACATATTGTGCTCATCATCAATCTAGCTAGCTGGCTGGACCCTTCAAAGCATACATATATGCCTGGACTGGCTGGATGCCCTGTTTACTGAATTTGGATACGGCGAAATTACCCAACACAATTTATCTTCTTTTTTTGGATCTGAATTTTGCAGCAGAATGGTAAAGGAAATTCCACTGTCCGGGCAGTGAAAATAGAGCCAGGTAACTGAGTGAAAACCAATAGAGTAAAACAGCGGCTGCACTCACTTGATAATTCAGAAGCGGTAAATTGTGGATTAGTTCTGTGACTGGTCCTCCTCCTTGAACAATTGGAAGTCACTCTCCTCTTTGTATCCACCATAACTACCATCCTAGCTAGGGTGGTCACTGGTCACTCACTCAGTTACTAGAGAGGCATCAAAAGAGCTTGTGAAGATGCATATTGACAACAAAACTATGGAAATTACGCGCCATGGTCGCTAGCTCAGAAAGTTAGAATGCTGGACAACTTGTGAGCTTAACATGCCATTTTGGTGTGATTTTGACCCGGGCCGGGCGTAGGACCGATTAGCAAGCTAGGTGCAGATACAGTCCTCAGTTACGCCATCTTATTCATGCCCTGCCCTGCTGCTTCTTGGAAGGTCGGCGAGGTATGGACAGAGATTGATACTACGAGTACTGAACTCAACTGAACGTTGTGTGTGTGTGTGTGTGTGTGTGTGTGTGTGGAATGGATCATACCATAAATATCCCCATGCTTGCTTCTTCGATGGATGAGGCATGGGCACAGATTCCTTGCACTCATTATTGTGCTGTACTGAACTGAACTTGCCTGTGTGGATCATACTATGGCATACGTCGCCCGGTTCGCGCACTACGTTGCACGGATACTTGAATACGTATCGGATACGTGATACGGGATACGCCCGATACACCAATTTTCTGAAAACATGGATACGGGGATACGTTTATATATAGATATTACATATATTAATTATTAAAACTATTGAAAACAAAATAGAGCTTCTAGGTGAAAGCATTAATTGGCAGTGGATTTCCCTGAGTTTGTTGTTCCAATCAGTGCATCGACTCTCTCTTGCTCACATTTCAAATGAACAAGAACATTGACAGTCATGTTTTGGCATGAACTCAGACCCATGTTGGGTATCTTCAAAAGATGTGCCTTTACTATTGAGAGGATTTCACGTCGAACGAGGGGTTTCAGGTATCCAAAAAGTATCGCAGAAGTATCCTAAGACTATCAAACATTATTGTCTTTTTTTAAATAAAAAAATCGAGGGATACTTACGGGATACGTATCGGTCAGTATCCGAGTATCGGGGCAGTATCCGGCTGGATATGCGCGCTTTCTGAAGTATCCGCGCAACGTAGTTCGCGCACGCTGTCGGAAGCTGAAACTAAGGGTAATTCATGAATGATTGATCCAGGTCATGAACCATCTTCCTCCAATGAACACCTGCATGTCTGTCTGGATCATTGATAACCTGCAGTGCACTACATCTGATGATCTGTTTCTTCTGTTGGAAGGGGAAATTAACTGTATGTGTGTGGGTACATACAGTAGTAGGACACATGGATAGGTGAATGACCCCTGAATCTATGGATGTGGACCAGCAACAGCAACAGGAAAAAGAACACACGTACCAAGCTATATAATGGCACCAAAACCAAGCAAGCACCCTCCTAGATCCTCCTTCTGGCGCATGATTTCTGGTTTTATTCCTCCTAGCTATCAGCATCAGCAACAATCATACAACCTGTTGTCTCCTGTTCCACCGGTCAGCCAATGTTGAAGGCCATTGTCATGGTGAAGTTCAGCAGCTCAATTCAGATATATATTCACGGGTTGTCTCAAGCGGCCCAATTAACCAGAGGCCTCGGTTTTTTCTTTCGGGGCAGCAGCCCCTCAGGAAAGCTGGGCCAGGATGCTAATGAAGCAGATTTGACAGCCACAAATGATCTAAACGCGAATCCAATGACCAAAATCGGTGGAGAGCTCGGTTTCTATCCAAAATGTGCCTGTGGTCTCTGTATACATGAGTGACATTGACACTCCTTGTTGCCAATATGTCTGAAAGAGTGAAGCGTGCCTCCTAGATCCATGGCTGACATGGACATCGGTTCAGGATGTCATTGATCATGTATCTACTTGCGAAGCTTCTAGCTGGAGCACAGTATAAGACGATGATGACATGCTGTAGTACTCGGTAGCGATGTCGTCGGCAATCCTAATGGTCGACCTTCCAAGGGTGAATTAAGATAAATATTTTTATATTAAAGTTTCATAGTTCTATGTTTTTTTCAAAAATGATCCAGATCTATTATCACAGTTCACCCGAAGTACAAAACATCTCAAACATTTTATAAATTCTATCGAGATTCCTAGGCCACCACACAACCACTACCGCAACCAGAACAAGCCGTCAACGCATCATTGTCATCGCTCCCCTACCTGAGCCGGCTTGACCTAGGTTGTCGATGACATACAGGAAGTCCTCGTTCGCATGCCCCCTAAGGACCAGTGCCCGGGAGCTGCAGTTGTCCATTGAACTCTTGAATATATTTGAAGCACCAGAGACGAAATCTTTCCACACGATGAGAAAACCTAACCTCGCCATCCCAAGGAGACGACAAAAATGAGGTCCATCGAATATGTCCTGATGGATGAACTCAAGGAAGAAGAAGCGCTGCCATCCGCCCGAGTGCCGTACCTGCGAGGACTAACAAACCCTAACCTAAAGAAGTAACCAGAGTGGAGGCATTGTGATTCCCCTCCCTGCCATCAGCTGCCAGAGCGGCAGGCCAAGGGGAGGTGAATCCACGAGCTCGCCTGCGAATCCTGGTGGGAAGAGTTTGCTCTAGTAGCCAAGGGACAGGGGAGGAAAAGCTAAAGACCTCAGTGGGATTACCCAACTAACCACATAACAACATCGATAACTATTAAGCAGATCAACTAATATTTTGATACATATCAATTATAATGGTATTTTAATGAGAAGAAATGTGATCACCAACCCAGGGGAGGTGCTGGTTGCTTTGGGCAAAGTCATGTCTGGCTTCCGTCGGCACTAACGGTGTGGCGCCCGTGGGTGTTGTTTTCCTCCTAGCTTGGGGGATGGGGGCGTAATCGTGAAGCTCCCAAACCTTGCCCACTACTGAGCTTCATCTTAGGGTGAAAGCCTAGGTCCGTGTTGCATGCTTAGGAAATGGTGTCGTTCTCGCACCACCTCCCTCCTTGGGTAGTCGTTTTGAAGACTTTATCCCCCTCAACGCATTCCCTAAGCTTGACGTGCACACCAGCACACCCCAACCAGCTTTGCGAGTGGTTTCCCCGCGACTCGTACGGCAATGATAATTGTGGCATGAGGAACTGGACAGTGACATGTTGTCCCCTGGCTATCGACTGCTTGGGTTTGTACTCGCGTCTTCTTGATGCGTAGCACTGAAGTTAGAGTTGTGTGCCGAGATGTGGCTTGGTGGCAATGAAGCCCTGCGAAAGGGTAGCCTGACGCTCATCACGAAAATCGGAGCTGCCTAGTCCGGTAGGTTCACATGCATCATTCGCTGTGAGGGCTCTTGGTTGGTCTTCTACGATGAAGTTGGGGTCACTTGCTCGAGGAGAAGTCATGGTGATGACTGTTGCTGGCAACCTTGGTTGAGTTCCTCTCTTCTATGGTGTGTATAGTCTTTGTGGGTAGCCAGGCTGGCTGGGATGATTAGAGAAAAGAATGCTGCAAAGGCCACCGTACATGTCCCGTCATGATATTCCATTTGCTGATAGGATGTCAAATGACTGAAATAATTTTCATGGTGCTGGTTAATTTGCATAGTTGCTCTGGTGGGTACAAACAAGTCAATTAAGGAAACTTTAGCCTTTTGCTCTTGACTTTTTGTTGCCTTGATTTATCGTCACATAACGTTTGCGTCGGTGCTGTACTCAGATTCCTTGAATCGTTCTCGTTCCCTGCACATGCATTTTATGTATTTTTCATAATTATTATCATGTTCTAGACGTGCTTCATTTTTCATGCTATCTTTTTCTTCTTCTAAATATCGTTGTATAATTAAATGCTAGTACTGACAAATGGCGTCTGAATGAATGAGACGTTTTTAGATGAAGGGCGTTTTCATGAAGTCAAAATGTAGCATCAAATGGATACAAATGCACACAGCCAAACAAAAACAGTCTAAAAAAGATAAAAAGTGACATATCATCACCAGTAGAGTCAAATAGGACCGTCATTGTGCCAATGTCAAAGGAGGTGATGAACCAATACGGAAGTGATGCTGCACCGATGTTGAACAGCAGTTGGTACTCCATACATTGAAGCATAGACCACGTATGAAGTGAGTGCATACAACAGAAAATAACCTGCAAAGGAGAAGAGTTTTTGTCATTAAAAGCTAAATCATCTTTATATAGCCAAAGAGATCATAATAAGACATACGCTCTCACCCTTTTAGCATTTTGGACCTATAGAGAGTACCATCCAACCAATGAGTCCGAATGAGACATGAGCTATGACTGTATATATTTATATTTATTTATTTATTTCATTTACTTATGGTCTTGCTTCAACTTCAACAAGGTTGGCTCAACATATATTTCAGATCTTCTCACACAGGAAACTGACTGGTAATAGGCTGGTTCAACATATCATTTTCACTGAGAGCATGGTTCAGATCTGCTGAGAGCTCTCGGTCATCTACCTGTCCTATCATGACATTCCGTCTGCTGGTAGCATGTCAAATGACCGGAATAGTTTATGTGTGGTGCTGGTTAGTTAGGGTCTCCGCACAGTAAAGAGACTCAGAGTCAGCCCGGATCTAACGGTGGGCAGAATCAGATCACAACCATGACGTTAGCTGTTTGCTCCTGGTTTGTTGCTAGCTCATGATTATATTCAGTCTGAATATATATGCCCTTTGCTTTGGGTCCCATAACGTTAGCGTCGGCAGTGTACTTAGATCTCTTGAATTGTTTTATTCAATCACAACCATGTTGTATTGTCCATAGTCCTCCTGAATCCTGATCTAGACTTCCACTGCCCCTCCCGAAATTATCTTTCTGGATAACATGGTACTCTTGCCAAGGAAGTATCCTCATGTGTTTGTGCAATTCTGATGTTAAGAATGGAAGTGTCAACTTCTCTCTACAGGCTCAAAGTGTCAATTCTTCGTCCATCAAGAGAACCTTTACGCGTGTGGCCTTTGTTCATATCCATTCTTCCCCTGCATGGAAACTAGTTTTCCTTGTAGCTTAACTGCTGCTATTAGGGATATTATTATTTTTCTCGCGATCTTTATACATTTTTTTCAACAAAGAGGGAATTTCATTCAAATGTTATTTCGAGTCGATACAACCGCAATGAGAGAATGCCGGGCCTCTGCATAACAAGATGCACACAGCCAACAAATCCAGGAAAAGTAAAATAAAAAACATCGTTCTACAGAGAAAGTTAATAATTAGTAGACTAGGATGCAGGACATCCTTGGATTACAATCATTACATAATGCTTGCTGCTATTAGGGGAGTAGATAGCATAAAATACTACAATTCGGGCTAGGGTTCCAAAAGATAACTACCAACTTTGGGGTTGACTGTTTCAAAAATCCAAATGACCTAGTGATTTTACAATTGATCGCGATTATGACGGGTCAGGCCCGCACCTAAACGAACAGTATGTTTGACCGTTTGTTTTACTCAGGGATATCGGTTGCGAATATCTGGAGTATCAACTGCCAACTCATTCCCCTGTTAGGTGGAATAAAAACTAACAGGAGCAAGTACACCATTCCCGCTGTGTGTCGATGGATATACTCCTCCATTGTTGCGTATGTTGTTGCTGTCATGGAGTAATTATGGGATGTGAGAGGGCATTGATGAGCTGCTAATCATCAAAACGGTTCAGTTTTTGGATGAGTTTAGATCTGACTCACGCTTTGCTCCTATCCTAGTTTAAATTTCGTGGTAAATAAATTAGGTCACCACCACAGAGATGTGCAAACTACAAAATGCCATGAAAACTGGAGGGAAAAAAGTTGTTCGCCGGATCACATTATTGCAGATGACTGTACTTAGAGAGAAAAGTCTCTATCATGACACTGCTAGTAGCTGTCAAATGACTGAACCGATGTTATGCGGCGCTGGTCAGAGTCTCAGTTGCTAGTGGGAATGTCATCTGAGAGTTAGCCAGAATCAAATCAAGGATCTATTTTTAGCCTCTTGCTCTTGACTTGTTGCTTATTATTATTTCGGTCTAAATATGCCCTTTGTCTTCCCACAGAACGTTTACGTCAGCAGCAGTGTACTTGGATCTATCGAACCATTTCTCTCTCTCTCTCTCTCTCTCTCTTCAAAAAAAAAACATGCTCGCAAACACGTATGCAGATTTAACCAAGTAAATACACTCACACCCTATACCTATACCTCCTAGAGTATAAGCCGACAAATCTTCATATTGACGAAGTCGCCATATAGACGTCACTGTTTACAGATGAGGAAACCATACCACTAAAAGAATAGTGCCGGAAGAATAGATTTAGTAAAAAGCGACCATCCATGCCAAGTCTAAGACTTGAACCCAGGTGGTTGCAGATGTTCTCGAGCAGTGGAGCGACCTCTGCCACGTGATCACCTCTCGCTGCTCCTCCCGTAGGAGGGCGTGACAGGCGTCCTCATCGCATAGGGAGAGCTCGAATGCCATGGCCAACTGGTGCTGCTCATCAATCTCACCGAGAGAAAGCGGGCACGGGGAGGGGGGGGGGGGGTCATTGTTGTCACCATTGGCCTCGAACTGCAAGTCCAACTCAACTGAGTCAGGGCTGAGCACCGCACGAGATCCCGAGCCACGAACGACACGGAGGACGATGATGACCCATCGATGCGGGACCCCGAGGCTCCGATGCCTTGGGAGCAGGAGGACGACCGACTGACGCGTGATCCTGAGGCATGAGCGGACAAAGCTAAGACAACATGGAGAGTGGCCACACTAGACTCACGTCACATGCGGCATCACGTTATCTTCAGCGAGGTAGTTCAGCCAGTCGATGGCGCGGCACAATGGCATGGTCGAAGGAGGGGAATCACTACGATGGCACTAGATCTACGGAGATGGTCGGGATTAGAGGAGGCGACACTGGATCATATTCATGTGTTATAAACAATATATCTACAAATAAGATAACTCAGTTATAAAATATTCACGTAATTAAAATAATACTTATGAATTATAAAATGTTAAATCCTTATTAATACATGTAACTAAAATTCTTACAAAATTCAAAATAATACAAATAATTATTTGATTGCATGGAATTAAAATAACAATTATGAATTTAGAAAAAATATCTAGTTTTAATAAGTGTTCATTTTTTTAATAAAGTTTCTGTGTTTGCCAAAAGATTCACTTTTGATAAAATTTAAAACAAAAATATGCATGGAAAAATAATTATGATCATATTCTGCCCAAGACTATAGATCCTTGAATGAACACTTTCTTAAATTATAGTACATTTTTATAATTCCAAAATATTATTATAGTTATATGAATAATTTTGAACATAACTGAACATTTTTTAAAATTAAGATTTTTTGTAAGCATAGTTTTATTAAAATTCAAAAGTATTTTCATTACATGTATTAATATGCACGTATTTTCCATTTTCATAATTCACAAGGATTATTTTATTTACATGAATATTTTTTAAATGCAATATATTTTATTTGTAAGGATATTGTTATGACACATACATATTATAAATTTACTTTGTATTTCTGTGACGTTAATTTACATAATTTTATTTTCTAAAAGTAGAAAAAAACTAGCAAGTGGAATGTGGGCTGCACAGAATGCAGCCCGTATAAACACCACAATCGTGTTTGCTCTCAAGATATATATGGCTTGCCTAAGTCTATCCTTTCTATAGATAACAAACGTCGGCAGGTAATATTGTGATTACAAAGTTTCTGAGCTTATTGATACAGAGAATAGAGTGTGGGATGAACAGTTGATAACGGAGTTGTTTTGGCCTATCGATGCGCATCGCATTTTAAACATCCCACTGGCTTTGGGAATGATGAATGATTTTGTTTCATGGCACTGTAATAGAAGTGGTTATTTCACAGTCAGATTAGCAAACCATGAAGAGTGGGAGCATCAGCACGGACGAAAGTTGAGGATGACTAACTCTATACAAGCCTCAAGTACTAGTCCAGTCTGGAGTACCATTTGGAAACTGCGTGTGCCATCAAAAATTAAAATACACATATGGAGAACTTTGCTTGGAGCTATCCCCTGCTATGGAGTTCTTGCCAACAGGCATATGATTACAAGTGCGCAATGTCCTCTTTGTAGTTCAGATTGTGAGAGTATTAGGCATGCCATGTTCTTATGTCCAAGAGTACAGCAAATCTGAAGAATATTGGGGCTGCATGAATTAGTACAGGAGGTTTGTACGCTTGAGAGGGAGGGTGGATCGGTTCTTGCTGATTTGCTCCAATCAAAGAATTCTACCAACGCACTTGTGGCCGATGTGCGCCGCAATGATCTCGTGGCCACTGTAGTTTGGTATGTTTGGTGGGAACGGCGTCAGTACACCCATGGCAAACGTATCTTCGAACCGAGCAGGTCAGCACAAGCAATTATAACCCTTGCTAAGAATTTTTCTAAGGCCAAGTCAAAGAAGGTAAAACTTAAAAGGCACGGCTGGTGCTGTCCGCCAGAGGGAATTCTTAAACTCAATGTGGATGCCACTTTTAATCATGATAGTGGAACAGGAGGAACAGGTGCCATTTTACGAGACAATTCTGGTGTCTTTGTGGCAGCGTCATGCAGTGACATTTCATTTGTAGAAGATGCGACAACGGCAGAAGCTAGAGGCTTACGAGACGGGCTCCTACTCGCAAATGAAGTTGGGTGTAACAGAATTTGCGTCGAGGCTGATTGCTTGGAGGTCGTCGAAATCATGCAAGGTGGTGGAAATTCACTTGGACCGGCTGCAACAATTTATGAGGAGTGTTCTTTTCTGGCTCGTAATTTTATTTTGATAGCTTTTTCTCACTGTCCTAGGGAAGCTAATGAGGCGGCTGATTTGTTGGCTAGGAACTCGGAGGTTTCTCGAACCATTGTTTGGAAATCGGAGCCCCCGGATTTTCTTCTGGATGTATTAACAAACGATGTATCGCTGTTTTCGCATGAAATATAAACCGTCATGATGGCTTTTTTTCAAAAAAAAAACGTCGGCAGGTGTATAAAAACGCATATTTCTGCCACCTACGGACGGAAAATGCAACGTATTGCATGCACGTGCCATGTTTTGATACCAGTTCTTTGTATTTAACAACTGCAAGCACCAAACTGAACATCCGTGGCAAATACCAGCACCAATGGTGCACTTACCCTCTTCTTCTTTTTATGATATTTGCTCTTTTTTTTGCGGGGCCTTTTATGATATTTTGTGATGACTAACTAGAATGTGGTGATCTCGCCGCCGACACCGAGCTATGTTGCACTTGTTGCCTTGTTGGCAAGTGAATCCACCCAAGCCGCAGATGAAGTGAGATGCAAGCGTGCATCTCGCACGTGGACAGACTAGATCGATCACTGGATGTCACATGGACTAGATCCGGAATTAATCTCTTGCATATATAGTGTATGGATAGTGCCACATATAGATTTGACGTTTTCTTCAGCTGGCCGTCGTTAGCCGCGTGCGGCCATCGATCACATGGCCTGATGCCGATCTATATTTATTTATTTGTTTGTTTATACTATTAGATAAGGAATGTTAAATTCCCTAGCCATGCATGGATCAGTCCTCTGTCAAAGTTTGATGATCTTCAACTTAGTCCTAGCACCAGCGATTGCAACAAATCCCAAGTGGTAAGGAGGAGGAGTGCGACGGCTAGTACTAGCTAGTCTCGCTAGCTAGCTTGGTCCAGTCCACCTACAATTGGGATCTAGTCGTATAGGAGTACCACATTGAATTGGATATTGGCTTCACACACTTGTCAAGTGGCATCTTCCAAGGCGCAGGTACTAGGACGAGGGCAACACGGGAGGCGATCTCACACTGACCATACTAGTTCCCCATCCTTCTGCCCCCTCTTGCCGTCACCAAACAAAGCTCGAGCCGTGGCGGTCATGTTCTAGTTTGTCAGCCATCGCCTGACACCACCCTCTACCCAGATCCGGTCCGATCACGTCGGTAAGCGTTGGGTCCTGTCGAGTATTCAACCGTAGGCAGTTGGTTTGTGGTCGATGCGGGTTGCAGTAACCTCCCATGCCCCGGTCAAGGCAAGTTGGATCGTTGGTGTGTGCAAATCCTCAGATCTGGGTGTGACGCCCCTGATTTGACCGTACACTAATCATGCACGCAAATGTGTATGATAAATCAGGAACTCACGGGAAGATATCACAATACAACTCTAGACACAAATTAAAATAATACAAACTTTATATTACAAGCCAGGGGCCTCGAAGGCTCGAATACAAATGCTTGAAGGCACAAGAGTCAGCGGAAGCAACAATATCTGAGTACAGACATAAGTTAAACAAGTTTGCCTTAAGAAGGCTAGCACAAACGGGGATACAGATCGAAAGAGGCGCATGCCTCCTGCCTGGGATCCTCCTAAACTACTCCTGGTCGTCGTCAGCAGGCAGCACGTAGTAGTAGGCACCTCCGGTGTAGTAGGAGTCGTCGTCGAAGGTGGCGTCTGGCTCCTGGGCTCCAACATCTGGTTGCGACAACCAGGTAGAAGGGATAGGGGGAAAAGAGGGAGAAAGCAACTGTGAGTACTCATCCAAAGTACTCGCAAGCAAAGAACTATACTACATATGTATGCATTGGTATCAACCGAACTACAGAAAGCCGGGATAAGGGGGGATAGCTAGTCCTTTCGAAGACTACGCTTCTGGCAGCCTCCGTCTTGCAGCATGTAGAAGAGAGTAGACTGAAGTCCTCCAAGTATCATCACATAGCATAATCCTAACCGATGATCCTCCCCTCGTCGCCCTGTGAGAGAGCGATCACCGGTTGTATCTGGCACTTGGAAGGGTGTGTTTTATTAAGTATCCGGTTCTAGTTGTCATAAGGTCAAGGTACAACTCCAAGTCGTCCTGTTACCGAAGATCACGGCTATTCGAATAGATTAACTTCCCTGCAGGGGTGCACCACATATCCCAACACGCTCGATCCCATTTGGGCGGACACACTTTCCTGGGTCATGCCGGCCTCGAAAGATCAACACGTCGCAGCCCTACCTAGGCGCAACAGAGAGGTCAGCACGCCAGTCTAAATCCTATGGCGGAGGGGTCTGGGCCCATCGCCCATTGCACACCTGCACGTTGCGTACGCGGCCGGAAGCAGAACTAGCCCCCTTAATACAAGAGTAGGCTTACGGTCCAATCCGGCGCGCGCCACTCAGTCGCTGATGTCACGAAGGCTTCGACTGATACCACGACGTCGAGTGCCCATAACTGTCCCCGCGTAGATGGTTAGTGCATATAGGCCAGTAGCCAGACTCAGATCAAATACCAAGATCTCGTTAAACGTGTTAAGTATCCGTGAACACCGACCAGGGCCAGGCCCACCTCTCTCCTAGGTGGTCTCAACCTGCCCTGTCGCTCTGCCACAAAGTAACAGTCGGGGGCCGTCAGGAACCCAGGCCCACCTCTACCGGGATGGAGCCACCTGCCCCTTCAGCCCCCAACTCCGAACAGTACCACAGGTAATGTAACTGTGTAAGTATATAGTATATGCCCGTGATCACCTCCCGAAGTGATCACGGCCCAGTAGTATAGCATGGCAGACGGACAAGAGTGTAGGGCCACTAATGGAACACTAGCATCCTATACTAAGCAGTAGGATAGCAGGTAATGGTAACAACAGTAGTAGCAAGGACAGGCTATGCATCAGGATAGGAATAACGGAAAGCAGTAACATGCTACGCTACTCTAATGCAAGCAGTAGAAAGAGAGTAGGCGATATCTGGTGATCAAGGGGGGGGGGGCTTGCCTGGTTGCTCTGGCAAGAGAGAGTGGTCGTCAACACCGTAGTCGAACTAGGTAGCAGCGGCGTCAGTCTCGGTGTCTAGCGAGAGAAGAGGGGGAAGAAACAATAAATATAATGCAAACAAATGCAAGACGATGCATGACATGACAAAGCGTGATGCTAGGTGTACCATAACGCGGTATGAGGTGGTACCGGTGAAGGGGCGAAACATCCGGGAAAGTATTCCCGGTGTTTCGCGTTTTCGGACAGATGGGTCGGAGAGGGAAAGTTGTGTGTTCGCTATGCTAGGGATGCGTGACGAACGAACGGGCTGCGTATCCGGATTCGTCTCGTCGTTCTGAGCAACTTTCATGTTGAAAATAATTTAATCCGAGTTACGGATTAAAAGATATGATTTTCTAAAGATTTTATTAATTTCTGAAATTATTTTTAATTTGAAAAATAATTGCTAAATTGCTAGGCGCACCCAGCACAGTGTACACAAAAGTGTACCCAGTGACTGACAGGTGGGCCAGAGGGACCCAGTTGACCAGTCAACGTTTGACTGGTCAACAGGGGTGGACCCCCCTGTCATTGACTGTTTTAGTTAATTAGGGTTTAGGTTAATTAGTTAGGCTTAATTAGTTGTTTTAGTTTAATTAATCAAAATTAATTAAGTTAATTAATTCTTTAATTAATTAATTAATTAATATTATTATTTTCTTTTTTTAAAAATACGTTCTAGGGTGGGGCACCTTTGTCAGTGGGCCAAAGGGCCATAGCGGGCGTGCGGGTGGTGGTTAACGGGGCCGCGGGCGATGTTGCCCGAGCAGGCGCACACCCAGGGGCGGCGGACCCGGCAGGGCGCCGGCGCAGGGGAGGTCAGTGGCCATGGCGAGGCCATGGCCGGAGCGGGGTCCGGCCAGCGAGCGGTGACGGGACTGCAGAGGCGGCGCGGTGGGCTGTGGCCGAACGCGGCCACGACGGGCGCGCGCGGGCCGGCAAGTAGGGCCGTGGGGAGTGGGGCCGCGAGCAGGGAACGGCGAGGCACGCGTGCGCGCGTGGTGACCGACGGGCGCGGGTGCCGGCGCGCTCCAGGGGAGTGCGGGCACGGACAGAGCTGAGGGGGGGGGGTTGCAGCGGAGCTCGGCGGTGCGAGGCGTGGCGCTCGCGACGCGCGGGTAGGCGAGGTCGCGTGAGGGAGAGGGGAAGGAGGAGGGCGGAGGCCGTAGCCTCACCGGGAATTGTAGGGATGGGGCAGCGGGGGGGGGGGGGCGAGGTGGAGGTCGGGGACGACGGCGACGCGGTGCAGGCCGGCGAGGAGGAGTATGGGGACGAGCGACGGCGGGGTGGCGATCCGGCGAGGAAGCGGGATCCAACGGTCGACGGCGACGAGGTGGCGAGGTCGGGCCGGGTCGACGACGGAGAGGACGACGGCGATGGGTCGTGGGGGGTGGTGCGGTCGGCGCGTCGAGGTCGAGCCCCTCCTCGATCCAGATGGGATCGGGAGGAGGGGGAGAGGGAGAGGCGAGTAGGGAGGGGAAGTGGGGTCGCTGTAGTGGCTAGGGTTTTGGTGAGGGGAAATAAGGGGAGTGGGTGGGCCGGCGTCGGTGGGCCGGTTGACTGGGCTAATACCCAGTTGGGCCAGGGGGGCCTTTCTCCTTTTATTTTAATTTTGTTTGTCTTTTTTGTTTTTATATTTCTTTTTATCTCTTTTTTCCTTTTCTATTTTAATTCAATTTAAAACATTTATGCATTTTCTAAACATGTGTTTTATTTACTATAATTACCCTTGTAATATTCAGCACCGCCCGAACATTTTTGTTACAACTTTTGAAACTTTTGTTGTTTGACATATTTTTGAATTTGAATTTCGAATCAGTTTTGAACTAACGCGAGATTAACAACAGTAACTGTGGTGACGTGGCATCATTAACAGAGGTTTACTGTAGCCTAATTATCCAGGCGTCACAATTCTCCTCCACTATAAGAAATCTCGTCCCGAGATTTAAGAGGTGGATTAAGGGAAAGATGTGGCTACGAAATTCTACCGAGTCTTCTCGGTCTTGGTTGCTCTTCTCGGAGAGGTCGATCCATTACATCGATGCCTTCATTCCTCTGCTTCAGGTCATCATGAGGAAGTCATCATATTTTTCTTCGGGAACTCCAACGTACTTACGAATAGGTAAGGGGCAGCTCGGCTACGACAGCATGCTTACGAGGGGAACAATCTGGGTTAACCATGAATGAGCATAAGATTATTTCTCGAGTTGAACATATAAAATACTTTGAGAGTACGATACGAAGGTACAATGAGAGGGTCCAAACGGATAGATAGCGGCTCAAAGTCTGAACCAGAGTGAGAAAGGGGTTCAGACCGGCGAGAGTAAGCATTGTGTCTGATACCAGAATAGAGCACTAGGAAGGTGGCCCATGAATTAAATACGAAGCCAAGCATGGAGAATAACCATTAGAAACATGGTTGTACAGGAGAGTCATGTTTCGATCCTGGGAACTGTGGGTTATGGGCCCACCATGTGGTTAAAAGTAGGAAGGGTGGAGACGTCTTGCGTGATCATGCAAGCAAGGCATGTCAGGGGGTAGCCTGTCAATTATGTCGGCAACAACGTCGATACCAAGGGCGAGGGAAGAAGAGAACCATTTTCCTGCTCATTGAATGAGGCGGACCATTAGGCAAAGTTCTCGTCCATCGATGGATACCGGAATGTCATCAACAATAGTAACAGGTTCTTACTGACAGAGTTGTACACCGAGGTGCTTACAAAAGCAGTGACTTATTACTGCTTAGATCATATAAACCTCAAGAATGTTAAACAAAACAATGGAAAGGAAAATGTGATTATCAGATTAACAGAACAATGGAAAGGAAAATGTGTTTAAACACACATTTCAGGGGTATACCCTTCCAAAGACAAGCAGAGCATGATATCCATGACAGGATAGAAAGTAGATAACAGAGTAATTTCATGACATTGCCCATGCTACGGTGTTAGGATAAATGATATAGAAAGTTAGCATTGTGCTTCAAATGTTCTTATCGATGATAAGAGTACCACAGACATGCTTCGAGATAGCATTGACATGGTCTTTAAGCAAAGGTCAGACTCCGGATACACGAAGGGATTCATCAGGAACAACTTATAGTATAAGTCTTGCAATTTCCTCATGAAAGAATGGGTAACATTTCTAGAGAGGGTACTAAAACAATAGGTCCTTCGATCAAGTGTGCTAGGCATGATATCATCTTATCGGGTTAAAGTCCAATGTTATAACACTTGGAAATATGTTCCAACCATCATACCTGACCAAGATTCATGTCTGATTGGTGTCAGGATACTTCAGACTCAAGATGCCTGAGAAAGAAAAGGTGCAACGCAATTGACGAGATGACATTGTAAGATTTTCGGGAAATGAACTATGGAAGAAAGTCCCGAATCATGAGTTCATCATTAACCGAAGGAGAGGATGAGGGGGTGGCTGATGGACTCAGTGTCAATCAATCGAGATTTTCAAGAGATGGATCTCCCCAATTAGGTGAACAAGGAGATAACATTTATCAAATCAAAATGATATAAAGATGTATGCTCGAGGACAACATACACAATTAAACATTGGTTCAAAGCAATAGGGTTGCTAAAAGTTTTGTATTCACACATCATAGTTCATTTGTCGGTATTCCGGTTA
This sequence comes from Triticum urartu, assembly GCF_056163025.1. Classification (NCBI taxonomy): domain Eukaryota; kingdom Viridiplantae; phylum Streptophyta; class Magnoliopsida; order Poales; family Poaceae; genus Triticum; species Triticum urartu. Next base: position 618,594,017 of record NC_141876.1, read on the forward strand.
GGAACAACACGAGGACCAAGAAGGAATGGTGATGGTGATAAGTATTACATGTATCAAGAATGCTCAGTAGGTGGTGAAATTCTCACGACACTCTTGACATAAATGGTAATACTCCAAGGTAAAGAAAAAATGCTGGATAGCAAGGATCCCAAGGTATATCATGAAACATGAACAAGTTTGTGTTAAACGGAAGGCAATAAAGTGGTCGATGATAACACAAATCATCGAGGGCAAGGATGGTACTTCTCATCATGAATTCAATTGATATCCTGGAAGGGGTCAAAATGTTGATGATGATCACGACAAAGTTGTTGAGAGATTTCATGAAGATGTAATCGATCGGCGATGACACCAAGTCAACAAAATGATGAAGCGAAAAGTTATTGAAACCATAGGTACGACACAAACTTGAAATCAAGCTTGTTGTTCAAGGACAATTGATATGACGAGGAAGATCGACGTAAGATTAGCTCACCATCGAAATTTTTGCTCCGGGAAGAAGGACTAGGTAGCACAGTTAAAATCAGCACGACAAGGATATAGCCAAGCAGGCTAGGGATGACGTGATCGAGTTCAAACTCGTAAGTAATGAAGGTTACCAAGAGCTGATTAATCACGGTGCGGACTTGAGTCAGTTATTGGTGTCTTTGAGTGTTTAATAACTCAGAGCCCGTGAAAATTGGAATCAATGAGAATGTAGCACTTGATGAAGAACTCGTAAGAAGTTATGCGGTTCCATGATAATCTCGAGATACCAGGAGGTAATACTCGACGATAGATCAAAGTAGAGGTTGAACTAGAGTAATGCTCTACAGAAGACAAGTGCTCAAACTAGCACGAGAAATGGAATCAAGGAGAAACATGGACGGAACCACGTCCACAGATACAAGATGAACTTAAAACAAGGGGATAATTATTTTAAGAGAAGCTTCCATGATAAGGTATACATCGGGTCCATGGGCATGAACACAGGGTTCAAGGTCGACTCCCACTTGTTCAACGCATAACCTTTCATTCACCTCTCATATTTCGAAAATGACAATAGTTGTTGAAATTTTTACCTGGTGCAATACCAGATAAGTAAGACCCGTGAAATCTTCCGGGTTCACACGGATTAGGGAAGGCATAGTTTCAACCCATCAGGGCATCTTAGGAACATATACCACAAACTTCGGAGTAAATAATACAACCTCAAAAGTAGAGCATGGTTCACAAAGCAGAGAATACAATTTACCAAAGGCATTATTTACCCATGGAAAGGATCACAAGGTTATTCAATATGAAGGACACAGTCGGGTAAAATCTGACAAAGGTTCTGGTGGTCCACAAGGGATCTGATGTGAGCATCGGTACTCAACCAGAGGAAGAAAGAATGCAAGGAGGTGAGATTATAGAAACAACTGACTAACTCAAAGCTCAAATGCAAAGGAATTATGAATTCCAAGACAAGGGATCAGAAGCAATGCTCCGATTAGGGATGGATAAGTTGAGTAGCCTTAGGGGTACAATCGGTGGCAATTTGATTGGTCAAGAACCAGCTCATATCCAAATGACGTCTGAGCCGGAAGGATAATCCAGAGGATTGCAAGCATCCGCAACATATTGAATCGACGGACTCAAAATGATAGTGACAAATGATGCTAATAAGATTACTAGACTTATGGGATTAACCATAATGTAATCAAGCAAGAATTTCAAGAGCAATAGGCTGCTGAGGATTTTTGGAAGATCGAATGGTATTTCGAAGATTGGTGACCTACATGAATCAACTAGGGATGAGTGGATACTCGGTAAGTGTGAGGAATTATTCATACATGTATTCATGAGGAAAAGGAGCTGCACAACAGCAGACACAAAGGAGTCTCGAAATATCCGAAGTATTTTAGGGTATCTTGTAATAACAAGAATAATTGGAAGTGAAGTTATGGACGACAAGTGTACGTAGTTTTCCATAAGGATTTATCGGTGGTATGGAATTGCAACGGCGAAGGGCACAAGGGTCTCGGGGAAACATCGGAGAGTATCTTTGAAATTTTCTGGTGCAGCAGATGATCATCTGAAGTGAGGGGCTCTCCGGGAGGAAGTATTTTCGAGAACCTAAAGTTAGTTTTGTTTTTAGCAAAATCATTTAACCCGAATAGAAGAGAGATCAGAGTCCCAGAGTATAGGCCGAGGAATAAAAGATCCTAATACCACCCAATGGCGACGTGGGCCCATCGGTCGCACGACCATGTTAGTAAAACAGTTTTCATTGACTAGACTCAACTTCGGCCAAGGACTGTGGAAGAGGGATTCCTACAGGCAGTCGACTCTGATACCAACTTGTGACGCCCCCGATTTGACCGTATACTAATCATGCACGCAAATGTGTACGACCAAGATCAGGAACTCAAGGGAAGATATCACAACACAACTCTAGACACAAATTAAAATAATACAAGCTTTATATTACAAGCCAGGGGCCTCGAAGGCTCGAATACAAATGCTCGAAGGCACAAGAGTCAGTGGAAGCAACAATATCTGAGTACAGACATAAGTTAAACAAGTTTGCCTTAAGAAGGCTAGCACAAACGGGAATACAGATCGAAAGAGGCGCATGCCTCCTGCCTGGGATCCTCCTAAACTACTCCTGGTCGTCGTCAGCGGGCAGCACGTAGTAGTAGGCACCTCCGGTGTAGTAGGAGTCGTCGTCGAAGGTGGCGTCTGGCTCCTGGGCTCCAACATCTGGTTGCGACAACCAGGTAGAAGGGATAGGGGGAAAAGAGGGAGAAAGCAACTGTGAGTACTCATCCAAAGTACTCGCAAGCAAGGAACTATACTACATATGTATGCATTGGTATCAACTGAACTACAGAAAGCCGGGATAAGGGGGGATAGCTAGTCCTTTCGAAGACTACGCTTCTGGCAGCCTCCGTCTTGCAGCATGTAGAAGAGAGTAGACTGAAGTCCTCCAAGTATCATCACATAGCATAATCCTAACCGATGATCCTCCCCTCATCGCCCTGTGAGAGAGCGATCACCGGTTGTATCTGGCACTTGGAAGGGTGTGTTTTATTAAGTATCCGGTTCTAGTTGTCATAAGGTCAAGGTACAACTCCAAGTCGTCCTGTTACCGAAGATCACGGCTATTCGAATAGATTAACTTCCCTGCAGGGGTGCACCACATATCCCAAAACGCTCGATCCCATTTGGCCGGACACACTTTCCTGGGTCATGCCCGGCCTCGGAAGATCAACACGTCGCAGCCCTACCTAGGCACAACAGAGAGGTCAGCACGCCGGTCTAAATCCTATGGCGCAGGGGTCTGGGCCCATCGCCCATTGCTCACCTGCACGTTGCGTACGTGGCCGGAAGCAGAACTAGCCCCCTTAATACAAGAGCAGGCTTACGGTCCAATCCGGCGCGCGCCACTCAGTCGCTGACGTCACGAAGGCTTCAGCTGATACCACGACGTCGAGTGCCCATAACTGGATTTTTTTTCAAAACTATGTTATTTTTTGTAGCAATTTCGGAAACTATAGGACGTAATGCAAAAAAACCAAAACTAATAGCCCGTCAGCCATTCTTTGGCCGAAGTAGTACTTTTCGGCCACAGCTAGGCCGAAGTAGTACTTTTCTGCCACAGCTAGGCCGAAGTAGTACTTTTCAGCCACACTTAGACCGAAATAGACTTTTTGGTCAAGTGTAGGCCGAAAAGTCACTTTTTGGTCAACCCTAGGCCGAAGTTGCATGGCTCATGCTGAATTGTATTTTGTCGCCACCCGTTTCCCGCCCACCCCTTCCCGCCACCCGTTTCTCGCCAACACCTCCCCGCCAATCCCTTCCCGCCTTATTTTCCCGCCAATCCCTTCCCACCTTATTTTCCCGCCAATCCGTTCCCGCCTTATTTTCCCGCCAATCCCTTCCCGCCTTATTTGCCCGCCAATCCCTTGCCGCCAACCCTTTCCCGCCATACCGCAGTTATTCTTTCCCGCCATTTTCTCCTCTGTATCTATAAAACCCCCTTCAGGCGGAGGTGGATAAGCATTCCAGTGTAGTGTAGTCGAGATGTCCCATTATCCATTCGATCGTAGTTTTCATCCTGAGATGAGCAGCACTCTGCTGAGTCTAGCTACCGATTTCAGGATGGACAATAGGATAGTTCCATGGGACGAACTCACCGGTAGTGACACCATAATGAATGAGTTGGCTCACCAACTACGTAGGTCTGGGTGGCCTGAAAGGACCTATGAGGAGGTACGTCAAGAACTTCTTAGGTTGCATGAAAGGTGGAAGAAGGTGGTGGAGCCGAAGAGTGAAACTTTCAGAAGGACTGCAGAAAAGCATCCATTTTTATGGACTGAGGAGAGCGAGGACGACGATGATATCTTCATGCCGCCGCTTCCGGGTTCTGCATCGTCGAAGGGCAAGAGTTCTGCATCGTCCAAAGGAAAGAGTTATGCATCCGCGAAGGGCAAGAGTTCTGTATTGACCAAGGGCAAGAGTTCTGCATCGACCAAGGGCAAGAGGAGCGCATCGTCGAAGGGCAAGAGGGCTGCATCAACGGAGGATGACGATGATGACTTCATGTAGTATGTAAGATGTATTCCAATTGTACCGTTTCATTCAGATGTATTTGCATTATTAGTTTGTATTGTATTATTGTAGGGCATTATGTTCTATCTGAATTTCATTTTGTAGTATGTAAGATGTATTGCACAAGTTCAGCCGCACCGTTTAATTCAGATGTACTTGTATCTTAATTATCGGTTGTAGTCTATTTGGAAATGTAACTGAAATAAGAATGCAAATTAATAGTAATATGTGTCTCGCATACATAAAACAATATATGTCTCCTGGTCACATAGAAGCAAGTGCGATAGTAACACATACATGAAGCATGTCTCATACATAAATACTGACACACAGCTGCGAATAGTCTGAAACTAACATAGATAATGAGTCATACATAGATAGATAAGCATATCACTGCGGGGGACGACGACGAGTCTGGGTCTTCCTCGGGCGAGGACCCTAAGGCGATAAGCGCTGAGGCGGTGGACGAGGCTCGCGATAACCACGACCATAGTTAACCTCGTCTGTCACGGTCTGTGTCTCCTGCGTCGGTGGTGGTGGTGGAGTGTGAAACACTGTCTGCGAGAAGCCATAAATGTTTGTAGCTTGGTCATCATCCTCGCGGTCGCCCTCAAAGTACGAAGCACCACCACTAAGGATCGGTGACTGCTCTGAATGCATGAACGGTTGCGACTGGTTGCCGCCTGCGGTAAAGTAAAATTGATACAAATGCATGAACGAAGAACCACCAGTAAGCATCAATGACTGCTGAGAATGCAAGAACGATTACTACACTGTTCAAAAGAATGTAGTGAGTAGTGTTACCTAGATTCATCTGCTGATGCCAGTAATCGCTCCCTAGCTGTGAAGGAGGTGGCTCATGCCAGGAAGAGCTCCCTGGCTGTGAAGGAGGTGGCTCATGCCAGGAAGAGCTCCCTGGCTGTGAAGGAGGTGGCTCATGCCAGGAAGATCTCCCTGGCTGTGAAGGAGGTGGCTCATGCCAGGAAGATCTCCCTGGCTGTGAAGGATGAGGTTCTGCACGGTGCACAGAGGGTCGTGGTTCTGAACGGTGCACAGAGGGTCGTGGTTCTGAATGTTGTACAGAGGGACGTGGCGGACAATGTGCTGGAGGAGGAAGTGCAACATCCGAAGTCCGTCTACACGTAACAGCTGCGTAAATCCCGCGTAGCTTGTCATCAAGACGCCTCAACCATGAGACGCCCTCTCGCGGTGGGATAGTTTCTCCCCTCTGAAAGCGCCGCATTAAAGCGGAAACCTCCTCTCGCGCCTGTAGTGTCAAGTCACCCTGTACACAAAGAATGAACCAATTATATGCTCGTTGTATGATAGACACCACGAATAGACAACCAAGCGAATATGTCCAGATTAACAAAAGACTTAACATATGAGAACCAAGGCATTTACCGCGTGGTGTCTGGTTCCCACAACAGAGGTAGTTGGGTACATATCGCTGGTGAGAGGGGCTTCGATCTGATCAGTAGCAGCTGATGGAACCAAGTAGATCCTCGTTGTATGCCGGTAACGCTGCAGATACAACCCGAACATTTCCCAGTTAAAGGGCCGAACCTCACCCCAGATATTTGTCGCAGCGGTAGTCCATTCGTCAACGTAAGGGGTAATGCTCTCTCGCCAATAAGCCATGGACTTGTTTCCTCCTAGGCGACTGTCCCTGAGATTGACATGCGCGATACATGATTAGGTATATTATGAATGCAGAGTTGCCAACTAAAATAGTATTAGTACTTACTTGTGCACGTGGTCTGGCAAGTGTGGAATATCTGGAATCGCAGGCTGTTGATATAGACCGAACTGTCTCATCACCCTATGAAGAGACATCTCCTCAACCGTCACGTCGAACACCAACTTGGCCTTGGTCATCCAAAAGTGCCGATCTCTAGTGCACAATCCAGAAATCCCAACTGGGTACCTCAATGATATAGCCTGAGGCGAGTATGGCTCCCAAATAACTTGATCCTCGTGCAAACTATCAAACTGCGCCATGAAGGACGGGTAGCATCCCCTAACCTGAGTATGCGCAAACTGTCTCTGTGCATGAAAAAAAATAAGCATTAGTAATACTATTGAATGGCAAGAAATAATTGAATTAATTGTTACTTAATATAAAAGTACCTCTCGCCGTGTCCAAACAGATCCCATAGTAGGTAAGTCGCCGATAGCAGGCACATAAGTCCCAGCTAAGTCCTCCAAACCAAAAGGTTTATCAATGTAGACATAGGGTCGTCCAATAGGGAACCTCTCGTATGACCAAAGCTACAACAATAATGGACATCCAACAAGACTAGATTTTCTAGACTTCAACAAGCAAGCTTTGCACAGGCCTCTGTACGTAGCCGCTAACACAGCAGAACCAAAACTCCTCTGTAGAATATCCGCAGGGCAACGTGCGTCAGCTATCTCTCGTGCAATACCGATGAGTCGTGCATCGACAGTGGTCACGTGGTTCTCCGTAAACATTGTCTTGCCGAATAGCCAAAGAATATATGCCTCTAGGGACCGGTCAATCTGAGCCTCCGACAACTGAACGTCGGGATGTCCTAACGAGACAATCTACATAGAAACATAATAATTGTATGAACATCAGACAACTAAAAACAACATTTGTTTAAGTGGCCGTGATGGTTACCTGAAACTGGCTCAACCATCTAAAAAGAGGTCCATGAGGATCGTTGTCTATAGCCCTAGCAGTCGGGACTGCAGCCAAAAAACGGGTTTGCATCGCTGCTTGCCACCCAGATTCTGCCTCTAAGGGACCTATGGCAGCACCGGCCAGAGGTAATCCCAACAAGTTTAGACACATCCTGTAAAGTAGGCGCCATCTCTCCCCAAGGAAAGTGAAACGTATGTGTTTCTGGTCTCCATCTATCTACTAAGCAGGTAAGGAGTGACTTGTCGTAAGAGAAACGTCTCACTTGCCTCTTGTGTAACTGCAATGGTTCACCTGCCTCATCTAAGTCCGGACCATCAATCCACTCATCCAATGTACCCTCAACCAGCCGTGCCAAGGGTAGAAGTCCAGCCCAACTTAACCTACAAAATAAAGAGATTGTTAGCGGTTATGAAAAGTATGTCAAACATAGTAAGTCATTATATGGTCTCCATTATATGCACACATACCTATCAACCCATGAATCGTGTACCAGCCAGTTAGTCTTTGGGGTACGAGTGACCAACACGTCTAAGTTGTTGCCCGCTTCCGTAAGAGCGCCCCGGTGCTTTCTATCGATGTTACCATTAAGCAACGGATACGAAGACATATCTGCAATTCAAACAACAAATCTCAGGTGCAAATAAAACATAGTATGCCATATTACAAATTATAACATAGTCCTGACATATTACAAATTAAAACATAGTCCTGACATATTACATATTAAAACATAGTCCTCACATATTACAAATTAAAACATAGTCCTGACATATTACATATTAAAACATAGTCTTGACATATTACAAATTAAAACATAGTCCTCACATATTACAAATTAAAACACAGTCCTGACATATTACATATTAAAACCCACTACGGCACATTATATAGCTTGTGAGTTATTTCTTCCTCGTCCGCCCCTTCGGCCTCGACTGCCACGACCACGTCCGCCTCTTGCTCCTGTTGTCGCAACCGTCGATGTGGAAGCACTCGTCGATGCGGAAGCACCATCTTTGTTCAGGTCGGGACAATATTTCATCCTATGCCCATAAGCCGCGCATAACAAACATTGTCTGGTTGCTCCACCAGCTTCAGACTGGTCCATATCGTTCCGGATGCGACGGGCCTTTCGTCTGCCCCTACTTGTTCGCCGAAGGTCTGGATGCGGGATGTATACTCTCTCACCGTCGTTTACCTTGTTGAAATTGCCGACGACTCTAAACCCTGTCATCTCGCCTGTCCAGGTGTTGAGCACTGCCTCTTTTAAATAGTATGGGGACACGAAGGATATAGCATCCAACTGAATCTGGCCACAGACAGCCAACACATGAGAGCAAGGTAGGTGCAGCAACTTCGGTTTGTTGCATGTACACTCACACGTTGGATAAAATTCCGTTCCAATTTTTACCTCGTGTGTCTTCAACTCATTTCCAGAACCAAAACCATCGGTAGGAAGCTGAACCTCATACCTCCTTTCTTGATTCCCTATGAGTCTGACACTGTGCTTCTTTGCTTTCTCTATCTTCTTTGCCATGTATTCCATGACACGGCTACAATAAGGTGTGTTCTGATTATCTTCAATATGCTTCTTTGCTAACTCGTGCCTTTCTCTGAAATATCTCAAAGTGCCATGGAATACAGCCTCCATAATAGCTGTGAGTGGCAATGCTCTATTCCCTCTCAGCACAAAGTTATACACCTCTGCAAGATTGGTTGTCATGTGGCCATACCTAGCTCCATGTGTGTCATGCAGCAATGACCAATTCATTGGAGGCTCTTTCTCTATCCACTCAGAAAAATTCTTTATTGCCCTTCCCTTCTTTCCTTAGTATTAGGAGGGTCAATTGCTGGCAAGTCACAAAGACCAACTGGCTCCTCTAGCTCCGCGACGAGTGCTGCTAATTTAACCTGATCTTCTTCCATTTTCTTCCTTGCACGGACCTGCTTCTTAGTAAACTCATCTAGTTTTGACCAAATAAATTCGTATTTCCGCTGCTGGCTCTGCTTGCATAATTTTTTGAACAAGTTCATCAACCGCTTGTTCTTGAACTGTGAGAAAAAATTAGCCCCAAGATGACGCATGCACCACCGGCTCTGCAAGTCCCTCCAAGGTGTTGGTTCGTCATCTGCTGGATTACGAAGTGTCTTCACGGCCTTCAATATACCAGCATGTCTGTCATGAATGACACACACGTTTGGTCGGTCCTTCACGATGGCAATTTTCACTTGGCGGAAGAACCATACCCAGCTGAGAAAGTTCTCACCCTCCACAAATGCCATGGCAAGTGGGATGATTTGATTATTCCCGTCCACACCAATAGCAGTCAGGATTTGCCCTCTATACTGACCGGTCAGGAATGTACCATCCACAAATATAACAGGAGGACAATGCCGGAAAGCTTCGATGCACATAGCAAAAGAGAAGAACACTCGTTTCAACACCTTGAAATCTGGTATACTCAGCAACCTCATGTGTTGTACGTTCACATAAGTGCCGGGATTCCTCTCCTTCAGTATGCCCAGGAGACGGGCAACATTATCATATGAGTCGAAGAACGTCCCAAACGTTTCCTCCATAGCCTTCTGCTTAGCCCTCCAAGCCTTCCCATAAGGAATGACATAATTCCATCTGACCTTCACTGCTGTCTAGATGTGTTTTGCTTCCATATCTTTCTTCTCTACTATCTCAGTATACATGAGTTGCGCAATGAGACTTGAAGTCAGGTTCGGATGCTTAACCAGCAGGTTCTTCCTCACACAATTATGTGGGACGACAATGGTGACAACCTAGTGGATGTCATACTTCGGCACGTGCCCGTGCACCTTCCCAGGATAACTTGTTTCAACACATTTCACGGTATAGTTTGTTGGACTTGATATGTGTGTCCGGAAAACCCTCTGTGTAGACATAGCCCACTTTATCACCGCATACTTCAATTTTTTTCGTTGTATCAAACATAGCCCCTATCTGTACTTGGTTCAGATTATACTGCCATGGAGTCTCATGGCCATCGTTCACCGTAAGGCCGGTGGATATGTCCTGCTCCCATGCAGAAGGAATCGGTACCTCCACTTCATCCTCAGAATTTTCAGAATCCAGTTCCTCCACCAATCCATCCTCGTCCTCTTCCTCCATCACCCTCTGCATTTCATCCCCTTCCTCATCCCCATCAGCAAAACCAGAACCAGCTAATATTATCGACTGGCTACTCTGCCCAGTATCAGGACCACAAACATTGTGTGGCACGTAGTCTGACTCTTTCTCGGGTTGGCTAGCATCCACATCTTGTGGCTGTGACCCGGATAAAACAATCTCGTTAGCCACTTCACTGCCTTGGCCGGGTTCATACCCCCTGTGGAGTTGTACGGCATTCTCCTCCTTCGGTACAGGTTGCACAAGTGCATATGGGTGGATTCTTCGGTCTCGGCAGCGTCTTAACAGGGAAAACCAATGTTGGCTCCTATCTACTGGCATCAACTCCCACTTGAAATTTTTACAAGATTTGGTCCACAATGCGTGAATACTGACGGAACATACTTCAGGATCTAGCCCGAAACTAGTTGTCAACCAGTACTTCAATTGTCTAATGTCCAGTCTGTCCGGGTCTGCTAGTGTCATGACGCCATTTTTAAACTCGCTAAGATCAACTCCCAACTCATTATATCGAACGTTACCAGCGCTGTAGTAAACATTCAAATTTACTGATTCAGACATTTTCACCTGTCAGACATTGTCATCTTCTCATTAATCACAACGAACACGAATATTACCCGCTACACTAACTACGCGCTAAAATGCCACCACAAACATATTAACTCTAACTAATAAACTATACAATTTAGAGAAAATTTGTGACACCATGGTTATACCTTCAAAGCGTGCGTCTCTTCCGGTCACCGGCACCGGCCACCGGACAACGGCAGCGCCACCCACTCGACGGCCGGAGGTTTAACTCCGGTCACCCCACAAGCTGCTGCTCCTCCTCACCACCTCCTCCTCCACAGCTGCTGCTCCTCCTCACCACCACCTCCTTCCCAACCGGACCTCCTCCACCCCACCATGGCTCCTCCCCCAAGCGCACAAAAAACTAACCCATAACGAAAAAAAACCATAGGCCGGTGGAGAATGCTATGATCTATCTATTCTGTGCCTTGGTTGTGTAAATGAGTGCAAATTGGAGGAGATCAGGGAGGAGACGCGAGCTCTACAGAGAAGAACGAGAAAGAACAGAGGCGACTGAGCAAGAGGAGGAAGGCGACGACGGGATCGGCCTTATCCATACCTTTTCGGTCTAGGCCTGGCCGAAAAGGTTTTCAGCTGCGGGCTGGCCGAAAACGGCCCATTTTGGTCTAGGCCTGGCCGAAGCTACTATTTTCGGCCCACCCCACCCCTCTTCGGCCCAACTGAGGCTCATTTCGGCCTAATGCTGGACGAAAAGTCCTTTTCGGCCTAGTTCCGGCCGAAAACTACCACTTTGGCCACCACAAGGCCGACAGGGTCATATTTTTGATATTTTGGCAATGGGTACTATAGTTTCAGAATTAGCTATAAAAAAGGTCATAGTTTTGAAAAAAAATCCCATAACTGTCCCCGCGTAGATGGTTAGTGCGTATAGGCCAGTAGCCAGACTCAAATCAAATACCAAGATCTCGTTAAACGTGTTAAGTATCCACGAACACCGACCAGGGCCAGGCCCACCTCTCTCCTAGGTGGTCTCAACCTGCCCTGTCGCTCCGCCACAAAGTAACAGTCGGAGGCCTATTGGGGAACGTAGTAATTTCAAAAAAATTCCTACGCACACGCAAGATCATGGTGATGCATAGCAACGAGAGGAGAGTGTGATCTACGTACCCTTTGTAAATCGACAACGGAAGCGTTTGGTTGATGTAGTCGTACGTCTTCACGGCCCGACCGATCAAGCACCGAAACTACGACACCTCCGAGTTTTAGCACACGTTCAGCTCGATGACGATCCCCGGACTCCGATCCAGCAAAGTGTCGGGGAAGAGTTCCGTCAGCACGACGGCGTGGTGACGATCTTGATGTACTACTGCTGCAGGGCTTCGCCTAAGCACCGCTACAATATTATCAAGGACTATGGTGGCTGGGGGCGCCGCACACGGCTAAGAATAAGATCACGTGGATCAACTTGTGTTCATGGGGTGCCCCTTGCCTCAGTATATAAAGGATGGAGGAGGAGGAGGCCGGCCAAGGCTAGGTGCGGCCAGGATGTGGAGTCCTACTAGGACTCCAAGTCCTAGTAGGAGTCCACCAAGAGGGGAGGAAGGGAGAAGGAAGTGGAGGAGAAGGAGAGGTGGCCGGCCCCCTTTTCCCTAGTCCAATTCGGACTAGAGGGGAGGGGGGGCGCAGCAGCCCCTTGGCCCTTTCTCCTCTTCCCACTAAAGCCCATCAAGGCCCATTGCTTCTCCCGTAACTACCCGGTACTCCGAAAAATACCCGAATCACTCGGAACCTTTCCGATGTCCCAATATAGTCGTCCAATATATCAATCTTTACGTCTCGACCATTTCGAGACTCCTCGTCATGTCCCCGATTTCATCCGGGACTCCGAACTCCTTCGGTACATCAAAACTCATAAACTCATAATATAACTGTCATCGAAACCTTAAGCGTGCGGACCCTACGGGTTCGAGAACAATTTAGACATGACCAAGACACGTCTCCGGCCAATAACCAATAGCGGGACCTGGATGCCCATATTGGCTCCTACATATTCTACGAAGATCTTTATCGGTCAGACCGCATAACAACATACGTTGTTCCCTTTATCATCGGTATGTTACTTGCCCGAGATTCGATCGTCGGTATCTTAATACCTAGTTCAATCTCGTTACCGGCAAGTCTCTTTACTCGTTCCGTAATACATCATCTCACAACTAACTCATTAGTTGCAATGCTTGCAAGGCTTATGTGATGTGCATTACCGAGAGGGCCCAGAGATACCTCTCCGACAATCGGAGTGACAAATCCTAATCTCGAAATATGCCAACCCAACATGTACCTTTGGAGACACCTGTAGAGCTCCTTTATAATCACCCAGTTATGTTGTGACGTTTGGTAGCACACAAAGTGTTCCTCCGGCAAACGGGAGTTGCATAATCTCATAGTCATAGGAACATGTATAAGTCATGAAGAAAGCAATAGCAACATACTAAACGATCGGGTGCTAATCTAATGGAATGGGTCATGTCAATCACATCATTCTCCTAATGATGTGATCCCGTTAATCAAATAACAACTCTTTTGTTAATGGTTAGGAAACACAACCATCTTCGATTAACGAGCTAGTCAAGTAGAGGCATACTAGTGACACTTTGTTTGTCTATGTATTCACACAAGTATTATGTTTCCGGTTAATACAATTCTAGCATGAATAATAAACATTTATCATGATATAAGGAAATAAATAATAACTTTATTATTGCCTCTAGGGCATATTTCCTTCAGTCTCCCACTTGCACTAGAGTCAATAATCTAGTTCACATCGCCATGTGATTTAACAGCAATAGTTCACATCACCATGTGATTAACACCCATAGTTCACATCGATATGTGATCAACACCCAAAAGGGTTTACTAGAGCCAGTAATCTAGTTCACATCGCTATGTGATTAACACCCAAAGAGTACTAAGGTGTGATCATGTTTTGCTTGTGAGATAATTTTAGTCAACGGGTCTGCCACATTCAGATTCGTAAGTATTTTGCGAATTTCTATGTCAACAATGCTCTGCACGGAGCTACTCTAGCTTATTGCTCCCACTTTCAATATGTATCTAGATCGAGACTTAGAGTCATCCAGATCTGTGTCAAAACTTGCATCGACGTAACTTTTACGACGAACCTTTTTGTCACCTCCATAATTGAGAAATATTTCCTTATTCCACTAAGGATAATTTTGACCGTTGTCTAGTGATCTACTCTTAGATCACTATTGTACTCCCTTGCTTAACACAGTGTAGGGTATACAATAGATCTGGTACACAGCATGGCATACTTTATAGAACCTATGGCTGAGGCATAGGGAATGACTTTCATTCTATTTCTATCTTCTTCCGTGGCCGGGCTTTGAGTCTTACTCAATTTCACACCTTGTAACACAGGCAAGAAACCTTTTCTTTGACTGTTCCATTTTGAACTACTTCAAAATCTTGTCAAGGTATGTACTCATTGAAAAAACTTATCAAGTGTCTTGATCTATCTCTATAGATCTTGATACTCAATATGTAAGCAGCTTTACCGAGGTCTTTCTTTGAAAAAATCCTTTCAAACACTCCTTTATGCTTTGCAGAATAATTCTCCATTATTTCTGATCAACAATATGTCATTCACATATACTTATCAGAAATGTTGTAGTGCTCCCACTCACTTTCTTGTAAATACAGGCTTCACCGCAAGTCTGTATAAAACTATATGCTTTGATCAACTTATCAAAGCGTATATTCCAACTCCGAGATTCTTGCACCAGTCCATAGATGGATCGCTGGAGCTTGCATATTTAGTTAACACCTTTAGGATCGACAAAACCTTCTAGTTGCATCGTATACAACTCTTTTTTAGTAAATCCATTAAGGAATGCAGTTTTGTTTATCCATTTGCCAGATTTCATAAAATGCGGCAATTGCTAACATGATTCGGACAGACTTAAGCATAGATACGAGTGAGAAAATCTGATCGTAGTCAACACCTTGAACTTGTCGAAAACCTTTTGCGACAATTATAGCTTTGTAGATAGTAACACTACTATCAGCGTCCGTCTTCCTCTTGAAGATCCATTTATTTTCTATGGCTTGCCGATCATCGGGCAAGTCAACGAAAGTCCATACTTTGTTCTCATACATGGATCATATCTCAGATTTCATGGCCTCAAACCATTTCGCGGAATCTGGGCTCATCATCGCTTCCTCATAGTTTGCAAGTTCGTCATGGTCTAGTAACACGACTTCCAGAACAGGATTACCGTACCACTCTGGTGCGGATCTCACTCTGGTTTACCTACGAGATTTGGTAGTATCTTGATCTGAAGTTACATGATCATCATCATTAGCTTCCTCACTAATTTGTGTAGTAGTCACAGGAACAGATTTCTGTGATGAACTACTTTCCAATAAGGGAGCAGGTACAGTTACCTCATCAAGTTCTACTTTCCTCCCACTCACTTCTTTCGAGAGAAACTCCTTCTCTAGAAAAACTTCGAATTTAGCAACAAAAGTCTTGCCTTCGGATTTGTGATAGAAGGTGTACCCAACAGTCTCCTTTGGGTATCCTATGAAGACATATTTCTCCGATTTGGGTTTGAGCTTATTAGGATGAAACTTTTTCATATAAGCATCACAACCCCAAACTTTAAGAAACGACAACTTTGGTTTCTTGCCAAACCACAGTTCAGATTGTGTCGTCTCAACGGACTTAGATGGTGCCCTATTTAACGTGAATGCAGCTGTCTCTAATGCATAACCCCAAAACGATAGTGGTAGATCGCTAAGAGACATCATAGATTGCACTATATCCAATAAAGTACGGTTATGACGTTCGGACACACCATTATGCTGTGGTGTTCCATGTGGCATGAGTTTGTGAAACTATTCCACATTGTTTTAATTGAAGACCAAAATCGTAACTCAAATATTTGTCTCCGCGATCAGATCGTAGAAACTTTATTTTCTTGTCACGATGATTTTCCACTTCACTCTGAAATTCTTTGAACTTTTCAAATGTTTCAGACTTATGTTTCATCAAGTAGTTATACCCATATCTGCCCAAATCATCTGTGAAGTTCAGAAAATAACGATACTTGCCGTGAGCCTTAACACTCATCGGACCGCATACATCAGTATGTATTATTTCCAATAAGTCAGTTGCTCGCTCCGGAGAATGAAGTCTTAGTCATCTTGCCCATGAGGCATGGTTCGCAAGCATCAAGTGATTCCAAAATCCCATCAGCATGGAGTTTCTTCATGCACTTTACACCAATATGACCTAAACGACAGTGCTACAAATAAGTTGCACTATCATTATTAACTTTGCATCTTTTGGTTTCAATATTATGATTATGTGTATCACTACGATCAAGATCCAACGAACTATTTTCATTGGGTGGGTAACCATATAAGGTTTTATTCATGTAAACAGAACAACAATTTATTCTCTTACTTAAATGAATAACCGTATTACAATAAACATGATCAAATCATATTCATGCTTAACGCAAACACCAAATAACACTTATTCAGGTTCAACACTAATCCCGAAAGTATAGGGAGTGTGCGATGATGATCATATCAATCTTGGAACCACTTCCAACACACATCGTCACTTTACCCTTAACTAGTCTCTGTTTATTCTGCAACTCCCATTTCGAGTTACTAATCTTAGCAATTGAACTAGTATCAAATACTGAGGGGTTGCTATAAACACTAGTAAAGTACACATCAATAACATGTATATCAAATATACTTATGTTCACTTTGCCATCCTTCTTATCTGCCAATCACTTGGGGTAGTTCCGCTTCCAGTGACCAGTCCCTTTGAAGTAGAAACACTTAGTCTCAGGCTTAGGACCAGACTTGGGCTTCTTCACTTGAGCAGTAACTTGCTTGCTGTTCTTCTTGAAGTTCCCCTTCTTCCCTCTGCCCTTTTTTTGAAACTAGTGGTCTTGTCTACCATAAACACTTGATGTTTTTTTCGATTTCTACCTTCGTCAATTTCCGCATTACGAAGAGCTTGGGAATCATTTCCGTTATCCCTTGCATATCATAGTTCATCACAAAGTTCTACTAACTTGGTGATGGTGACTAGAGAATTCTGTCAATCACTATCTTATCTGGAAGATTAACTCCCACTTGATTCAAGCGATTGTTGTACTCAAACAATCTGGGCACATGCTCACTAGTTGAGTGATTCTCCTCCATCTTTTAGCTATAGAACTTGTTGGAGACTTTCATATCTCTCAACTCGGGTATTTTCTTGAAATATTAACTTCAACTCCTGGGACATCTCATATGCTCCATGATGTTCAAAACGTCTTTGAAGTCCCGATTCTAAGCCATTAAGCATGGTGCACTAAACTATCAAGTAGTCATCATATTGAGCTAGCCAAACGTTTATAACGTCTGCATCTGCTCCTTCAATAGGTCCGTCACCTAGCGGTGCATCAAGGACATAATTCTTCTGTGCAGCAATGAGGATAAACCTCAGATCACGGATCCAATCCGCATCATTGCTACTAACATCTTTCAACACAACTTTCTCTAGGAACATATCAAAATAAACATATGAAAGCAACAACGTGAGCTATTGATCTACAACATAATTTCCAAAATACTACCAGGACTAAGTTCATCATAAATTTAAGTTCAATTTAATCATATTACTTAAGAACTCCCACTTAGATAGACATCCCTCTAATCCTCTAAGTGATTACGTGATCCAAATCAACTAAACCATGTCCGATCATCACGTGAGATGGAGTAGTCTCATTGGTGAACATCACTATGTTGATCATATCTACTATATGATTCACGCTCGACCTTTCGGTCTCCGTGTTCCGAGGCCATATCTGTATATGCTTGGCTCGTCAAGTATAACCTGAGTATTCCGCGTGTGCAACTGTTTTGCACCCATTGTATTTGAACGTAGAGCCTATCACACCCGATCATCACGTGGTGTCTCAGCACGAAGAACTTTCGCAATGGTGCATACTCAGGGAGAACACTTCTTGATAATTAGTGAGAGATCATCTTAAAATGCTACCGTCAAACTAAGCAAAATAAGATGTATAAAAGATAAACATCATATGCAATCAAAATATGTGACATGATATGGCCATCATCATCTTGCGCCTTTGATTTCCATCTCCAAAGTCCTGTTATGATCTCTATCGTCACCAGCATGACACCATGATCTCCATCATCTTGATCTATATCAATGTGTCGTCACGTGGTCGTCTCGCCAACAATTGCTCTTGCAACTATTGCTATCGCATAGCAATAAAGTAAAGCAGTTATTCGGCGCTTGCATCTTATGCAATAGAGAGACAACCATAAGGATTTTGCCAGTTGCCGATAACTTGGTTACAAAACATGATCATCTCATACAATAAAATTTAGCATCATGTCTTGACCATATCACATCACAACATGCCCTACAAAAACAAGTTAGACGTCCTCTACTTTGTTGTTGCAAGTTTTACGTGGCTGCTACGGGCTTAAGCAAGAACCAATCTTACCTACGCATCAGAACCACAATGATAGTTTGTCAAGTTGGTGCTGTTTTAACCTTCGCAAGGACCGGGCGTAGCCACACTCGATTCAACTAAAGTTGGAGAAACTGTCACCCGCAAGCCACCTATGTGCAAAGCACGTCGGGAGAACCGGTCTCGCGTAAGCGTACGCGTAATGTCGGTCCGGGCCGCTTCGTCCAACAATACCGCCGAACCAAAGTATGACATGCTGGTAAGCAGTATGACTTATATCGCCCACAACTCACTTGTGTTCTACTCGTGCATATAACATCAACATATAAAACCTAGGCTCGGATGCCACTATTGGGGAACATAGTAATTTCAAAAAAATTCCTACGCACACGCAAGATCATGGTGATGCATAGCAACGAGAGGAGAGTGTGATCTACATACCCTTTGTAGATCGACAACGGAAGCGTTTGGTTGATGTAGTCGTACGTCTTCACGGCCCGACCGATCAAGCACAGAAACTACGGCACCTCCGAGTTTTAGCACACGTTCAGCTCGATGACGATCCCCGGACTCCGATCCAGCAAAGTGTCGGGGAAGAGTTCCGTCAGCACGACGGCGTGGTGACGATTTTGATGTACTACTGCTGCAGGGCTTCGCCTAAGCACCGCTATAATATTATCAAGGACTATGGTGGCTGGGGGCGCCGCACACGGCTAAGAATAAGATCACGTGGATCAACTTGTGTTCATGGGGTTCCCCTTGCCTCAGTATATAAAGGATGGAGGAGG
Organism: Triticum urartu; assembly: GCF_056163025.1. Classification (NCBI taxonomy): domain Eukaryota; kingdom Viridiplantae; phylum Streptophyta; class Magnoliopsida; order Poales; family Poaceae; genus Triticum; species Triticum urartu. The sequence continues at coordinate 618,613,262 of NC_141876.1, forward strand.
AGGAGGCCGGCCAAGGCTAGGTGCGGCCAGGATGTGGAATCCTACTAGGACTCCATGTCCTAGTAGGAGTCCACCAAGAGGGGAGGAAGGGAGAAGGAAGTGGAGGAGAAGGAGAGGTGGCCGGCCCCCTTTTCCCTAGTCCAATTCGGACTAGAGGGGAGGGGGGGCGCAGCAGCCCCTTGGCCCTTTCTCCTCTTCCCACTAAAGCCCATCAAGGCCCATTGCTTCTCCCGTAACTACTCGGTACTTCGAAAAATACCCGAATCACTCGGAACCTTTCCGATGTCCGAATATAGTCGTCCAATATATCAATCTTTACGTCTCGACCATTTCGAGACTCTTCGTCATGTCCCCGATCTCATCCGGGACTCCGAACTCCTTCGGTACATCAAAACTCATAAACTCATAATATAACTGTCATCGAAACCTTAAGCGTGCGGACCCTACGGGTTCGAGAACAATGTAGACATGACCGAGACACGTCTCCGGTCAATAACCAATAGCGGGACCTGGATGCCCATATTGGCTCCTACATATTCTACGAAAATCTTTATCGGTCAGACCGCATAACAACATACGTTGTTCCCTTTGTCATCGGTATGTTACTTGCCCGAGATTCGATCATCGGTATCTTAATATCTAGTTCAATCTCGTTACCGGCAAGTCTCTTTACTCGTTCTGTAATACATCATCTCACAACTAACTCATTAGTTGCAATGCTTGCAAGGCTTATGTGATGTGCATTACCGAGAGGGCCCAGAGATACCTCTCCGACAATCGGAGTGACAAATCCTAATCTCGAAATACGCCAACCCAACATGTACCTTTGGAGACACCTATAGAGCTCCTTTATAATCACCCAGTTACGTTGTGACGTTTGGTAGCACACAAAGTGTTCCTCCGGCAAACGGGAGTTGCATAATCTCATAGTCATAGGGACATGTATAAGTCATGAAGAAAGCAATAGCAACATACTAAACGATCGGGTGCTAAGCTAATGGAATGGGTCATGTCAATTACATCATTCTCCTAATGATGTGATCCCGTTAATCAAATAACAACTCTTTTGTTTATGGTTAGGAAACATAACCATCTTCGATTAACGAGCTAGTCAAGTAGAGGCATACTAGTGACATTTTGTTTGTCTATGTATTCACACAAGTATTATGTTTCCGGTTAATACAATTCTAGCATGAATAATAAAAATTTATCATGATATAAGGAAATAAATTATAACTTTATTATTGCCTCTAGGGCATATTTCCTTCAAGGCCGTCGGAAACCCAGGCCCATCTCTACCGGGATGGAGCCACCTGCCCCTTCAGCCCCCAACTCCGAACAGTACCACAGGTAATGTAACTGTGTAAGTATATAGTATATGCCCGTGATCACCTCCCGAAGTGATCATGGCCCAGTAGTATAGCATGGCAGACGGACAAGAGTGTAGGGCCACTGATGGAACACTAGCATCCTATACTAAGTAGTAGGATAGCAGGTAATGGTAACAACAATAGTAGCAAGGACAGGCTATGCATCAGGATAGGAATAACGGAAAGCAGTAACATGCTACACTACTCTAATGCAAGCAGTAGAAAGAGAGTAGGCGATATCTGGTGATCAAGGAGGGGGGGGGCTTGCCTGGTTGCTCTGGCAAGAGAGAGTGGTCGTCAACACCGTAGTCGAACTGGGTAGCAGCGGCGTCAGTCTCGGTGTCTAGCGAGAGAAGAGGGGGAAGAAACAATAAATATAATGCAAACAAATACAAGACGATGCATGACATGACAAAGCGTGATGCTAGGTGTACCATAACGCGGTACGAGGTGGTACCGGTGAAGGGGGGAAACATCCGGGAAAGTATTCCCGGTGTTTCGCGTTTTCGGACAGATGGGTCGGAGGGGGAAAGTTGCGTGTTCGCTATGCTAGGGATGCGTGACGAACGAACAGGCTGCGTATCCGGATTCGTCTCGTCGTTCTGAGCAACTTTCATGTTGAAAATAATTTAATCCGAGTTACGGAATAAAAGATATGATTTTCTAAAGATTTTATTAATTTCTGGAATTATTTTTAATTCGAAAAATAATTGCTAAATTGCTAGGCGCACCCAGCACACTGTACACAAAAGTGTACCCAGTGACTGACAGGTGGGCCAGAGGGACCCAGTTGACCAATCAACGTTTGACTGGTCAACAGGGGTGGGACCCCCTGTCATTGACTGTTTTAGTTAATTAGGGTTTAGGTTAATTAGTTAGGCTTAATTAGTTGTTTTAGTTTAATTAATCAAAATTAATTAAGTTAATTAATTCTTTAATTAATTCTTTAATTAATTCTTTAATTATTATTATTATAATTATTATTCTTTTTTAAAAAATACGTTCTGGGGTGGGGCCCCTTTGTCAGTGGGCCAAAGGGCCATAGCAGGCGTGCGGGTGGTGGTTAACGGGGCCGCGGGGCGATGTTGCCCGAGCAGGCGCACGCCCAGGCGCGGCGGACCCGGCAGGGCGCCGGCGCAGGGGAGGTCAGTGGCCATGGCGAGGCGGGGCGGAGGGCTGTGGCCGGACGTGGCCACGACGGGCGCGCGCGGGCCGACGAGTAGGGCCGTGGGGAGCGGGGCCGCGAGCTGGGAACGACGAGGCACGCGTGCGCGCGTGGTGACCGGCGGGCGCGGGTGCCGGCGCGCTCCAGGGGAGTGCGGGCGCGGACAGAGCTGAGGGAGGGTTCGCAGCGGAGCTCGGCGGTGCGAGGCGTGGCGCTCGCGATGCGCGGGTAGGCGAGGTCACGTGAGGGAGAGGGGAAGAAGGAGGGCGGAGGCCGTAGCCTCACCGGGAATTGTAGGGACGGGGCAGCGGGGTGGGGGCGAGGTGGAGGTCGGGGACGACGGCGACGCGGTGCAGGCCGGCGAGGAGGAGTATGGGGACGAGCGATGGCGGGGTGGCGATCCGGCGAGGAAGCGGGATCCAGCGGTCGACGGCGACGAGGTGGCGAGGTCTGGGCCGGGTCGACGATGGAAAGGACGACAACGATGGGTCGTGGGGGGAGGGGTGCGGTCGGCGCGTCGAGGTTGAGCCCCTCCTCGATCCAGATGGGATCGGGAGGAGGGGAGAGGGAGAGGCGAGTGGGGAGGGGAAGTGGGGTCGTTGTAGTGGCTAGGGTTTCGGTGAGGGGGAATAAGGGGAGTGGGTGGGCCGGCGTAGGTGGGCCGGTTGACTGGGCTAATGCCCAGTTGGGCCGGGGGGGCCTTTCTTCTTTTATTTTAATTTTGTTTGTCTTTTCTGTTTTTATATTTCTTTTTATCTCTCTTTTTCTTTTTCTGTTTTAATTCAATTTAAAACATTTATGCATTTTCTAAACATGTGTTTTATTTACTATAATTACCTTTGTAATATTCAACACCGCCCGAACATTTTTGTTACAACTTTTGAAACTTTTGTTGTTTGACATATTTTTGAATTTGAATTTCGATCAGTTTTGAACTAACGCGAGATTAACAACAGTAACTATGATGACATGGCATCATTAACAGAGGTTTATTGTAGCCTAATTATCCGGGCGTCACACTGGGCATGGCTGCAAGGTTGGTCGATTAGGGATGTGGAAGGAGTCACATTCCCATCCTTTCTCCGGCAGTCGACGCTCTGCCTCCAGCAATCGGTGGGAACCATGATGGTTGGCAGTAATGCGGAGGCTTGAGTTCTTGCATGTCAAAGTGGTGATCTTGAAAGGTGGGTTAAATAATTGGCTCTATGGCGAGCAACATGGCAGCGTTGTTGGCCACACCCCTTGGCGAGTGCATGTCAAGGGGAGTCGTGGCAGTGGTTGAGCCCAAATCACGATCTAGCGGCCTAGATCTGGTCGATGTGGGGGCCTTTCTTGTGGTGGGCTTCTTGGCCTGGTTACCTCAGTGTGGCATGAGGGTGATACCAAGCAAGCTCCATGCTTCGGTAACTACAGTCTACAGCGGTGCCGCCTGTGGGCCTCGCAATCCTCATGGGGGCACCATTTTGGCTCTAGTTTGTGCGGCAGTTTGCCTACCCCTATACTTCGCACGTGACCTTCATGTTAGCATTCTAGGGCATTTCTGCTCACTGGAAGGGTCACGCTCCATGGCTCGAAAAGAGAGGGTGAAGGGCGCTCTCCAAGGACAGTGTAGCGATGACGTGCAACATAGCCCAACAGTTTCTCCATGAGACGCGGGCTTGCTCTTGGTCGGTGTTCGTGAATACTTCTCGTAGAAGTTTGGTCACTCATGTGCTTGTGCTCAACTGCGAGATGTTGGTGCCGAGTAAGTGCCCACTTTTTGTGCATTATTTTTTTTCTTTATTTTGTCCTGATATTTGTTTGGTCTGCTTTATAAGAGGGTCTTTTCAACACCTTGTATCATCAGCTACGTGGCTTTATTTATAAAGCGGAGCGAAACCTTATTTTGAAGCATACCACGTCACACCGGTTGAGTATTACCTTCCAAGAGACAGTATTAACATCATCCATTGGATTTGTGTCTAAGAGAAGAGTTTTGCTTCGGTACACCCCCTTAAAAAGTTTACACAAATAATAAAAGTTACTTAAAAAGAGTTTTCTCATGCATTCACGGTCAACTAATAATTCTAATCACTGTTCTCCCAATGGATCAAACAAGAGACAAGAACAATATAATCTTTTTAATTTAAGGGTAATATCTAAGCTCTACCTTTAATCTAAGAGAATTGCCAACTCTGGTTACTTTGAGGCCATCATAAAATTTCTCAATTAAACCATGCTCGTTTTTGTGTGTGTGTGTGTGTGTGTGTGTGTGTGTGTGTGTGTGTGTGTGTGTGTGTGTGTGTGTGTGTGTGTGAACAATCCCTTTTTTATGATTCCTGCTGCTCTTGCATCGGCGTCTTCACTGTTTTTTGATTTGGTCAAGTCAATTTAAGATGCATGGTAGTATGTGTTGTTGGCGTCTTGCTAACGCTTGTAGTTGGAGAGTTAAGAATTGGACAGAAGTAGTCCGGTACGGTATGCATCATGGGTCATTAACTATTCTTGAATGCCCTCCTGATTGACGATCAGGGAAGGACGACCTGCTGCTGGAGTTGTGCTTGTGCATGATCTCATCTTCAACAGAGCAGAGCAGAGCATATGGTAGCAGTAGTAGCAGTTATTTTGCTTGTTTTCATTCTGCACGTCTGTCAGGCAGCATATGTAGTAGTACCAGTACAGGGTACATCACTCCACTGCACGTCCATCATAGGATCCATCCATCCGCTAGCACAGAGGAGTTGAGAGGATCTGAAATCCAACAGCCGAGCTCGCGCGGGAGCACCACCAGATATTTTCCCAGGAGTTGAGTTGCTCTTCCAAGTTATTAAGATCACAACGACAATGTATGTTTTCTGTAAGAGATTCCCTTTATTTTTCCTCAAGTCACAACATCTACCCTTTTACAACAACAAAAGTTCAATATAAATACATATCCTACACGTTATATTCTTCTGATATAGTTGTCCGCATGCCAGACCCATGTGCGACTGAACATCGGTCACACGAACGGCACGCGGACAATATTATACTGTGTATTCTCCTTAAAATCTACTTTTTTGTGTAAAAAAAAGTCGTATGTGTTAGTTCAAAACTGAGTGGTACGTATTCCACGTAAAGATATGAAAACTTGTTATCTAAATTGTACATAAAGTGCAGGATAAACAAGTCATTTCAGGGTTAGAGATTAATGTGAGCTCAAGGTATTTGTTACAAACTCCTAGCAATTTGAACTTAAGTTAATATATAATACTCTATCCTCTATAAAAATCCTTAATTTTCTTATGAATTACTGCCATGCATTTTTTATTAGAAAATTCAATTTACATTATTGTAATTCATTATGAAAAAATCATTAAAAATGGTTAAGTTTGGTCTAAATTAAAATAGTTAAAGATTCTAAGCATTACATGATATTTTGGATTAAAAATTTGCATTTCATTAATAAGATAGTCACTACAAAATGATTGATATATGACCTTTTTCAAGTATTTGATAAAACCTGTACTGAAAAAACTATGTTATTCTGCAACATAGAGTAAACTGTGGAACGAACTTGGGTAGCTTGAGCAAATGAAACCTCCTTCTCTGTTAACTTTATACTTTAATGTTTGTAATACCTTGCTTGGAAGAAAGTCGCTTAACTAGATAGATCATTCCTTGATTGCTTATTCTCACCCTTTTTACATGTATGTATGCAATTAGCAGCTTTGGAAGGTCCACCTTTGGACTTTGCATGTAAATTAATTTGCAAGTGCTCTATAATAATCATAATAATTTGCATCGTGGGAGGACATGGGGTGCAAGTGGGTGAAAAGGCAATGCAAGGAACCATGTCTAAGCTATCTAGAAAACCAGTTTGAGTTGATGATGAGCTACAAAAAGGGGAGAAGACAATACTTAATCTTGATGATTGATAACTCATTTGATCATCTAATAATAAAGGGGAAGAAAGGGAAAGTAAAGCTTGGCGGTTTGAGTTGATGGTTGAGGTGCAGCAAAGGCACGTAGAATCTTCATCATTGCGCATTACAAAACAAAGCTAGCCAGTTAGGGAAGCTGCGGAAAGCATAATCAAATTACAACATGAAATGATTTGTTTTGCAAATTAGTTTTCTTCAATAAAAGAAATACTCAGTAGCTAGTGACCCACCAGATTCCGGAGTAGCAACCAAATGAAGTTCATAACTAACAGAAATAATATCCCCATGTCGTACAAAGGGACCAATCGGAACATGAAAAATAACTTGAAAGTATATTTTCTAAGAAATACGGCCAACCAAAATCCATCTCAGATAACCAAGCAAAGATCACTATTCATGCATAGTCCTAGGTGTATCCACTAATGTGTTTTAAACCATCATATAACTAATAAAAATTCAGCAATTGTAATATATGTTTATGGCATCACTAAAGAAGTTTTGAAGCACCATCGAACAAACTAATAAACATATCTCCTAATAATACTTGTATGCTACACAAAACAATCACTTTCTAGCTGAAACTAACTAGATCTTTTTAGACAACACCGAATATAACTTCATGTTGCAAAAATAAATCAATTCAGAATATTCAACTTATGAGTTCAAAAACTTCCAATTTCGTATTTCTCGGTACGTACTGGAAATTATTGAAAGTCAAGATTACTTTCATAACCTTGTCAATACTTAACCAATTCAGTATATGAAAGGAAAATGCAATAAACAGAGAATATGCAAGGCCTTGAATCAGAATAGCTCATATGGTTCTGCATCTCCTCGAGGATAGATATTCCCATACATTGGAACAATAAATAACGTAACACCACATCTTTACCATCAGCTCTAGCTTATAGAAACCCAAGGAGTAAATTATCCCACCGGAGAGAAACATCGAACACTTGCTACGTGTTGCTTGAGCCGATCTCGACATGTAACCATTGGGAGAAAAAAGATCCTAGCCAAAGGGCCCCACTAGGCGGACAACCTGGTCAAAATCACGAACAAAATCAACAATTGGACACCTCAATTGACTATGAGAGATTCAAACTTTGTGAATTTAAATATTCTTATTGAATTAATGCCATTCTGATTTTAGTTTGCCAGGGGTTGATTAAAAAAGTCCTCAATGGCCATTTGTCCATGATCTCATCAATCTTGAGCAGAGTAGAGTATATGCTAGTAGTTAATTTATTTCTGTACTTCATTGCACTTGGATCATATGATCCATCAATACAAAGCTAGCTCTTCATCTCTCTAGATGCACAACACACGTGACACAGTACATTTGCCGCGCAGAGGAGTTGCTACATTACTTATTTCTTTTTGAATAATTAAAATCACATGACGATGTACTTCTCTAAAGAGTGAATAACATTTCCCCGATCTCTTACAAAGGTTCACCAAAAGTACAAAGCATACTAAACATAACAAAATATACAGTGAGATTTATGGACCACCGAATGATTGCCACTGCTGACAGAATGAGCCGCCGACACACCGCTGCCTCCGCTTCCTTATCGGATCCCACCTGACCTTGTCAATGAAAAATGGAAAGTTTTCATACACGTGCCCCTAAGGACCAGTTCCCCAGAGTTGTTGTCATCGGCATTCAACCTTGAATTGATCTAAAGCACTCGATGCATGATCTTGACATTGTGCATACACGGTTCGAAATCCTGACCTCAATGCCCTGAGGAGGCGTCAGGAATCTACACTGAAGCTCCATTCCCGATGGAAAAACTCAAGGACGATCGGAGCATGGACAACCAACTTGATGATGAGTTGACACCATCCACCCGAGCACCGCCTATGCGCGGTATAAAATCCTATCCTATTTACTAACCAGAGGTGAGGCACCAGAAGTCTCCTCCCCACGATAGGCTGCCGGAGCGGCAGGCAGAGGTCATCCCACTACATTTTTTTATTCAAGTCATAGCTTTTACACTATTTATGAAACGAAAATGTCAAGTTGTCCAATCCAAGGAGTACATTCTAAATTTTACTCTATTCAAAATTGGATCCACATCCTAACATAGTCATTGCGCATGCCAGACCAATGTGGCGGATCAACACGATTACATGAGTGCCATGGCACAAACTATTATAGTTACATAAAAATCACGTCTTTTTCACGTGAATGATAAAATCATATCCTTACAATGCACAACTGAGTGATAATTATTCCGCACAAAAAAATGAGAATTTGTTATCTAATATACTGAAAGTGAATGATTATATAAAGAAATTATTTTAGAGTTAGAGACTGAATCAACTTAACAAATTTTAGAAACTCGCAGCAATTTGTAAGGTGCACTTGGCCTTTTCTGATTCTCAATGCACAACTTTGATGGTTTGACTATGATTTTCGCTTATATTAGCTCTACAAAACTAGTATAAAAACATGTGCGATAACCATTTCTGCAGTAAAAATAACGGTGGCACTATTCATACATGTATATTGTGGTATACCTTAGTAGTCAAAGTCATGCATCAAAGACCATGCAAAGTCAAGTGCACCTTATGTTTTAGGAAAGAAGGGGTAGTTAAGTAAATATGATACTCTATCCTCAATAAAATTCTTATAATTATATAATCCATCCTATGTCGAACGTTAAATTTGTCTATTTCAGAATTTAATTTATATTCAACTATTATTTTAATTTAGAAAGTACATCAATCAACACCGGAATTGGAATTCAACATAGTTATAAATAATTATAACATTAATAAAAATATGTTAAATTCAAAGTAGTAATTAAACATAGTTAACAGGTCTAAGCATTACATGATATTTTAGATTATAATTTCGGAAAATGTAATCACCAAAGAGTGATTGATATGTGATCGTTTCAATTATTTGATAAAAACATGTACACATATTTTCTATTATTTCGCAACAATGACTTCCATGTCGCCTGCCACAAAGGGCAAAATGTGGAACGAACTTTGGTAACTTGAGATTCTTTTTATTTAATAGCATGGTTAAAACTGTCGGTTGAGCAGGAAAAGGGGGTCCTAAATGGAACTTGCTCCACTGTTAACTTGAACCTTTTTGTGTTTGTAATACATTACTTTGAAGAAAGAAAAGGAGCTTATGGCTAGACGGATGATTCGTTGATTGCTTATTCTCACCCCTTTTGACATGTGTGTATGCAATTAGCAGCTTTGCAAGGTCCACCTTTGGACTTTGCACCATAGATTAATTCACAAGTGTTGTATAGTAATGGTAATAATCGGCATCGTGGGAGGACATGTGGTGCAAGTGGGTGAAAAGGCAATGCAAGGAACCTTGCCTTGGCTAAGCTATCTAGAATACACAATTTGAGCTACCAAAAAGGGGGAGAGGAGGACACAATACTTAATCTTGATGATTGGTAACTCAATTGATCATCTACTAATAAAGGGAAAGCAAAGCTTGACGGTTTGAGTTGGTGGCCGAGGTGCAAAAAGGCCTGTAGAATCTCCATCATTGCCCATTAGAAAACAAAAGGTAATTAGGGAAGCCGCAGAAAGCATGATGAGATTTAATACAGTACGTATGGCTGTGGTGTGCATCTACCAGGACTTGAGGACTTAAGTCCTGCCTGAGTCAGGCGTCAGTGGTGACGCTCGTGCCGATGGATCGACGAAGGCACGGAGAGATTTCAGCAGATGATTTGTTTATGTGCAATGCAGAGGCAGGCCTGCAGAATGATCGATGGAGCAGTTTAATGTGCGGCAGCGGCAGCAGCAAGCAATAATGTGATCGACCTTCGTCTCTGATGGATGCATACCATATACGTATTGATTGAGTCTGAAGAATGACTGCCGATTACCTCAGCATGATGAAGTTATTATTCACTTGTGCCCTGCTCTGCTCTCTTCTGCTGTGTACAGTGTAGTACAGACAATCGGTAGCTAGGACGGTGGATCATTCATTCATACTCCTACCTCTCATCTGCTCTGCTCTTGTACAATCGGCAGCTAGGATGATGGAGTATGGATGGGTCATAGGGCGCTAGGAAAGGGACGGGTCGATGCATCCATCCATCGAGTTAATTTCGGGCAAAATGAAATCGTTGAGTTGCTCTCAGTCTGAATCTCTATAAGAGTATCCAACTCCAAGAGCAAGTAAGTATGCATGGGATGGGTTTGTGGCTGTGCGTGCACTCAACTGCTCCATCCATGATCCATGGACTCACCCATCATCAAGATCTTCCGGTATATAGTGCTCCAAACTAAGATGGACGGACGGCCGTGCCATGCCTGCCAACTGTTGAGGGCTCCAAATTGTCAACTGCCAGCTAGTAGTAGTTGCAAGCCCACTCTGTCTAGATACGGCAAACAGCTTGCGACCAGCCTACACATACCCGTACTCGCAACATGCTCAGCTGAGCTGAAGATTGTACTCTTCTTATGGAAACTACTCCACGACAAACACATGCATATTATCTACACCGCAGGGTGCAAATGCATTGTTTTATCAACGTACACGTAGAGAAAAAGAAATGGCCACATATAAATGTTAACCGGGCCAATGTCTACTACTGTTTTCAAATGGTTTGCATATCTCATTTTTCTCGAAAACGAGGTTGAAACCCCCAATGCACACATCTATCATATATCCTTCAACAAACCAAGTCCAAAACATAGGCAACATGCCCGAACCATTAACACCTACGACTATGTCAATTTCTTCCGTAACAAAGCCTTCAAGAAGCGACACACGTCGTGGTCATCACATACAAGCAATTTCATCATGGTTGCCAAGATTAAGCAATGAAGGAAAACGCGTCAGCAAGAAGATAATGCCTTCAATATGCTAACGACACAAGTTTATCACTGCTGAGCCCGACCAATGAAGGTCACCTTGGACATGAAGCTGTGCTCCAATCACCATCTCGAGAGCGGATTTTATGATAGTCACTCAGCCAATACTCGAGGCCAAGTATACGTTTCTGGGAAGACACCTGGTTGGGGAACAACCCCTTAAATGTGCAATACCCAAGTTTATATCGGATAGTTAGACATAAGTTTGTCACGATTAAACAAGTGCTGGGACAAGCAAACCCTGATATTTCTTTTCGTCGAACCAATCTCGATTGGCAGCATGGGATGATCTGCTAACCCGACTGGGAGCCATCCAACTGTCAATGGAACCGGATATCTTTAAATGAAAATTGCATCAGAGTGGTAAGTTTTCGGTTAAATCCATGTACGATGCACCGGTTCATAACGAGGTACCAATAGATAATAGGAAATTGTGGAAGCTTAAGATTCCCCTAAAAGTGAAAATTTTCCTATGGTTTTTCACTAAAGGATTTATCTTAACTAGGGACAATTTGGCACGACGAAACTGGCTAGGTTGCAAAAAATGTGTTTTCTGCCACCATGATGAGTCGATTAAGCACTTCTTTTTTGAATGCAAGTTTGCTCGATCGGTATGGGCCATTGTCCAAATAGCTTCGAATCTATACCCTCCACGTAGTGCACATAATATGTTCGGCAATTGGTTGAGGGGAATAGATAAACAATTTTCTAAACAAATTCTTGCGGGGGCGGCTGCCTTATGTTGGGCACTTTGGCTCACTAGGAATGATATTGTTTTTAACCGTAAATGTGTTTCTTCTCCCATGCAGGTTATTCATATATGCTCGCGATGGCTCCGTATGTGGTCTATCCTGCAGCGGCCGGAGGACAGAGACCTTTTTATGATGGCGTCTACACGGCTGGAGCGCTCAGCCAGGGAGATTTTCTACCCCCATGGATGGTGGTGTGATCTTCGAATTGGATTGGCCCCGCTATAGGCTTGTTTTATTTTTACTTGTGGCTGTTTGGCCACATTTTTTTGATCTAGACTTCTTCGAACTTTTGGCTGTGTGCATCTAGCTATGCAGAGGCCGGGTGATCTTTGATGCGTCTGTATCAACTCGATATTTCAATTCAATGAAAAGCCCTTTATAAAAAAAAACAAACAAACTCGAGGCCAGGCCTAATTGCATATCTCATAGACACCTTGACAAGACAACTTTGGTTGGGGTTCCAACCCCCTTGTCTACAAAAAAAAACTTTGACAGAACAACAAAATCAATTCACATGCAAAACCGCTACAAACGAGTATACATGATTTAAAAAAAAAGTAAAGTGATTTAGATACTAGGTAAAATACAATCTGGTATCAAGTGGTTAGAACGAATGTGTCCATCTCTAATTCTACTATCCCAGTTACAGCGGGACATGATGGCAACTAGGTACAATACAATCTGGTATCAAGTGGTTACAACGAATGTGTCCATCTGTAACTCTACAATCCTGGTTATGACGTGTCCATCCTTACCCCTTCCGAGTGTCTACTCTACCATGACTGATTCAGACCCCAAGGGTCTCCTAAGCCTTGTTTCCTTCACTAGTTTAGTATGGTTTATTGACTCTGTCTGGCTGGAATTATAGTATATCTAATATCAATTGACGATCATAACACATATGGCTAGAACTTTTAAAAGGTTCTCGAAAGGGGGTAATTTGTTCTAGGTTCACTAGGATCTTATCGTCTAGGACTTCCATCATAGGTGGACCCAGTAGGTCCAGACCCGTAGGGTATTCCCCCTTCGATAACGTACAATGATACATTGACAATTAGACAATAATCACTACCCAGGAGAATACTCAGCCAATTTACTCTAAGCTATGCAATTCACTGGTCACAAACAAAGCTTTACACTTCCAAAGATTTCAAAGGCGGATGTGGTCCTAGTTGCTAGCTCCGTGTGTGTTTTATTTTACATAGGAAAACCCTAGTGGCTAGAAACTTCATAATGAGGGGATGCCGAAAGATTGTCCATTCTCTCATGTGGTTTTGGAATTGGTGAATGTTGGGTAAGAGTGCCACCGACAACAGCACAACCTTAGAGCATAAACCAATACATTGGAGGAAACTGGACGACGTCGAGTCACAAAATCTCGAGTATAGAGTGGTCATCGAATCTATGTCATTTGACACATATCGAAGGAAAGAATCAACATGCCTTTTCTTGGGAAAAGCCAGATGTGATGAAGGACATCCATCTCTGTACCTCATATATTTCTGATAAAGAATTTTTTTTCTAATATCAAGAAGGTATCATTTACACCCCCAACTCCTCATAATAGAGTAGTTCGCATGCCACCCTTGTTCAAGCACTCTTTGTAAATCACAGTTTTTTTTTTCTAATTGAAAGACACATGCTACCAGTTCCTTGAAAAAGAAGAAGTTGAAGGCCGGCCGAATAGTGGTGGCCGGCCGCCGCATCGAACATACCTTACACAATATTAATATACAAATAAAATGGTGAGTTGAAGCTTATGCATGTAATATAAGTGCAGCAGGTGGCACTTTAGTCAGTTGGGTTCATGGAGCACTCACTCACTCATCACCAATGAAGGTCGACTGATCGATGGTTAATTAAGTTGGTGCTTTGCTTTGCTTCATACCTGATCATAACGTACACTAACTAATTAACTAGTACGCGATGGATGGATCGAGCTGAAACGAATCAGATGCTTGGACAAAAAGCAGCTTTTGATTTGCCATCCAGCCTACAATCAATATACCAAACTTGCAAATAGGTATGTGGAGCAGCTAAGTTGGCTACGGCTACAAACAAATTAATTCCGTCGATCCATGTTGCCAAACAAAGCTGGTAGCCACTTTCCCAAAAGGTTGTAGATTTAATTTTTGTGGCACAAAGCGCGTACGGCCGGCCGAATCATAGCTTTTGCCGCTTGTAGATTGTTTATGGTTTCAAAGCCACGATGAGCTAAACTAATGCATGGTGATGATTGTACACGTACTCATATGCGATGCGATGGGTTGGGACGGTGATACTCCAGTTAGATAGCCGAACTCATTTCTTAATTATATCTAGCTATCATCATGTGCATCACCTCCTCTCAGATATTCGTACACATTTTCGTTATCATAAACTAGCTAGCTAGTTAGTGGAAGGCGGCCATCAAACGCGCCGTTAACATTTTCTTAATATGAATGAGAGCGCATAAGTCCTAAGTGCTTCACCTCCCAATGCCAATGTTACATTCAGGCGGCGGTTTGTGCCGGTAACACTAGTCTTTAAAGTAAGCCTAGATCGGATGGTTAGATTTCTGTGGTGGAACGACCCCACCAGGATTCAAGTTCTTGACTAGACACTGAAGTGTGCATTTTTTTAAGATTTATTTTAGTCGTTCTGAAGATGTTCGTTCAGTGCAAGAAGACGTTCCCGCCGACTAAGAGACGTTTCTGATGACTCCATCAATCATGTGCCGGCTCAGCATCTCGGAGGTGCTTAATTATAGAACATGATGTGCGTGCGTGCGTCCATAGAGGTGATTGTATGTGTGTGTGTGTGCATATGTGATTATACTGTATTATAGAAAGGTACAACATTGCAAAACAAGTAAAAGCGGGTTAGAAAAGCTCAATTATTGTCTCCGCCGCAATACCAACACAACCCAAGCATTAATCTTTTGCATGCATCAATGTTACACGTAATGTGACGAGCATGAGTCCCGCGCCGCCACCCGTTGCGCCTCGAATAGATTTGCAGGGTTGCCGAAAGGTTTATGCGCAACGGCTCATGAAAGGCCGTCTACTTGGATAGATCCTTTGTGACGAGCTGTCTTGGCTCAACCGCCTCAGATCGATCACTTGTTTTGGAAAGGCGATTTTGTACTAGCTAGTGCTAGCGAAGCCAACATGCACAAGGAAAACCGATAGAGACGCCCATATTAGTTGATGAGGTATGTTCACTGTCACCTCCTGTATACCTTGGGGCATACTATAGGTGCTCCAGATCACGGGATGGCCACCCAAAGGTGGCTAGAGTGGAAGGAGTTAGATGTACCCGAGAGTAAATTTGAAATTCAAGTGGAAGGAGTTAGATATACCTAAGGGTCAATTTGAAATTTGAGTGGAAGGAGTTAGATATACCTAAGACTCAATGATACAGATGCTCTGTTGGATAGTCCTATGAACCAACTATCTCAAAATGACCGATCTAATTGTTAATTTTTTTTAAGGAAATCTAATAGTTAATTTTACAAGATACGTATATGTGTATGACATAAAAGAATTTTGCAAGACATGAAAGATGTGCTTATATTGATTGATCTATATATGTGCTTAAATTAAAATTAATTTAGCATTCATCTATATACTAGTACTAGTTATATCGTACTCACTCCGTTCCTAAATATAAGCCTATTTTATAAAGATTCCAATACGGACTACATACGGAGCAAAATAAGTGAACCTACACTCTAAAATTACCTCTACATACATCCATATCTAGTTTGTATTGGAAGTTTTAAAAGGTTTTAAATATAGAAACGGGCCCTCGTTCTTAAATATAAGCCTTTTTTATAGAGATTCCAATACAGGCTACATAAGGATCAAAATGAGTGATTCTACACTGTAAAATTACATCTATATACATTCATATGTAGTTTGTATTGAAATCTTCAAAAGGTTCTGTATTTAGAAAGGGAGGCTCTCCGTTCTCAAATATAAGCCTTTTTTACAGAGATTGAAATACAGACTACATACAAAGCAAAATGAGTGAATCTACACATTAAAATATATCTATATATATATCTGTATGTAGTCCGTGTCAAAATCTTTATAAAGGCTTACTATTAAGAAAGAAAGGAAGTAGGACTAGGACCTAAATGATGAAGGTGTCAATCGATTGTTTCCTACGGAGTACTACTAAAAGCAAAGCAAAGCAAAGCGCGGGAATTTTAACTGGCCGGCCGCGCAAATGAATCTCCCCCTCTTCCTCACCGGCCGGCCCTATTTAAAGAGGCCTCCCCCTCTTCTTCCCCAGCTCCCATCACTCCTCTCTTCCTCTTCTTCTCCCTCCATCCATCGCCTCAACCATCCACTGCTCCGACCGACTCTACAATCTAGTACATACGTGCATGATGGCATCGCGCACCATGTGGGTGAACGGCCCCATCATCGTGGGCGCGGGGCCGGCGGGCATCGCGGCGGCGGCCTGCCTGCACACGCGCGGCGTCCCCTCCGTCGTCCTCGACCGCGACGACTGCCTCGCCTCGCTCTGGCAGCGCCGCACCTACGACCGCCTCCGCCTCCACCTCCCCAAGCACTTCTGCCAGCTCCCTGGCATGCCCTTCCCCGACCACTACCCCGAGTACCCCACCAAGCACCAGTTCGTCGCCTACCTCGAGTCCTACGCCGCCGCCTTCCACGTCCGCCCCCGCTTCCGCCAGTCCGTCGTCTCCGCACGCTTCGACCACGCCGCCGGCCTCTGGCGGGTCACCGCCTCCGACGCTTCCGACGACGCTGAGGTCGTCACGGAGTACATCGGTCGTTGGCTGGTGGTGGCCACGGGCGAGAACGCGGAGCGCGTCATCCCGGACCTGGACGGCGCCGACTCCTTCAAGGGCCCGGTGAGCCACGTGTCCGAGTACAAGTCCGGCGAGCCGTACAAGGGGAAGCGGGTCCTGGTCGTCGGCTGCGGCAACTCCGGCATGGAGGTGTGCCTGGACCTGTGCGACCACGGCGCGCGGCCGTCCATGGTGGTGCGCGACGGCGTGCACGTGCTCCCGCGCGAGATGCTCGGCGTCGCCACCTTCTCCGTCGCCGTCTTCCTGCTCCGCTTCCTGCCTCTGCGCCTCGTCGACCGCCTCCTGGTGCTCCTCGCGGGGCTCTTCCTCGGCGGCGACCTGGCCAGGCTCGGGCTGAGGAGGCCCTCCCATGGAGGCCCGCTGGAGCTGAAGAACAGCAAGGGCAGGACGCCCGTGCTGGACATCGGCGCGCTGGACAAGATCCGCGCCGGGGAGATCAAGATCGTGCCCGGGGTGAGGAGGATGGAGGCCGGCGGGGCGGAGCTGGTGGACGGGCGGTTCGTGGCCGCGGACGCCGTGATCCTGGCCACCGGCTACCACAGCAACGTCCCACAGTGGCTCAAGGTAACCAACCAACTTGATTATACTCCTACATGCTATAGATTATCTAGCCTAGTTATAAGATATTGTTAGTTAGCAGTAGAGGTCTTAATTTAGTTGCACAATGATAGGCCGATCGAGGCCGGCGGTAGTATCATATTGCACTCATCTTATCGTTAAGCTAATCCAGATAGTGTGATAAAGCTGTGATTAGTTAGTGTGGAATGCAATGCAATGGTGCACTAGTTGTCATGATGATGAGGCATCATAAACCGACAAGCACACTGACAGAGACCTCAAGCTAGCACAAGGGTGCACTGCACTTGCTCAACTAAAATTAAGAGAGACCAAACACAATCAACACTTGTTTTCTCTTCTCTTTCATATACTTCTATATAATTGAGATCTCTATGTAATTAGATGTTGCTAACCGGTTAACTAACGAGAATGTCTCTTGATGTCCCCTCTTCCGATCTAAACGCTCTTATATTAGTTTACAGAGGACACAATTAGGTCTTGATAATCGATTAACTAACGAGAAGAATGTGTGTATTTGGTGGTGCAGGGAAGCGACTTCTTCAGCGGAGAGGGGTACCCCAAGGTGGACTTCCCGGAGGGGTGGAAGGGCGAGTCGGGGCTCTACTCCGTCGGCTTCACGCGCCGGGGCCTCGCCGGCCTCTCCCTCGACGCCGTCAGGGTCGCCAGCGACATCGCAACCGAGTACCACAGCACGTCGCCGTCGCCGTCGCCGTCGATGATCGCACAGCAACAACCACAGCTGGTACCCTGCTCACAAGCAGAGACATGATCCTGAATCCTGAACCAACAACAACATGCAAGGCATGGATCTCAAGCGGGACGCATGCATGCTTCACTGCTTCAGACACACATCCCCACCCCACTGGGCTGGCAACAACAACAAGCAAGCTAGGGGGTGTCACTGTCGCTCAATGGTTCCGGAGTGCCATAGATAGATAGATGAACCACCGGATCGACATGGTATTAACAGAAAGAAAGAAAGACAGACAGAGCCCAAATTTTGGCGTGTTTATGGGCACTGTATCTGATGCATCGGCATCTGCAGGCAGGATCATCTTCTCACTCTCTAATGTAATGTAAGGAAATGTACAGCTGAGCTAGCCTAGCCTCCTTGGTTGCAATGCAATAAATCAGTGACTGTGCTCTGCATATACTCCTACTGTAATAAATCTGCTGCTGACCGACCTGCACCTTGTTCAGAACGAGAGTGACCTAGCTTCAATGCTGCCTGGCTGACTGACTGACAGGAGGTTGTATGATTGGTGGTGATGCTGACAGGAATAAAATCAGTAATCATGAGCTCCAAATCAACTCTACCTCTCTCTCTCTCTCTTGCTGTTCGTCGCAAGGAAGGAGGGAGGATGCTTTTGCTTGCTTTGGTGCCACTCATTCATTCTCATTGATTTGGGTACGTGTGATCTGTTCCTGTTCCTCTTGTTGGTCCACTCACTGGCTTCCATGGATTCAGGGGTCATTCACTCGTCCATGTGTCCTGCTCCACAGTCTGTGGTACGAGTATGTACCCATACATACGTACGTACAGTGATTATGATCATGGTACAGTCAGTCAGTTAATTTCCCCAGCCAACAAACAGAACAAACAGATCATCATCAGCCCTACTACTAATGCAGTGCAGGTGAACAAAGATCTAGACAGATAGACAGGTGGGTGGGTGTTTATTTTCTCGACAAAGGGTGGATTTTATTGGCTGAAAATGGTCTCGATCGGTCGATCGACCGTGAATTGCTGTCGGCATAAAACCTGATCCACAGTTCCACACACACAATCAAAGTTGAGTAGTTGTAGCCATCTGTGCCCATGCCTCGTCCTTGGAAGCAATCAAAATAAGATGGCATTAGCTATTGCTAGTGTGGTACCAAATGTGATGCACGCTCATCCGTCAAAATCACGCCAAAATGGCATGTTAATCAACCTCACAACTTGTTCTTCATTAGCGTGCATCGCAGCCTACCAAGCATCAGCACCAGAGCTACCATCCTTACAATTGCTTCCCTATCTGTACCGCAGTGAGATGAGTGACCACCCTACCCTGCCGTGGCAAGCTACGTAGGACTAGTTATTACTACTCATGATCGATGCCCAGTACCCAATTGAATTGAATTGATCAAGCAGGAGGACCAGTCGCAGAATGAATGAATGAATGAATGAATTCATCCACAATTGGCCCACTCGCTGCTCTGTTTGGTTTTCACTCTGCCTCTTGCCTCTGTTTTCCTGCCCCAACACTAGAATTTCGACCTTATGATACAGCCGATTCATGTTCCTTATTTTTCCTTGAACAAATAAATTATGTTTCGGATTACTCTAGATCAAACTAAGGCTAATTTTGTTTGGGACTCGCAGAAAAAATCACAAGACCCCCTCAAAATTTTTAAAAAAAACTACAAGGCTGTCTGTCTGTTTCAGTAAACAGGGCATCCAGGGAGTCCCTCCAGGCATATGCTTTCAAGGGGTCCAGCCATCCAGCTAGGTTGAATAGATGATTTACAGTAGGATGCAGTAGGAAGAAGCAATCACATCCAGGTCCAGCAGCAGCCCCCTCCACGTGACTTGTACATTGACATGGCATAATTCATTCTCATTCAATACCACCTCCGCTAGCTAGCTTGATGATTAGCTTGCTGCTCGACAATGCCCCCTCAGTCCATCTCCAACGCCGACCCACAAATCTTCGGATCGCGAAAGCCATCCAGCGCGGTCCTGTATCGGTCCATGGCGCGTTCTGGACGTACTTTCTTCTTTCGTAAACTGAAGACAAGCGTGGAGGGCTTTGCGGGAGTCCGGACCGCTTCCAAGCCCTCTTTTGACCGTCTTGACCCACCCAAACCCCTTCTTCCTCGTTCGCGCTCAAGCCGCCGCTCGCCAGGAAGCGGTAGCCACCGAGGTGCAGCTGTAGGCGATCGCGGAGGGGAACAACGCGAGTTGCACCTCCTACGCGCCGCAGACGAACCATCAGGCGGCTTGGTGGGACGACGAAAGTACCGGCGCCACCATTTCAATCGTGGACCTCACGTCCACCGGCGACGAACAAGTCGCGAACTCCTCCGAGGATGAGTAGGCCACAGGAGGCGGCAGTGCCTTATGTCCCATGTGGGCTGGTTTGTCTCCCATGTTCTACTCTTCCTCGCCGAAGACCGCACCTTCACTTCACGGGTCTTATCGCCGGTGCTCATGGAGATGGCTGATGGAGGAAGACACGGGCTTGGACGCCAGGCGCCGCCGCTGTAGGATAGGTTTAGAGTCGGGTCTTTCTTTTTTCTTCTAAATGTTTGAAAGGTAACGAAAATCCGCCATGTTTGTATGAAATCCGTCATGTTTATATGAAATCCGGCTGTGTTTGCATGAATTTCATCCGATTTACTGAAAAATGGTTTGAAATATATACGGCCACAGTTGGATGGCGACCTCCCACATCCGTGTCCGTGAAGTGGTGCTCCCCTATACGCGGACTGTGCAGGAGAAAGTTTGCGGGTTACCGTTGGAGATACCCTCACACCGCAATTACCCCCGTCACAGCGACAACAGTCGCTAGCTAGGATATACTTACTAGCTACTACCTATGTACTAAAATATAAGATGTTTTTGTGGCTAATAGCCTAAAAACGTCTTATGTTTTGATAAAGAGGGAGTAGGAGATATTTATGTCAACACTCCCAGTATTCTTCCATGAGTCATTAGTGTCCCTAATCCAGCTCTTAAGCTACAAGCAAAATGCATTGCATCAGAATTGACGCTTTCAGCCTTAATCACACTGGCATGTCAGGAATTTACACTTTTAGCCCTAGCATTAGAATGATGTAGAAGCACAACTAGTAAAATAAGACCAAAAACTATAAGTCAGTTTCCTTGTGAGAAGAAACAGTTAACCCAAAAGCTATGTTTAACCAAACTTTCAATACCATTTAATTTATGTTGACTTGTTATGTTCCTTGACTTGTTTCTGTCCATGTCCAGCTAGCAGAGCTTCCATGTCCATGTCCTTATGTCCCTTTTCTTTTCCTTTTTTTCCTCAGATGCATGTGTGCAACTGTCAGGTCTAAGTAACATCACGCTGTAACTGTTTCAGTCAATTGACATCCTACCAGCAGATGGAATGTCATGATATGACAGGCAGATGAGGAGAGCCCTCAGGCCCGTGTATTTCAATTTTTATTGTATTTTATAATTAGAGAGTCAGTCAATGTGGACAATCGTAGCATGCCTTAGGACAACTCCAACTCGGATCACCTTATTGAACTGCACACAGACATGTCGGGACGTGTCAGCGGCTAGAGGGTCGGGTGCTGGTCATTCAACCGTAGTCATCAAATGTCCGGCCCATTTCAAATGGATCAAACACAAATGCAAGCGAAATGGCCTTGCACCAGCACCTATGGCATCGTCTCTGCCGTCGTCCACTCCCTCATCCCTGTTGTGCTAGAGTCATTGTCGTCGCGCCAAAGATGGAAGGCCCGCTAGGCGTCACAACATCACTACTCGACCGCCGCGGCACGCTAGGCCTTGAGATGCTTGAACTCCGCCAGCCTCACTTTGAGGAGTTGGCCATTGACTGTGCTAGTGCGGGCGTCCAACTGCTCAGTCTTCTTCGACCAATTGACAACCCTAGCCTCCATGAGCATAGGGTCTGTGAGCACCCATGTCGGCGCCACCTGCCTCTTCACGAACGACGTTATGTGTGTTGCCCCCGGCGCGCCGCGTTGGAGAGACATTTATTGGCCGCGGGGAGGGACGTGCCACCGGCTCGGGCGCCTTGGAGGTAATACTCCACGCACGTACGTGGCTTGGATGGCGAAGATGATAGATCCTTCTTCACGACAAACGGGCACCAGCGGTTACCCGGCTAGCGGCGAGGTGGAAGTGTGGCTCCTCCTTCACATAGCAGTGTGGCAGGGAGGGCGGCTCCTTCTTCACGTGAAGTCCGGTTTGGACACCGCGGTTGCACAAAGGGGACATTAGCGACGGACCATGGTCGATCAATGCTCGTTGTAGCGTGATCTCTATCTAGCGTGTGAACTCATCATCTGTCGTGGCGGCGGCGGCTTCTGCTCATTGTTGTCCTAGGAGATCATGTCCGCCTTTACTATATATGGACAAAGCTATGGACCATGGCGCCAACTGGATTCGGAGTCGTGTGTTGTCAACCACTTCTTAGCGTTAGACTTCTTGCCCATCGTGGTGGACAGAGGCGCGTGACGGTCAAAAAACCAGCAGATCCCTACATAAGGTTACTCATGGGGCGGAGCGCGCATAAAGAATTATAATAGGGTACACATGGGACAATGATTTACTCAGGTTCAGGCCCTCGTGGTGAGGTAATACTCTACTTCTTGCATGTCTAATTGTATTGATTGTGTTTGTCTTGCATGATACTTTCTCCGTAAACTAATATAAGAGCGTTTAGATCACTATTTTAGTGTTCTAAACACTCTTATATTAGTTTACAGAGGGAGTACATTGGATGCCGACCTGAGAGGCCCCTACCTCCCCTTATAGCATGCACGTGAGATTAGGCCTTTCTCCCTCCATGCAAACTGCCTCGAGCCCAATCGAGTGTATGACGTTGTCGCTGGCGCTGCTTGCCTCGCTACTTTCCCTGTCGCTCCCCGACCTAGCCGCCACCGTCACACCAGCTTGTCATCGTTGCCACCACTGCTCGAGCTCAACACTCTTGCCTGGAGCTCACCTTGCCGCCCATGACGTCTCTCGATCGATCTCATTCCGATGCCCCGTGGCCGCCGACTGACACTCCACTCACCATATGTAGCACATGTTCGGCCAATTGATCGCACTGACTTGAAATGTAATTTTCATTTAGGTGGATGCTTTTGAGGCACTATTTGGCCATGTAATCACCGTGTCTATTCACATGTCACAATGGCTAGTGATGAGGAGTACCTCTATGAAGAATTCGTGGAGCCTTGGTCATCGGGTGATGATGATGACTGAGGCACTGATGCCCATGGAGTCGGAAGAGGATCATATTCTAAACCCAAGGGTTCTACCACTGTTAAGATATTAGTTAGAAAATGCACTTTGGAGATCTCTACATGATTTTATTAGAACCTCTACCATGATATTTGAATGACATTAAAACACACACACACACACACACAATTTAATTTGTCAAAAAAAAAAACTTCTATTACAACACACAATTTAATTTGTCAAAAAAAAAAACTTCTATTACAACACATGATTTAAATTTATCATAAACAATATTTTGATGATATACAGTACCAACAGTGTAAGAAACATTATAATTTATTTGTATCAAGGTATTAGTTGATTTATTTAATATTATCTACATTGTTATTTGGTTACTTGTCTGATCCAACTATTTGAAAATTATACTCGTGAAAACAATACTATAATAAAATAAAGTATAATAGTTTAATATAAAAATATTTATCTTAATTCGCTATTGGACGTTCAACCTTCACCATTATCAATAATATCGCCACCGAGTTCTACAACCAAATAGATTAGTTCATTGGTCGATGGTTCGTTCCGTGACCCAGGGTCGATTAATCCGAATTGAGGGTCAAAAACGATGTTGGGTCGAGCTAGAGTGATGGACGGATCGCGACCTTGATAAATGAATGCTGACCCAAGAATACGCAGTGTTGTAAAGAAGTTCATGCCTTACCAGGCAATCCGCCGCACCGTCAACGTCCACCAACCCACTGATGGCGTCGACCCATCCATGATCTGCAATTCTGGTTTCCGGTCGTCGAGCTACCCGCTGCGGTATACACATCATCCGTTCCACCACTGATAGTGTCATAGTGGATATACCCTAAGCAGACAAGACATTGTTGCCCTGCTCCGTTCAGCCGTCGTTATCGCCTCTTGAGAATCTCAGCCGCTCCTGCGGAGAAAGGGGCTAGAGAAGGAAGACTACCCGAGAGAGATGATCGACGAGAACGGGTGCTAGAGGAACGGTTGGGTCTGGATTCATCGGGACTCGATTTTTGTAGATGAAGTGATGACTGAAGTTCCTTGCACGGCGTTTCACAGGAAAAAATGGGTAGGTGGAAGAAAGATCCCGTTGCATTCTGTTATTTTTATTTGCTGAGATAGTTGCGAAATTTACAATGTGATTTTCCTCCTCACAATATTAGAAACAAATCATCATAATACCAGTGGGAAAAGATCGGCGGGATCTACCATAGTGGATCAATGACCCAAAACGATCATGTTCCATGTCCCAAATTGACGTCCCAAATAGGTATACTCCTCATCACACCTCGTCCCGAACGGGTGGCGACCCACGACCCGTGATCCCGTTCCTCGACCCGGATTCCTGGCAACTATGACTACAGCATGTCGTCATCTTATTGTACTGTGCCACAACTAAAAGCCTCATAATCAGATTCATGATCATTTGCATCATGAACCGACGTTAATGTAAGCCATGGATCTAGGAGGCACACTTAGCTCGTTTCGGACATCTTGACAACAAGGAGTGCCACGGTCACACATGTAGACAGAGACCACGTCCACATTGTCATCATATGTAGGTAGAGAACAAACATCAGATTAACACGGTCAGAGTCCAGATTTTGGCGTTTGTTACTGCATCACTCTGTGCAATGTAATGTACAAGTAGCCAAGCCATTTTGATTGTAGCATGTAATAAACCATCAGTGAGTGACTGTGGTGGTAGGCACCTTCACCATGACAATGACCTTCAATGTTGGCTGACTGGTGGAACAGCAGACGACAGGTTGTATGATTGTTGCTGATGCTGATAGCTAGGAGGAATAAAACCAGAAATCATGCTCCAGACGGAGGATCTAGGAGGGTGCTTGCCTGGTTTTGGTGCCATTATATAGCTTGGTACGTGTGTTCTTTTTCCTGTTGCTGTTGCTGGTCCACATCCATAGATTCAGGGGTCATTCACTCATCCATGTGTCCTACTACTGTATGTACCCTCACACATACAATGATTATATGACATGCAGTTAATTTTCCTTTCCAAGAGAAGAAACAGATCAGCAGATGTAGTGCACTGCAGGCTATCAATGATGCAGACAGACAGGTGTTCATTGGAGGAAGTTGGTTCCTCCAATTACTAGAAAGTTGGTTATCAATGATCCAGAAAGACAGCCAGGTATAACCAACACCAGTCAGATGTGGGCTCTATCAATCATTGCTGAATTACACTTAATTTTAGCTTCTGACGGAGTGTGCGAACGAACCGGTCACTGTATGCCGTAGTATGATACCACACAAGCAAGTCCAGTTCAGTACAGTACAGTAGTGAGTACTAGCATTCCCTGCCCATGCCTCCACCCATTCGAAGGAAGAAGCAAGCATGGAGATATGATATTTATGGTGTGATCCATTCCACACACAAAATCAAAGTTGAGTTCAGTTCAGTACTGGTAGTATCAATCCCTGCCCATGCCCCGCCCGCCTTCCGCAAAGCAGGCATGGATGAATCGATCATAATAATAAGATGGCGTGAGTGAGGACTGAGGAATATATCTGCACCTAGCTTGCTAAGCTAGTGGTACCATCTGCGATGCACGCTCATCGGTCCTACGCCCGGCCCCGGTAAAAATCACACAAAAATGGCATGTTAAGCTCACAAGTTGTCAAGCATTCTGAGCTAGAGGCACTGCAATAGCGTATTAAGCTCACAAAAATGGCCACTACATTGACATTTTTTTTCGAAAAGGGGGACTCCTCGACCTCTGCATCAGAATGATGCATACGGCCAAAAGCCACTACATTGACATGGCATGATTCAACACCACCACCCTCTACGTACAACTTGATGATTAGCAGCTCATCAATTAATTTAATGCCCTCTCACATCCCATAATTACCCCATGACAGCAACAACAGAGGCACTGCAATAGCGTATATCAATCGACACACAGGGGAAATCATGTACTTGCTCCTGTTAGTTAGTTTTCATTCAATCTAACTCTAACCTAACAGGGAATGAGTTGACAGCTAGGGCAGCCCCTTTGTAATCAAGGTGCACATGAATGTACAGTTGATACTCCACCTGTACATTCTGTAATAGCAGCAAGCATTCTGTAATGATTTTCTAATTCTGGCTCTTATGATATATAAAATTCCCCCTAAAAAGAAAGATATCCCTAACACCAGAACTTAGCTACAATCAAAATTGCCTTGCAGAGGTGCATAAAGATGCTCTTGATAGCCAAGTTGCGAAGAATTGACTCTTTCAGCCTGTACAGAGAAGTTGACACTTCCATCCTTAACATCAGAAGCAAAGTTAGTAAGAGCAAAGACATATGACGATAAAGGGTTTCCCCCCGCTTTCCGATACAACCAGTTGGCTGGGGCTGCAGCACAAACAAGCCCAAAGGAAAAAAGAGAGAAAAAGAAAAAGAAGCAAATGCCGACCACAGCAGATCAACTAAACGAAGATGGCCGGCAACCGCTACACTCTCCGAAGAAGTACCACCACGCACCACGCACTCTGAAGCGTCGCATACCAAGCAACACCTTCAAGAAGGAGGCGACGATGACGTCGTTGTTGCTCGGACAAGTCCTAGGGTTTCCCCTGGTACACGCGCGGGGGGGGGGGGGGGGCAGTGGGGATGGGTGTATCCGACGCCCTTCAGGAAGGTCTGGCGGCGCCCGCAGGTGTCGGGGGCGGACGAGCCGCCAGGGATTTCTCCCGACCAACCCCCACCACCACCCTAGACGATCCAAAGTGCACCGCCCAACTCGCCGCCCACCAGCCTGTGCCACCACGGTCACCGAACCAACTTCGCCGTCTCCCTGAGGCTACCGACACGAGACCCGGGGGATGGAAGAAGAGATAGTGGGCTCGGGGGCATCCACAACTCAGCCGACGGGAGGGGACATCCTCCACCGCCGCCGCGGAGCCGACCGGATGCACGGACAAGGGCTTACCAGGCGCAGCGGCCCGGCCGGACCCAAAAGAGTCCGGACAGCCCCTGCCATCGGCCGGCCGACGAAGCCGCCACCGCCCGCAGACCACCGCCTCCTCACTACCAACACTAGGGAGCAGCGCCGCCGCCAGCCAGCCCCAACCCAGATGGAGCCCAAAAGGGCCCAGATCTAGGCCACGCGGGTGCCGCCGGCCACCTGCACCGCCACGCCGCCCCGCGACCAATGGCCGCGCCGCCGCATCAAGGGCACCATGGCCCGCGGGAACCCAGCCGCCGAACCACACCGCCGCCGTCAGGAGGCCCCCGCGCCCCTCTTCGCCCGCGCGGGGAAAGAACGACCCGCCGCCGCCAGCGCCACGCGGGCAAGGCCCGGCGGTCCAAGCCGGCGGTGGCAGGGGGAGAAAGACGGGGAGGGGGCGGAGGCGAGGGGAGATGTGGAGGGGACGGGAAGGTCGCCTGCAGGGGGGCGAGCAAGCGAACAGGGACCGGGGGAGGGGGGAAAGGGGGGCGGGACGGGCTGGGGCGCGCGCCCCCCAGCGGCGGGAGGGGGCTAGGGCGGCGGCGGTGGCAGGGGGAACCCTGGCGGGAGGGAGCGGGGGAGCGTTAGACATATCTGAAGCCGCCTTGCATACCCTGACCGACAATTAGTTTCCTGTGTGACAAGGACTATTGACCCAAAAATCTATGTTCAGCCAGCCTTCTTGAAGCTCAAGCAAGATGAAAAATACATATATGCCTCATTTTTCAGACGCCATGTGTCAACAGCATCGTTTAATTTCCTTGGCCAGAGTAGAATCATACTATCATGTTAGTTTTTCAACTAAATAATTACAGGTAGGGCAGAGAACGTCTAGATCAGGAGAACTATGAAAACCCAAAATACAAACTGCTTCTCTTTTTTTTTTTGCGAGATCAAAAGGGTTTTATTCCATTATGATAGGGCTACAATTTCTTGGCAAAAGATTCTCAATACATGGGGTCTTTTGCCGAGCCACACAACCGTAGCTCGCTCAGAGCGACTATACCTTGCCAAGCAATCTGCAACACTATTTTGAGACCTAAAAAGATTCGAGAAATCCAAGTACACTGCCGAGGCAGACATTATGCGACGGCAAAGGGCATATTTAGACTGAATATAATCATGAGGTAGCTAGCAAAAAGCCAGGAGCAAACGGCTAAAAGGCTCCATGATCTGATTGTGTCCACCAGATCTTGACTCACTCTGAGTCTGAGATGACATTTCTTCGGGGGTTTTCTGCATATACATCCAACTGTTTCAGTCCTACTGAGCATGTGCGTACGTGTTTGCCAGCATGTCTGTACTGAGCATTTTGAAGAGAGAGAAATGGTTCGGAAGATCCAAGTACACTGCCGCTGACGTAAACGTTATGGGAAGACAAAGGGCATATTTAGACCGAGATCATCATGAGCAACAAGCCAAGAGCAAAAGGCTAAAGAAGTTCCTTGATTTGATTCTGGCTAACTTTGAGATGACATTCCTTTGAGTTTTTCCCACACATACATGCAACTGAGACTCTGACCATTGCCGCATAACAACTGTTCTAGAAATTTGACGGCCTACTTCTCTCTGTAAGTAAAGTCATATGCAGTAATGTGATCAGGTCTTAGATGTTAGGCTTTGCTGCGAGGTATGTGGTATTAGACCCGGACTATCAGTATCCCTTCATCAGCTGGATAGGAGTAGCGACAGTTGTCGCCTAGAAGGTGGCTTCAGACTTACTGTTGTATTTCTTTGTAAGGTCTTTTGTGAATAATTAATAAAACGACTGCATGCATCGCTCAGATGCAGAGGCCGGAGGGGATCCTCCTTCTCTAAAAAAAATTTAATGCGATCTGGTGAACAACTTTTTTTCCTCCAGTTTTCATGGCATTTTGCAGTTTACTCATCTCTGTGGTGGCACTGAGCTAATTTATTTACCACAAAATCTAAACTAGGATAGGAGCAAAGCGTGAGTCAGATCTAAACTCTTCAAAAACTGAACCGTTTTCATGATTAGCTGCTCATCAATGCCCCCTCTCACATCCTATAATTACTCCATGACAACAACAAACTGAGGGAACAACGGAGGAGTATATCAATCAGCACAGGGAAATTGTGTACTTGCTCCTGTTAGTTAGTTTTCATTCGACCTAACCTAACAGGGGAATGAGTATACTTTCTAATCAAGACTCAAGGTGCACATGCATATACAGTTGCTACTGCAGATATTCGCAACCGATATCCCCAATAGCAGCAAGCATTATGTAATGATTGTAATCGGAGGATGTCCTGCATCCTAGCTAGGCCTCTTTATTAACTTTTTCTCTAAAACGATGTTTTTTTACTCTTCCTAGACTTGTTGGCTGTGTGCATTCTGTTATGCAGAGGCCGACATTCTCTCATTGCGGTTGTATTAGCTCGACATAACATTTGAGCAAAAATTCTCTTTGTTGAAAAGAATTACTATAAAGATATCCTTCCCCTAAAACTAAAAGATATCCCTAATGGCAGAAGTTAATCTGCATGTAAAATGCAGGGGAAAAATAAAGGAAAAACATAACGTGCTATAACAAAACAACATCAGCCTTAAAATACGTTATTAGAGTGCTATATCGCGCTATAGCATGCTATTAGCTAAGCATATATATATACTGATTTATTTAGCAAGACAATTCTTAGAACGCTATGACGCGCTATTTTTTCCAGTGGGAACTAGGAAAAATGGATATGGACAAAGGCTGCGCGCATAAAGGTGCTCTTGATGGCCGAAGAATTGACACTTCGAACCTGTACGCAGTACAGATGAGTATGCTTACTTGGCAAGAGTACCCTGTTATCCAGACAGATAATTTCGGGAGGGATAGTGGAAGTTGATACAACATGGTTCTGATTGATTAAAACGATTCAAGAAATCTAAGTACACTGCCGATGCTAACGTTATGGGACCCAAAGCAAAGGGCATATTCAGACTGAATATAATCATGAGCTAGCAACAAACCAGGAGCAAACGGCTAAAAGATCTGATTCTGCCCACCATCAGATCCCGGCTGACTCTAATCTCTAACTGTGCGGAGACCCTAGCTAACCAGCACCACATAAACTGTTCCGGTCATTTGACATCCTACCAGCTGATGGAATGTCATGATAGGAACCATGCTCTCAGTGAAAATGATATGTTGAACCAACCTATCGCCAGTCAGTTTCCTCTGTGAGAAGACCTGAAATGATATGTTGACCCATCTTGCTGAAGCTGAAGCAAGGCCATAAGTAAATGAAATAAATAAATATACAGTCATAGCTCATGTTTCATTCAGACTCATTTGTTGGACATTATTTTTTACAGCTCCAAAATGCTAAAAAGGATGGGAGCGTATGACTTGTTATGAACTTATGATCACTTTGACTATTTAGAAATGATTTAGTTTTTAATGACAGAAACTCTTCTCCTTTGCAAGTTATTTTTCGTTGTATGCACTCACTTCCTACGTGGTCTATGCTTCATCATACAGAATACCAATCGTTAGTCAAAACGGTGTGTACACAATCAGAGCGATTGGCCATTAAGGTTTTCTTCCAACATGGGTGACAACATCACCTCTGTATCGGTCCATCACTTCCTTCGGCATTGGCATAGTGATGGTCCTATTTGATTCTACTAGTGCCATGATGTCAGCTATTTATCTTTTCTAGATTGTTTGTGTTTAGCTGTGTGCATCCTACCTATGCAGAGGCCAGGTGTTGCTCATTATGTTTTGTCACCATTTGCTGCTACATTTTGACTTAATGAAAACACCCTTTATCTGAAAAATGTCTCATTCACACGCCATGTGTCAATACTAGCATTTAATCATACAACAGTATTCAAAAGAAGAAAAAGATAGCACCTGAAATGAAGCATGTCTAGAACAAGATAATAAGTATGAAAAATACAAAAAATGCATGTGCGGGGAACGAGAACGATTCGGAGAATCCTAGTACAGTGCCGATGCAAACGTTATGTGATGACAAATCAAGGGCAACAAAAAGTCAGGAGCAAAAGGCTGATGTTTCCTTAATCGACTTGTTTGTACCCATTAGAGCAATTGTGCGGTGACCCTCATATTAACCAGCACTATAAAAATTGTTTCAGTCATTTGACATCCTACCAGCAGATAGAATATCATGATGGGACAGGTACCATGGCTTTTGCAACTTCTTTTTGTAATCATCCCAGCCAATCTGGCTGCCCACAAAGACCATACACACCATAGAGGAGATGCACTCAACCGTGGTTGCGAGTAACTGTCATCATCATCAATTCTCTCCGAGCAAGTCACCCCGACTTCATGTAGAAAACCAACCAAGGGCCCTCACAGTTAATGACGCATGTGATCCTGCCGATCTATGCCAAACAATCGGCCAAATGCGCCAAGGACTAGGCAGCTCCGACTTTGGTGATGAGCGTCACACATGACCACCAAAGATTGTCAAATATTGAACCAACCCTTTCGCACGACATCATTGCCACCGAGCCACCTCAAAACACACGACTCTGAGTACAGTGCTACACATCAAGAAGACACGAGTACAAACCCAAGTAGTCGACAGCGAGTGGAGAACATGTCATGGTCCAGCGCTTCATGCCACGATCATCGTTGCCGCACGAGTCACAGGGAAACCACTCGCAAAGCCAGTTTGGGAAACATGCCAATTGTGATGGTGTGCACGCCAAGCTCAGTGAATGCGTGGAGGGGGCAGTGTCTTCAAAACGACGCCCCAATTAGGGGGGTTGTGTGAGAACGACACCATTTCTTGAAGCTGCAACAGGGCCCTAGGCTTCCACCCTAAGACGAAGCTCGGGAGTGGGCAAGGTTTGTGAACTCCATGATGAACCCCCTCCGATCCCCAAGGGAGGAAAGCAACACCCACGGGCATCGCGTCCTCGGTGCCGACGGAAGCTAGACGGGACTTTGCCTAGAGCAACCAACACCTCCCGTGGGTTGGTGACCACATTTCTTCTTACTAAAATACCACTATAATTGATATGTATGAAAATATTAGTTGATTTGCTTAATATTCATCAATGTTGCTATGTGATTAGTTGGGCCATTCCACTTAGGTCTTTAGCTTTTCCTCCCCTATCCCTTAGATGCTAGAGAAAACTCACCCCTCCAGGCTTCGCTGGCAAGCTCGTGGATTCACCTCCCCTTAGCCTGCCGCCTCGTCAGCCAATGGCGAGGAGGGGAATCCCGGTGGCTCCACTCTGGTTACTAGTTTAGGTTAGGGTTTCTTAGTCCTCGCAGGTGCGGCACTTGGGCGGACTGCAGTGCTTCTTCTTTGAATTTGTCTTCCGGGCTCCGATCCTCCTTTAGTTCGTGCATCTGGACATAGTTGATAGACCTCTGGCGTATATTCTTGGCGTCTCCTTGGGACGGTGATGTTAGGATTTCTCGTCATGTGGCAAGATCTGGTCTGCTGTGCTTCAAATCTATTAAAGGGTTCAACAGTGACAACTGTGACTCCAGTGCGCTGGTCCTTAGGGGGTTGAACGAGGACTTCCCGGCTATCATTGAGAAGGTCAAGCCGGCTCCAGTAGGGGAGCGACCACAACAGTGCGTCGACGGCTTGTTTTGGCGTCGGTAGTGGTTGTGCGCTGGTCTCGAAATATCGATATGATTTATATAATGTTTGAGGAGGTTTATATTGGGTAAACTTTGATAATAGATCTGGACCATTTAAAAAAATAGAAGTTTGAAACTTCTATGTAAAATATTTATCTTAATTCGCCCTTGAACGCTCGACCGTTAGGATTGCCGCCGACATTGCTACCAAGTACTACAACATGTCATCATCGTCTTGTACTGTGCCCCAGCTGGAAGCCTCACAAGTAGATACATGATCAATGACATCCTGAACCGATGTCAGCCATTGATCTAGGAGGCACGCTTCACTTCTTCAGACATCTTGGCAACAAGGAGTGTCAATGTCACTCATGTATACAGAGACCACAAGCACATTTAGGATAGAAACCGAGCTCTTGCATGCCTCCAGCGATTTCGGTCATGGGATTCGCGTACGTTTAGATCCTTCCTGACTGTCAGATCTGCTTCATTATCGTCCTAGTCCAACTCTTATAGCCTCTTGACTAGCTGTCCTGACTCCTTTTTTTTAGCGGTAAACCAAACCTTTTATTAACTCGGAGTGCGGTTTACAGGGATGAAAAAAAGGCTTCTTCGAAAGAAAAATCCAAGGCCCCTGGTTAATTGGGCCGCTTGAGACAACCCATTTAATCCAACAAGGTCCGACGCTGCTGCTGCCCGATCCCAGCACGGGATTAACAGGGAGCAACTAGTTAACAGATGACAGCCTGCTACTTTTCAAGACGAGTGGGGAGGGATCTCTAGTGGTGTCAAACCTGCTAGCTACTTATTGTAGTGCATCGGGACAAAAGATTAACAATGAGAAGTCATCAATTTTTTCCAGCAAAGGTTGCCCAGGACCAGTGAGGGATATTGTTAAGGACAATTTGCAGGTCCATAATGAAACTCTGAACGAGCGCTATTTGGGCATGCCCACTGAGGTTGGCCACTCGAAGAACGGCACTTTTAGATATTTGAGGGACCGTGTTTGGGAAAAGATAAAAGGGTGGATGGATGTTAAACAGATTAGGGTTTGGAACAATGCTCGATACCCTTGGTGGGTACGGTTGTCATATATTTATAAGAGGGAACCGTACAAATACAGGTTATGTTACAACATGTATATCTAACATATACTTAGTCTAACACCCTCCCTCAATCTTAACTATGTCCTGAAACACTCAGGAGGTTAAGATTGTGACGACATCCTTCAAAAGAAGGCAAGGGCAAGGTGTTGGGGAACGTAGTAATTTCAAAAAATTTCCTACGCACACGCAAGATCATGGTGATGCATAGCAACGAGAGGGAAGAGTGTGATCTACGTACCCTTGTAGATCGACAACGGAAGCGTTAACTTGGTTGATGTAGTCGTACGTCTTCACGGCCCGACCGATCAAGCACCGAAACTACGGCACCTCCGAGTTCTAGCACACGTTCAGCTCGATGACGATCCCCTGACTCCGATCCAACAAAGTGTCGGGGAAGAGTTCCGTCAGCACGACGGCGTGGTGATGATCTTGATGTACTAATGTCGTAGGGCTTCGCCTAAGCACTGCTACAATATTATCGAGGACTATGGTGGAAGGGGGCACCGCACACGGCTAAGAATATGATCACGTGGATCAACTTGTGTCTCTAGGGGGTGCCCCTGCCTCCGTATACAAAGGCTCAAAGGGGGGGTGCGGCCGGCCATGATAGGGCGCGCCAGGAGGAGTCCTACTCCCTCCGGGAGTAGGATTCCCCCCCTTTCCTAGTTGGAATAGGATTCGCGGAGGAGAGAGAGGAGGAAGGGGGGCCGGCCCCCTCTCCTTGTCCTATTCGGACCAAGGGAGGGGAGGGGCGCGCGGCCCATCTCTGGCTACCTCTCCTCTCTTCCACTAAGGCCCATATATCTCCCGGGGGGTTCCGGTAACCTCCCGGTACTCCGGTAAAATCCCGATTTCACCCGGAACACTTCCGATATCCAAACATAGGCTTCCAATATATCAATCTTTATATCTCGACCATTTCGAGACTCCTCGTCATGTCCGTGATCACATCCGGGACTCCGAACAACCTTCGGTACATCAAAACATATAAACTCATAATATAACTGTCATCGAAACCTTAAGCATGCGGACCCTACGGGTTCGAGAACAATGTAGACATGACCGAGACACGTCTCCGGTCAATAACCAATAGCGGGACCTGGATGCCCATATTGGTTCCTACATATTCTACGAAGATCTTTTATTGGTCAGACCGCATAACAACATACGTTGTTCCCTTTGTCATCGGTATGTTACTTGCCCGAGATTCGATCGTCGGTATCCAATACCTAGTTCAATCTCGTTACCGGCAAGTCTCTTTACTCGTTCCGTAATACATCATCCCACAACTAACTCATTAGTTGCAATGCTTGCAAGGCTTAAGTGATGTGCATTACCGAGAGGGCCCAGAGATACCTCTCCGACGATCGGAGTGACAAATCCCAATCTCGAAATACGCCAACCCAACATGTTCCTTTGGAGACACCTGTAGAGCACCTTTATAATCACCCAGTTACGTTGTGACGTTTGGTAGCACACAAAGTGTTCCTCCGGCACACGGGAGTTGCATAATCTCATAGTCATAGGAACATGTATAAGTCATGAAGAAAGCAATAGCAACATACTAAACGATCGGGTGCTAAGCTAATGGAATGGGTCATGTCAATCAGATCATTCAACTAATGATGTGATCCCGTTAATCAAATAACAACTATTTGTCCATGGTTAGGAAATATAACCATCTTTGATTAATGAGCTAGTCAAGTAGAGGCATACTAGTGACACTCTGTTTGTCTATGTATTCACACATGTATTATGTTTCAGGTTAATACAATTCTAGCATGAATAATAAACATTTATCATGATATAAGGAAATAAATAATAACTTTATTATTGCCTCTAGGGCATATTTCCTTCAGTCTCCCACTTGCACTAGAGTCAATAATCTAGATTACACAGTAATGATTCTAACACCCATGGAGCCTTGGTGCTGATCATGTTTTGCTCGTGGAAGAGGCTTAGTCAACGAGTCTGCTACATTCAGATCCGTATGTATCTTGCAAATCTCTATGTCTCCCACCTGGACCAGATCCCGGATGGAATTGAAGCGTCTTTTGATGTGCTTGGTTCTTTTGTGAAATCTGGATTCCTTCGCCAAGGCAATTGCACCAGTATTATCACAAAAGATTTTCATTGGACCCGATGCACTAGATATGACACCTAGATCGGATATGAACTCCTTCATCCAGACTCCTTCATTTGCTGCTTCCGAAGCAGCTATGTACTCTGCTTCACATGTAGATCCTGCCACGACGCTTTGTTTAGAACTGCACCAACTGACAGCTCCACCGTTTAATGTAAACACGTATCCGGATCAGTGTCAAAGCTTGCATCAACGTAACCGTTTACGATGAGCTCTTTGTCACCTCCATATACGAGAAACATATCCTTAGTCCTTTTCAGGTACTTCAGGATGTTCTTGACCGCTGTCCAGTGATCCACTCCTGGATTACTTTGGTACCTCCCTGCTAGACTTATAGCAAGGCACACATCAGGTCTGGTACACAGCATTGCATACATGATAGAGCCTATGGCTGAAGCATAGAGAACATCTTTCATTTTCTCTCTATCTTCTGCAGTGGTCGGGCATTGAGTCTGACTCAACTTCACACCTTGTAACACAGGCAAGAACCCTTTCTTTGCTTGATCCATTTTGAACTTCTTCAAAATCTTGTCAAGGTATGTGCTTTGTGAAAGTCCAATTAAGCGTCTTGATCTATCTCTATAGATCTTTATGCCTAATATGTAAGAAGCTTCACCGAGGTCTCTATAGATCTTTATGCCTAATATGTAAGCAGCTTCACCGAGGTCTTTCATTGAAAAACTCTTATTCAAGTATCCTTTTATGCTATCCAGAAATTCTATATCATTTCCAATCAGTAATATGTCATCCACATACAATATCAGAAATGCTACAGAGCTCCCACTCACTTTCTTGTAAATACAGGCTTCCCCGAAAGTCTGTATAAAACCAAATGCTTTGATCACACTATCAAAGCGTTTATTCCAACTCCGAGAGGCTTGCACCAGTCCATAAATGGATCGCTGGAGCTTGCACACTTTATTAGCTCCCTTTGGATCGACAAAACCTTCCGGTTGCATCATATACAACTCTTCTTCCAGAAATCCATTCAGGAATGCAGTTTTTACATCCATCTGCCAAATTTCATAATCATAAAATGCGGCGATTGCTAACATGATTCGGACAGACTTAAGCATCGCTACGGGTGAGAAGGTCGCATCGTAGTCAACCCCTTGAACTTGTCGAAACCCTTTTGCGACAAGTCGAGCTTTGTAGATAGTAATATTACCGTCAGCGTCAGTCTTCTTCTTGAAGATCCATTTATTCTCAATTGCTTGCCGATCATCGGGCAAGTCAACCAAAGTCCACACTTTGTTCTCATACATGGATCCCATCTCAGATTTCATGGCTTCAAGCCATTTTGCGGAATCTGGGCTCACCATCGCTTCTTCATAGTTCATAGGTTCATCATGATCTAGCAGCTTGACTTCCAGAACAGGATTACCGTACCACTCTGGCGCGGATCTCAATCTGGTTGATCTACGAGGTTCAGTAGTATCTTGTCCTGAAGTTTCATGATCATTATCATTAGCTTCCTCACTAATTGGTGTAGGTGTCGCAGAAACAGGTTTCTGTGATGTACTACTTTCCAATAAGGGAGCAGGTACAGTTACCTCGTCAAGTTCTACTTTCCTCCCACTCACATCTTTCGAGAGAAACTCCTTCTCCAGAAAGTTTCCGAACTTAGCAACAAAAGTCTTGCCTTCGGATCTGTGATAGAAGGTGTATCCAATAGTCTCCTTTGGATATCCTATGAAGACACATTTCTCCGATTTGGGTTCGAGCTTATCAGGTTGAAGCTTTTTCACATAAGCATCGCAGCCCCAAACTTTCAGAAACGGCAACTTTGGTTTCTTGCCAAACCATAGTTCATATGGCGTCATCTCAACGGATTTTGATGGTGCCCTATTTAACGTGAATGCGGCCGTCTCTAAAGCATAACCCCAAAACGATAGCGGTAAATCAGTAAGAGACATCATAGATCGCACCATATCTAGTAAAGTACGATTACGACGTTCGGACACACCATTACGCTGTAGTGTTTC
Organism: Triticum urartu; assembly: GCF_056163025.1. NCBI lineage: Eukaryota > Viridiplantae > Streptophyta > Magnoliopsida > Poales > Poaceae > Triticum > Triticum urartu. The sequence continues at coordinate 618,651,474 of NC_141876.1, forward strand.
GGGTGGCGTGAGTTGCGAAACTATTCCGCATTGTTTCAAATGTACACCAAACTCATAACTCAAATATTCTCCTCCACGATCAGATCGTAGAAACTTTATTTTCTTGTTACGATGATTTTCAACTTCACTCTGAAATTCTTTGAACTTTTCAAATGTTTCAGACTTTATGTTTCATTAAGTAGATATACCCATATCTGCTTAAGTCATCTGTGAAGGTGAGAAAATAACGATATCCTCCACGAGCCTCAATATTAATTGGACCACATACATCTGTATGTACGATTTGTTGGGGAACGTAGTAATTTCAAAAAAATTCCTACGCACACGCAAGATCATGGTGATGCATAGCAACGATAGGGGAGAGTGTGATCTACGTACCCTTGTAGATCGACAACGGAAGCGTTAACACAACGTAGAGGAAGTAGTCGTACGTCTTCCCGATCCGACCGATCCAAGCACCGTTACTCCGGCACCTCCGAGTTCTTAGCACACGTACAGCTCGATGACGCTCGCCAGGCTCCGATCCAGCAAAGCTTCGGGGATGAGTTCCGTCAGCACGACGGCGTGGTGACGATGAAGATGTTCTACCGGCACAGGGCTTCTCCTAAGCACTGCAACGATATGATCGAGGTGGAATATGGTGGAAGGGGGCACCGCACACGGCTAAGGAACGATCACGAGGATCAACTTGTGTGTCCTAGGGTGCCCCCTGCCTCCGTATATAAAGGATCCAAGGGGGGGTGCGGCTGGCCCTAGAGGAGGCGCGCAGGAGGAGTCCTACTCCTACCGGGAGTAGGACTCCCCTCCCGTTCCTTGTCCAATTAGGAGAGGTGGAAGGAGAGAAGGAAAGGGGGGGCGCCGCCCCTCCCTCCTTGTCCAATTCGGACTCGGGGGAGAGGGGGCGCGCGGCCTGCCCTGGCAGCCCCTTTCTCTTCTCCACTTTAGGCCCATGAGGCCCATTAACCCCCCGGGGGGTTCCGGTAACCCCCCGGTGCTCCGGTTTTATCCGAAACTTCCCCGGAACGCTTCCGGTGTCCGAATATAGTCATCCAATATATCAATCTTTATGTCTCGACCATTTCGAGACTCCACATCATGTCCGTGATCACATCCGGGACTCCGAACAACCTTCGGTACATCAAAATGCATAAACTCATAATAACTGTCATCGTAACGTTAAGCGTGCGGACCCTACGGTTCGAGAACAATGTAGACATGACTGAGACAAATCTCTGGTCAATAACCAATAGCGGGACCTGGATGCCCATATTGGCTCCTACATATTCTACGAAGATCTTTATCGGTCAGACCGCATAACAACATACGTTGCTCCCTTTGTCATCGGTATGTTACTTGCCTGAGATTCGATCGTCGGTATCCAATACCTAGTTCAATCTCATTACCGGCAAGTCTCTTTACTCCTTCCGTAATACATAATCTCTCAACTAACTCATTAGTTGCAATGCTTGCAAGGCTTATGTGATGTGCATTACCGAGAGGGCCCAGAGATACCTCTCAGACAATCGGAGTGACAAATCCTAATCTCGAAATACGCCAACCCAACATCTACCTTTGGAGACACCTGTAGAGCACCTTTATAATCACCAATTTACGTTGTGACGTTTGGTAGCACACAAAGTGTTTCTCTGGCAAACGGGAGTTGCATAATCTCATAGTCATAGGAACATGTATAAGTCATGAAGAAAGCAATAGCAACATACTAAACGATCGGGTGCTAAGCTAATGGAATGGGTCATGTCAATCAGATCATTCACCTAATGATGTGATCCCATTAATCAAATAACAACTCTTTGTTCATGGTTAGGAAACATAACCATCTTTGATTAACGAGCTAGTCAAGTAGAGGCATACTAGTGACACTCTGTTTGTCTATGTATTCACACATGTATTATGTTTCCGGTTAATACAATTCTAGCATGAATAATAAACATTTATCATGATATAAGGAAATAAATAATAACTTTATTATTGCCTCTAGGGCATATTTCCTTCAGTCTCCCACTTGCACTAGAGTCAATAATCTAGATTACACAGTAATGATTCTAACACCCATGGAGCCTTGGTGCTGATCATGTTTTGCTCGTGGAAGAGGCTTAGTCAACGGGTCTGCAATATTCAGATCCGTATGTATCTTGCAAATCTCTATGTCTCCCATCTGGACTAGATCTCGGATGGAATTGAAGCGTCTCTTGATGTGCTTGGTTCTCTTGTGAAATCTGGATTCCTTCGCCAGGGCAATTGCACCAGTATTGTCACAAAAGATTTTCATTGGACCCGATGCACTAGGTATGACACCTAGATCGCATATGAACTCCTTCATCCAGACTCCTTCATTTGCTGCTTCCGGAGCAGCTATGTACTCCGCTTCACATGTAGATCCCGCTACGACGCTTTGTTTAGAACTACACCAACTGACAGCTCCACCGTTTAATGTAAATACGTATCCGGTTTGCGATTTAGAATCGTCCGGATCAGTGTCAAAGCTTGCATCAATGTAACCGTTTACAATGAGCTCTTTGTCACCTCCATATACGAGAAACATATCCTTAGTCCTTTTCAGGTATTTCAGGATGTTCTTGACCGCTGTCCAGTGAACCACTCCTGGATTACTTTGGTACCTCCCTGCTAAACTTATAGCAAGGCACACATCAGGTCTGGTACGCAGCATCGCATACATGATAGAGCCTATGGCTGAAGCATAGGGAACATCTTTCATTTTCTTTCTATCTTCTGCAGTGGTCGGGCATTGAGTCTGACTCAACTTCACACCTTGTAACACATGCAAGAACCCTTTCTTTGCTTGATCCATTTTGAACTTCTTCAAAATCTTGTCAAGGTATGTGCTTTGTGAAAGTCCAATTAAGCATCTTGATCTATCTCTATAGATCTTTATGGCTAATATGTAAGCAGCTTCACCGAGGTCTTTCATTGAAAAACTCTTATTCAAGTATCCCTTTATGCTATTCAGAAATTCTATATCATTTCCAATCAGCAATATGTCATCCACATATAATATCAGAAATGCTACAGAGCTCCCATTCACTTTCTTGTAAATACAGGCTTCTCCGAAAGTCTGTATAAAACCAAATGCTTTGATCACACTATCAAAGCGTTTATTCCAACTCCGAGAGGCTTGCACCAGTCCATAATTGGATCGCTGGAGCTTGCACACTTTGTTAGCTCCCTTTGGATCGACAAAACCTTCCGGTTGCATCATATACAACTCTTCTTCCAGAAATCCATTCAGGAATGCAGTTTTAACATCCATCTGCCAAATTTCATAATCATAAAATGCGGCAATTGCGAACATGATTCGGACAGACTTAAGCATCGCTACGGGTGAGAAGGTCTCATCGTAGTCAACCCCTTGAACTTGTCGAAAACCTTTTGTGACAAGTCGAGCTTTGTAGACAGTAATATTACCGTCAGCGTCAGTCTTCTTCTTGAAGATCCATTTATTCTCAATTGCTTGCCGATCATCGGGCAAGTCAACCAAAGTCCATACTTTGCTCTCATACATGGATCCCATCTCAGATTTCATGGCTTCAAGCCATTTTGCGGAATCTGGGCTCACCATCGCTTCTTCATAGTTCGTAGGTTCATCATGATCTAGTAGCATGACTTCCAGAACAGGATTACCATACCACTCTGGCGCGGATCTCACTCTGGTTGATCTACGAGGTTCAGTAGTATCTTGATCTGAAGTTTCATGATCATCATCATTAGCTTCCTCACTAACTGGTGTAGGTGTCACTAAAACAGTTTTCTGTGATGCACTACTTTCCAATAAGGGAGCAGGTACAGTTACCTCGTCAAGTTCTACTTTCCTCCCACTCACTTCTTTCGAGAGAAACTCCTTCTCCAGAAAGTTTCCGAATTTAGCAACAAAAGTCTTGCCTCCGGATCTGTGATGGAAGGTGTATCCAATAGTCTCCTTTGGTTATCCTATGAAGACACATTTCTCCGATTTGGGTTCGAGCTTATCAGGTTGAAGCTTTTTCACATAAGCATCGCAGCCCCAAACTTTTAGAAACGGCAACTTTGGTTTCTTGCCAAACCATAGTTCATAAGGCGTCGTCTCCACGGATTTTGATGGTGCCTTATTTAACGTGAATGCGGCTGTCTCTAGAGCGTGTCCCCAAAATGATAGCGGTAAATCAGTAAGAGACATCATAGATCGCACCATATCTAGTAAAGTACGATTACGACGTTCGGACACACCATTACGCTGTGGTGTTCCGGGTGGCGTGAGTTGCGAAACTATTCCACAATTTTTCAAATGTACACCAAACTCGTAACTCAAATATTCTCCTCCACGATCAGATCGTAGAAACTTTATTTTCTTGTTATGATGATTTTCAACTTCACTCTGAAATTCTTTGAACTTTTCAAACGTTTCAGACTGATGTTTCATTAAGTAGATATACCCATATCTGCTTAAGTCATCTGTGAAGGTGAGAAAATAACGATATCCGCCACGAGCCTCAACATTCATCGGACCACATACATCTGTATGTATGATTTCCAACAAATCTGTTGCTCTCTCCATAGTACCGGAGAACGGTGTTTTAGTCATCTTGCCCATGAGGCACGGTTCGCAAGTACCAAGTGATTCATAATCAAGTGGTTCCAAAAGTCCATTAGTATGGAGTTTCTTCATGCGCTTTACACCGATATGACCTAAACGGTAGTGCCACAAATAAGTAGCACTATCATTATCAACTCTGTATCTTTTGGTTTCAACACTATGAATATGTGTGTCACTACTATCGAGATTTAACAAAAATAGACCACTCTTTAAGGGTGCATGACCATAAAAGATATTACTCATATAAATAGAACAACCATTATTCTCAGATTTAAATGAATAACCGTCTCGCATTAAACAAGATCCAGATATAATGTTCATGCTTAACGCTGGCACCAAATAACAATTATTTAGGTCTAATATTAATCCCGAAGGTAGATGTAGAGGTAGCATGCCGACCGCGATCACATCTACTTTGGAACCGTTTCCCACGTGCATCGTCACCTCGTCCTTAGCCAATCTTCGCTTAATCCGTAGTCCCTGTTTCGAGTTGCAAATATTAGCAACAGAACCAGTATCAAATACCCAGGTGCTACTGCGAGCATTAGTAAGGTACACATCAATAACATGTATATCACATATACCTTTGTTCACCTTGCCATCCTTCTTATCCGCCAAATACTTGGGGCAGTTCCGCTTCCAGTGACCAGTCTGCTTGCAGTAGAAGCACTCAGTTTCAGGCTTAGGTCCAGACTTGGGTTTCTTCTCTTGAGCAGCAACTTGCTTGCTGTTCTTCTTGAAGTTCCCCTTCTTCTTTCCTTTGCCCTTTTTTCTTGAAACTAGTGGTCTTGCTGACCATCAACACTTGATGCTTCTTCTTGATTTCTACCTCCGCAGCTTTCAGCATTGCGAAGAGCTCGGGAATAGTCTTATTCATCCCTTTCATATTATAGTTCATCACGAAGCTCTTGTAGCTTGGTGGCAGTGATTGGAGAATTCTGTCAATGACGCAATCATCTGGAAGATTAACTCCCATTTGAATCAAGTGATTATTATACCCAGACATTTTGAGTATATGCTCACTGACAGAACTGTTCTCTTCCATCTTGCAGCTATAGAACTTATTGGAGACTTCATATCTCTCAATCCGGGCATTTGCTTGAAATATTAACTTCAACTCCTGGAACATCTCATATGCTCCATGACGTTCAAAACGTCGTTGAAGTCCCGGTTCTAAGCCGTAAAGCATGGCACACTGAACTATCGAGTAGTCATTAGCTTTGCTCTGCCAGACGTTCATAACATCTGGTGTTGCTCCAGCAGCAGGCCTGGCACCCAGCGGTGCTTCCAGGACGTAATTCTTCTGTGCAGCAATGAGGATAATCCTCAAGTTACGGACCAAGTCCGTGTAATTGCTACCATCATCTTTCAACTTTGCTTTCTGAAGGAACGTATTAAAATTCAACGGAACAACAACACGGGCCATCTATCTACAATCAAACATACATAAGCAAGATACTATGAGGTACTAAGTTCATGATAAATTTAGGTTCAATTAATTTACTAAAAGAACTCCCACTTAGATAGACATCCCTCTAATCCTCTAAGTGATTACGTGATCCAACTTAACTAAACCATGTCCGATCATCACATGAGATGGAGCAGTTTCATTGGTGAACATCATTATGTTGATCATATCTACTATATGATTCACGCTCGACCTTTCGGTCTCCGTGTTCCGAGGCCATATCTGTATATGCTTGGCTCGTCAAGTATAACCTGAGTATTCCGCGTGTGCAACTGTTTTGCACCCGTTGTATTTGAACGTAGAGCCTATCACACCCGATCATCACGTGGTGTCTCAGCACGAAGAACTTTCGCAATGGTGCATACTCAGGGAGAACACTTCTTGATAATTTAGTGAGAGATCATCTTATAATGCTACCGTCAAACAACGCAAGATAAGATGCATAAAAGATAAACATCACATGCAATCAATATAAGTGATATGATATGGCCATCATCATCTTGTGCTTGTGATCTCCATCTTCGAAGCACCGTTATGATCACCATCGTCACCGGCGCGACACCTTGATCTCCATCGTAGCATCGTTGTCGTCTCGCCAATCTTATGCTTCCACGACTATCGCTACCGCTTAGTGATAAAGTAAAGCATTACAGCGCGATTGCATTGCATACAATAAAGCGACAACCATATGGCTCCTGCCAGTTGCCGATAACTCGGTGACAAAACATGATCATCTCATACAATAAAATTCAGCATCATGTCTTGACCATATCACATCACAACATGCCCTGCAAAAACAAGTTAGACGTCCTCTACTTTGTTGTTGCAAGTTTTACGTGGCTGCTACGGGCTTAAGAAAGAACCAATCTTACCTACGCATCAAAACTACAACGATAGTTTGTCAAGTTGGTGCTGTTTTAACCTTCGCAAGGACCGGGCGTAGCCACACTCAGTTCAACTAAAGTTGGAGAAACTGTCACCCGCAAGCCACCTCTGTGCAAAGCACGTCGGGAGAACCGGTCTCGCGTAAGCGTACGCGTAATGTTGGTCCGGGCCGCTTCGTCCAACAATATCGCCGAACCAAAGTATGACATGCTGGTAAGCAGTATGACTTATATCGCCCACAACTCACTTGTGTTCTACTCGTGCATATAACATCAACATATAAAACCTAGGCTCGGATGCCACTGTTGGGGAACATAGTAATTTCAAAAAAATTCCTACGCACACGCAAGATCATGGTGATGCATAGCAACGAGAGGGGAGAGTGTGATCTACGTACCCTTGTAGATCGACAACGGAAGCGTTAACACAACATAGAGGAAGTAGTCGTATGTCTTCCCGATCCGACCGATCCAAGCACCGTTACTCCGGCACCTCCGAGTTCTTAGCACACGTACAGCTCGATGACGCTCCCCGGGCTCCGATCCAGCAAAGCTTCGGGGATGAGTTCCGTCAGCACGACGGCGTGGTGACGATGAAGATGTTCTACCGGCGCAAGGCTTCTCCTAAGCACTGCAACGATATGACCGAGGTGGAATATGGTGGAAGGGGGCACCGCACACGGCTAAGGAACGATCACGAGGATCAACTTGTGTGTCCTAGGGTGCCCCCTGCCTCCGTATATAAAGGATCCAAGGGGGGGGTGCGGCCGGCCCTAGAGGAGGCGCGCAGGAGGAGTCCTACTCCTACCGGGAGTAGGACTCCCCTCCCGTTCCTTGTCCAATTAGGAGAGGTGGAAGGAGAGAAGGAAAGGGGGGCGCTGCCCCTCCCTCCTTGTCCAATTCGGACTAGGGGGAGAGGGGGCGCGTGGCCTACCCTGGCAGCCCCTTCCTCTTCTCCACTTTAGGCCCATGAGGCCCATTAACCCCGGGGGGGGGGGGTTCCGGTAACCCCCCAGTGCTCCGGTTTTATCCGAAACTTCCCCGGAACGCTTCCGGCGTCCGAATATAGTCATCCAATATATCAATCTTTATGTCTCGACCATTTCGAGACTCCTCGTCATGTCCGTGATCACATCCGGGACTCCGAACAACTTTCGGTACATCAAAATGCATAAACTCATAATAACTGTCATCGTAACGTTAAGTGTGCGGACCCTACGGTTCGAGAACAATGTAGACATGACTGAGACAAATCTCCGGTCAGTAACCAATAGCGGGACCTTGATGCCCATATTGGCTCCTACATATTCTACGAAGATCTTTATCGGTCAGACCGCATAACAACATACGTTGTTCCCTTTGTCATCGGTATGTTACTTGCCCGAGATTCGATCGTCGGTATCCAATACCTAGTTCAATCTCGTTACCGGCAAGTCTCTTTACTCGTTCCGTAATACATCATCTCGCAACTAACTCATTAGTTGCAATGCTTGCAAGGCTTATGTGATGTGCATTACCGAGAGGGCCCAGAGATACCTCTCCGACAATCGGAGTGACAAATCCTAATCTCGAAATACGCCAACCCAACATCTACCTTTGGAGACACCTGTAGAGCACCTTTATAATCACCCATTTACGTTGTGACGTTTGGTACCACACAAAGTGTTCCTCCGGCAAACGGGAGTTGCATAATCTCATAGTCATAGGAACATGTATAAGTCATGAAGAAAGCAATAGCAACATACTAAACGATCGGGTGCTAAGCTAATGGAATGGGTCATGTCAATCAGATCATTCACCTAATGATGTGATCCCATTAATCAAATAACAACTCTTTGTTCATGGTTAGGAAACATAACCATCTTTGATTAACGAGCTAGTCAAGTAGAGGCATACTAGTGACACTCTGTTTGTCTATGTATTCACACATGTATTATGTTTCCGGTTAATACAATTCTAGCATGAATAATAAACATTTATCATGATATAAGGAAATAAATAATAACTTTATTATTGCCTCTAGGGCATATTTCCTTCACAATTTCCAACAAATCTGTTGCTCTCTCCATAGTACCGGAGAATGGTGTTTTAGTCATCTTGCCCATCAGGCACGGTTCGCAAGTACCAAGTGATTCATAATCAAGTGGTTCCAAAAGTCCATCAGTATGGAGTTTCTTCATGCGCTTTACACCGATATGACCTAAACGGTAGTGCCACAAATAAGTTGCACCATCATTATCAACTCTGCGTCTTTTTGCTTCAACATTATGAATATGTGTGTCACTACTATCGAGATTCAATAAGAATAGACCACTCTTCAAGGGTGCATGACCATAAAAGATATTACTCATATAAATAGAACAACCATTATTCTCTGATTTAAATGAATAACCGTCTCGCATCAAACAAGATCCAGATATAATGTTCATGCTTAACGCTGGCACCAAATAACAATTATTTAGGTCTAATATTAATCCCGAAGGTAGATGTAGAGGTAGCATGCCGACCGCGATCACATCTACTTTGGAACCGTTTCCCACGCGCATCGTCACCTCGTCCTTTGCCAATCTTCGCTTAATCCGTAGTCCCTGTTTCGAGTTGCAAATATTAGCAACAGAACCAGTATCAAATACCCAGGTGCTACTGCGAGCATTAGTAAGGTACACATCAATAACATGTATATCACATATACCTTTGTTCACCTTGCCATCCTTCTTATCCGCCAAATACTTGGGGCAGTTCCGCTTCCAGTGACCAGTCTGCTTGCAGTAGAAGCACTCAGTTTCAGGCTTAGGTCCAGACTTGGGTTTCTTCTCTTGAGCAGCAACTTGCTTGCTGTTCTTCTTGAAGTTCCCCTTCTTCTTTCCTTTGCCCTTTTTTCTTGAAACTAGTGGTCTTGCTGACCATCAACACTTGATGCTTCTTCTTGATTTCTACCTCCGCAGCTTTCAGCATTGCGAAGAGCTCGGGAATAGTCTTATTCATCCCTTTCATATTATAGTTCATCACGAAGCTCTTGTAGCTTGGTGGCAGTGATTGGAGAATTCTGTCAATGACGCAATCATCTGGAAGATTAACTCCCATTTGAATCAAGTGATTATTATACCCAGACATTTTGAGTATATGCTCACTGACAGAACTGTTCTCTTCCATCTTGCAGCTATAGAACTTATTGGAGACTTCATATCTCTCAATCCGGGCATTTGCTTGAAATATTAACTTCAACTCCTGGAACATCTCATATGCTCCATGACGTTCAAAACGTCGTTGAAGTCCCGGTTCTAAGCCGTAAAGCATGGCACACTGAACTATCGAGTAGTCATTAGCTTTGCTCTGCCAGACGTTCATAACATCTGGTGTTGCTCCAGCAGCAGGCCTGGCACCCAGCGGTGCTTCCAGGACGTAATTCTTCTGTGCAGCAATGAGGATAATCCTCAAGTTACGGACCAAGTCCGTGTAATTGCTACCATCATCTTTCAACTTTGCTTTCTGAAGGAACGTATTAAAATTCAACGGAACAACAACACGGGCCATCTATCTACAATCAAACATACATAAGCAAGATACTATGAGGTACTAAGTTCATGATAAATTTAGGTTCAATTAATTTACTAAAAGAACTCCCACTTAGATAGACATCCCTCTAATCCTCTAAGTGATTACGTGATCCAAATCAACTAAACCATGTCCGATCATCACATGAGATGGAGCAGTTTCATTGGTGAACATCATTATGTTGATCATATCTACTATATGATTCACGCTCGACCTTTCGGTCTCCGTGTTCCGAGGCCATATCTGTATATGCTTGGCTCGTCAAGTATAACCTGAGTATTCCGCGTGTGCAACTGTTTTGCACCCGTTGTATTTGAACGTAGAGCCTATCACACCCGATCATCACGTGGTGTCTCAGCACGAAGAACTTTCGCAATGGTGCATACTCAGGGAGAACACTTCTTGATAATTTAGTGAGAGATCATCTTATAATGCTACCGTCAAACAACGCAAGATAAGATGCATAAAAGATAAACATCACATGCAATCAATATAAGTGATATGATATGGCCATCATCATCTTGTGCTTGTGATCTCCATCTTCGAAGCACCGTTATGATCACCATCGTCACCGGCGCGACACCTTGATCTCCATCGTAGCATCGTTGTCGTCTCACCAATCTTATGCTTCCACGACTATCGCTACCGCTTAGTGATAAAGTAAAGCATTACAGCGCGATTGCATTGCATACAATAAAGCGACAACCATATGGCTCCTGCCAGTTGCCGATAACTCGGTTACAAAACATGATCATCTCATACAATAAAATTTAGCATCATGTCTTGACCATATCACATCACAACATGCCCCTGCAAAAACAAGTTAGACGTCCTCTACTTTGTTGTTGCAATTTTTACGTGGCTGCTACGGGCTTAAGCAAGAAAAAATCTTACCTACGCATCAAAACCACAACGATAGTTTGTCAAGTTGGTGCTGTTTTAACCTTCGCAAGGAGCGGGCGTAGCCACACTCGGTTCAACTAAAATTGGAGAAACTGTCACCCGCAAGCCACCTATGTGCAAAGCACGTCGGGAGAACCGGTCTCGCGTAAGCGAACGCATAATGTCGGTCCGGGCCGCTTCGTTCAACAATACCGCCGAACCAAAGTATGACATGCTGGTAAGCAGTATGACTTATATCGCCCACAACTCACTTGTGTTCTACTCGTGCATATAACATCAACACATAAAACCTAGGCTCGGATGCCACTGTTGGGGAACGTAGTAATTTCAAAAAAATTCCTACGCACACGCAAGATCATGGTGATGCATAGCAACGAGAGGGAAGAGTGTGATCTACGTACCCTTGTAGATCGACAACGGAAGCCTTAACTTGGTTGATGTAGTCATACGTCTTCACGGCCCGATCGATCAAGCACCGAAACTACGGCACCTCCGAGTTCTAGCACACGTTCAGCTCGATGACGATCCCCGGACTCCGATCCAGCAAAGTGTCGGGGAAGAGTTCCGTCAGCACGACGGCGTGGTGACGATCTTGATGTACTAATGTCGCAGGGCTTCGCCTAAGCACTGCTACAATATTATCGAGGACTATGGTGGAAGGGGGCACTGCACACGGCTAAGAATATGATCACGTGGATCAACTTGTGTCTCTAGGGGGTGCCCCTGCCTCCGTATATAAAGGCTCAAAGGGGGGGGTGCGGCCGGCCATGATAGGGCGCGCCAGGAGGAGTCCTACTCCCTCCGGGAGTAGGATTCCCCCCTTTCCTAGTTGGAATAGGATTCGCGGAGGAGAGAGAGGAGGAAGGGGGGCTGTGACGCCCTTGATGCGGCTATAGCTCCCAGGTGTCGAGGCACGACTTAGAGACATAACCGCATTGAGAGCAATGTTGCAAGTTAGGCAATCATCACAACATCCCATGTAAAAATAGATAGTAAAAGGGGAGATACATAGTTGGCTTACACTCTCCACGTCAATCAAAGTACATAAATAGCATACATCATCCAAACACTCATGGCCCGACTACGGCGCCAAAATAGAAGAAAACCCAACATGCGACACGGTCCCGATCACCCCCAACTGGGCACCACTACTGATCATCAGGAAAGGACACATAGTAACGCTGAGAGTCCTCGTCGAACTCCCACTTGAGCTCGTACGCGTCACCTGGAGCGGAATCACCTGGACCTGCATCTGGTGTAATAGTAATCTGTGAGCCACAGGGACTCAGCAATCTCGCACCCTCGCGATCAAGACTATTTAAGCTTATAGGAAGGGTAAGGCAAAAATATGTGGAGCTGCAGCACGCGACTAGCATATATGGTGGCTATCTTATTCGCAAAAGAGAGCGAGAAGAGGAGGCAAAGCGCGAGCGAGAAGCTAGAGGAACAACCTGCGCAAGCATTACTCCAACACCGTGTCCACTTCCCGGACTCCGCCGAGAAGAGGCCATCACGGTAACACACACGGTTGATTCATTTTAATTAAATTAAGATTTAAGTTATCTACAACCGGACATTAACAAATTCCCATCTGCCCATAACCGTGGGCACGGCTTTCGAAAGTTCAATCCCTGCAGGGGAGTTCCAACTTAGCCCATGACAAGCTCTCACGGTCAACGAAGGAATAGACCTCCACCCGAGACATTCCGATCAGACTCGGTATCCCGGTACAACAAGACATTTCGACAGGTTAAAATAAGACCAGCAACACCGCCCGAATGTGCCGACAAATCCCGATAGGAGCTGCACATATCTCGTTCTCAGGGCACACTCAGATAGGTCAAGCTACGAGTAAAACCAACCCTCGAGTTTCCCCGAGGTGGCCCCGCAGGCTGCCTGGTTCGGACCAACACTCAGAGGAGCACTGGCCCCAGGGGGGCTAAAATAAGATGACCCTCGAGCTCTAGAAACCCAAGGGAAAAAGAGGCTAGGTGGCAAATGGTAAAACCAAGGTTGGGCATTGCTGGAAAAGCTTTAATCAAGGTGAACTATCAAGGGGTTCCCATTATAACCCAACCGCGTAAGGAACGCAAAATCCGGGAACATAACACCGATATGACGGAAACTAGGGCGGCAAGAGTGGAACAAAACACTAGGCGAGAGGCCGAGCCTTCCACCCTTTACCAAGTATATAGATGTATTAAGATAACATAGCAATATAATGATATCCCAACAAGTAAATAAATGTTCCAACAAGGAACAACCTCCAATCTTCACCTGCAACTAGCAACGCTATAAGAGGGGCTGAGCAAAGCGGTAACATAGCCAATCAATGGTTTGCTAGGACATGGTGGGTTAGAGGTTTAACATGGCAATTGGGAGGCTGGCAAGCAAATGGTAGGCATCGTAGCATTGGCATAGCAAAAGAGCGAGCAAACTAGCATAGCAAAGATAGTAGTGATTTCGAGGGTATGATCATCTTGCCTGCAAAGCTATCAGAGTTGGCTGGATCCTCGAAAGCAAACTCAACGGGCTCCTCGTTAGCGAACTCGTCTCCTGGCTCTACCCAAACAAGACAAACAAGACAAACAAGCAACAAGGATACAATCAACCATGTGCAAACTCAAACAATAAGATGCAATGATGGTATGCTATGCGGGATGCGATGCGGGATGCAAAATGCAAGATATGACAGGAAATGCATGAACCTGGCCTCAACTTGGAAAACCAAGTGTGCCACTGGAAAGATGAGATGAAATCTCTTGAAAACGATATAAAGATCACCGGAATCGGAGTTATGGTTTGGAAATGGCAAGCGATTCAAAATTGGCACCGGTCTGCATTTTACAGCAAGTAGGCCTCTAAATGCAACAAAATGAACATGCTACAGCACTCAAACATGGCATCAAAATACATGGCAGGGAAGAATTCAAGATGCTTAACAAAAGTCTAGCACTGAGCTACGGCCAATTCATCCATTAACAGGTTCAAACAAGCATGGCAAAAACGCAAATGGTAAACAGATCTCAGACTTGGTGAAATTAACACTTGTCTGAAATTTCAGATCATATAGCCCTCTTCGGAGCAACAAAACAACATGCTACAGGACCTGATTATGACAAAGAAGAACATGGCATGGAGCTTCTCAACAAGCTTAACAAAAGTCCCTTAGTGACCTTGAGCCAAAAGGGATCACAAAATATACTAACAAGCACACGAACATAGCAAAAACATAATCAGTTTTCAGACTTAGTGAAAACTGACACATGCTGAAACATAACTCACGAAGGCATGTTAACGAGCTCGATGCACTCACTACGGTGCAAGTCATGGCAAGACAAGCATACATCCATTAAGAAGGCACAAAATTCAAGCTAGCCATGGCAAGAACAATGGCATAACATGCAAGTATCAACTACAATAACATCGACAAAATCGCAAACAAGTAGACAATCTGCCTAGATTCACGAAATGACAAAAGTAGAGCTCGATTGACTCAAGCGAGGGTGCTCCATAATTGCAAACAAAGACATGGACGGATAGAGCACTACAATATTAACAAAACTCCTTTACTGATCATCCTCAAAAGAGGCACGGATCACTAGGAAACAGCATGAACATATGGCATCATGAACTAAACAATCCCAGGACTTAGTGAAATTACTAAGTCCCTGAAAACAGAGTTACCGGGTGCCTCACTTTGCAAGCTTGCACTAGTCACCACACACATCACAAAAATACATGGGTTGCACCTCTGGAAAGATGAAAAAAACCTTAACAAAACATATGTAGAACTCATGGGCATATCATGCACACAATAATCATGGCAAAAATGACAAAAGTCTAAGATGAAGTAGCAGATCTGACAATTAACTCACGAAGCCCTCTTCTAACAGCATTTCGGGCATCAAGATGAGCTCAAATGAAAATGATGCAATGGAATGAAGTGATGTACTCTCTGAGGTGAACATTTTGATATACTATATGCCCAAAACGGAGCTACGGATGCGGAGATATAGCATGATGAAGATTGCATAAAAATTAGGGTTCGGAGGGAAAAGTCAACCCTCGTCCCAGATCCAGATCTGGATCTAGTCCGGGTACTGTAGTGGCGCGCGGCCCGAGGATCGCCGGAGAGGGGCTGAGCTGACCGGAGTTGCCGGCCGGAGCCGAAGGAGAGCGGGGAGGTCCGGACGGGCGCTGGTGGTGGTGGCCGGCGACGGAGAAGACGACCGGCGGGGTCGGCGGCGGCGGTGGCCCGCGGTGGTGGCGAGGCGACGATGGCGCCAGGCGGCGAGGTCCGGCGGCTGCGGCGCGGCGGCGGCCGGCGAAGGAGGCGGCGGGGCGCGGCTGAGGAGGCGGCGGGGAGTCGGTGGCGAGGGAGGTGGCGGCGCGGGCGGATCGGGCCGCGGGGGCCGGCTCCGGGCTCCCCGGCCCGCGGCGGCGGTGAGGTGCCGGGTGCCACGTGGCGGCTCCGGAGTGGCGGCGGCGGATCCGGACACGTCCGGCTCGGCGCGGACGTTGTCCTGTGGCAGCGGAGATCTTTTTTTTAGGGTTAGGGGGGAGAAGAACCGAGATTTGGAATGGGGGGTGTATATATAGGCATAGGGGGAGCTAGGAGAGTCCAAATGAGGTGCGGTTTTCGGCCACGCGATCGTGATCGAACGCTCTAGGGGATGGAGCAGAGTTTGGTGGGTTTTGGGCCAAATTGGAGGGTGTTGGGCTGCAACACACACGAGGCCTTTTCGGTCCCTCGGTTAACCGTTGGAGTATCAAACGAAGTCCAAATGATACGAAACTTGACAGGCGGTCTACCGGTAGTAAACCAAGGCCGCTTGGCAAGTCTCGGTCCAATCCGGAAATGTTTAATCCCCACACACGAAAGAAAGGTAGAATTGACCATCGAAGGAGAACGAAGCGCCGGAATGCAAAAGGGACAACGGGGAAAAAGCTCGAATGCATGAGATGAACACGTATGCAAATGCAATGCACATGATGACATGATATGAGATGCATGACAACGAAAACAACACACGGAGACAAAGACCCGAACCCGAGAAATAAATATAACTTAACGCCGGAAACGGCAAGAGTTGGAGTACAAATTGGGAAAGTTATATCCGGGGCGTTACAGGGGCCAGCCCCCTCTCCTTGTCCTATTCGGACCAAGGGAGGGGAGGGGCGCGCGGCCCATCTCTGGCTACCTTTCCTCTCTTCCACTAAGGCCCACTAAGGCCCATATATCTCCCGGGGGGTTCCGGTAACCTCCCGGTACTCCGGTAAAATCCCGATTTCACCCGGAACACTTCCGATATCCAAACATAGGCTTCCAATATATC
This sequence comes from Triticum urartu, assembly GCF_056163025.1. Classification (NCBI taxonomy): domain Eukaryota; kingdom Viridiplantae; phylum Streptophyta; class Magnoliopsida; order Poales; family Poaceae; genus Triticum; species Triticum urartu. The sequence continues at coordinate 618,668,232 of NC_141876.1, forward strand.
AATCTTTGTGTCTCGACCATTTCGAGACTCCTCGTCATGTCCGTAATCACATCCGGGACTCCGAACAACCTTTGGTACATCAAAACATATAAACTCATAATATAACTGTCATCGAAACCTTAAGCATGCGGACCCTACGGGTTCGAGAACAATGTAGACATGACCGAGACACGCCTCCGGTCAATAACCAATAGCAGGACCTGGATACCCATATTGGTTCCTACATATTCTACGAAGATCTTTTATCGGTCAGACCGCATAACAACATACGTTGTTCCCTTTGTCATCGGTATGTTACTTGCCCGAGATTCGATCGTCGGTATCCAATACCTAGTTCAATCTCGTTATCGGCAAGTCTCTTTATTCGTTCCGTAATACATCATCCCACAACTAACTCATTAGTTGCAATGCTTGCAAGGATTAAGTGATGTGCATTACCGAGAGGGCCCAGAGATACCTCTCCGATGATCGGAGTGACAAATCCCAATCTCGAAATACGCCAACCCAACATGTACCTTTGGAGACACCTGTAGAGCACCTTTATAATCACCCAGTTACGTTGTGACGTTTGGTAGCACACAAAGTGTTCCTCCGGCACACGGGAGTTGCATAATCTCATAGTCATAGGAACATGTATAAGTCATGAAGAAAGCAATAGCAACATACTAAACGATCGGGTGCTAAGCTAATGGAATGGGTCATGTCAATCAGATCATTCAACTAATGATGTGACCCCGTTAATCAAATGACAACTCTTTGTCCATGGTTAGGAAACATAACCATCTTTGATTAATGAGCTAGTCAAGTAGAGGCATACTAGTGACACTCTGTTTGTCTATGTATTCACACATGTATTATGTTTCCGGTTAATACAATTCTAGCATGAATAATAAACTTTTATCATGATATAAGGAAATAAATAATAACTTTACTATTGCCTCTAGGGCATATTTCCTTCACAAGGGTTTAGTGAAAATATCAGCAAGCTGATCCTTAGAAGAAACAAACTTAATTTGAAGGAGCTTCTGAGCAACACGTTCCCTCACAAAATGATAGTCAACTTCGATGTGCTTCGTTCGGGCATGAAATACTGGATTGATTGACAGATATGTAGCACCGATGTTATCACACCAAAGAACAGGTGGCTGAGTTGGGGAGACCTTCAACTCTCGAAGCAATGACTGTACCCACATGATCTCAGCTGTGGCATTAGCAACGGCTTTGTACTCAGCTTCGGTACTACTCCGAGACACCGTAGCTTGCTTGCGGGCTTGCCAGGCGATCAAGTTAGGTCCAAAGAACACAGCCCCGTGGATCGCCGATCATCCGGACTACCAGTCCAATCGGCATCAGAAAATGCTGAGATCAGTCCAGAACGTGCATGCTGGAGATGGAGTCCATAGGAACCAGTGTGACGAATATAGCGCAAGATACGCTTAACAGCTGACCAGTGAGAATCACGAGGCGCATGAAGGTACTGGCACACACGGTTAACTGGAAATGATATGTCTGGCCGAGTAATAAGCAAGTATAGCAGTCCACCCACAATGCTGCGGTACTCAGTGGCATCCTCAGAAGAGAGCAAGTCACCAGCAAGAGCTGTCAGTTTGTCTGTGGCAGACATGGGAGATCCTTCATGGAGTCCTGTCAGTTTGTATGTGGCACTGCAACATACCTACACGACGCAGGAGATCCTGAGAGTGCTTCTTCTGAGTAAGAGTCAAGCCACCATCAGAATGAAGAACCTCCAGGCCCAGAAAATAATGCAGTCTCCCAAGATCCTTAACAGAAAACTCAGCGCCAAGAGAGGACACAAGCCGATCTGTAGCAGTGGCAGACGAACTGACAAGAATAATGTCATCAACATAGACCAGAACGTACATAGTCACCTCAGGTCGCTGAAGAATAAACAGAGACGTGTCCGCTGTAGAAGGAACAAACCCATGTGCATGAAGAGCAGCACCAAGACGGGCATGCCATGAACGTGGGGCCTGCTTCAGACTATAGAGAGCCTTGACAAGGCGACACAAATGATGTGGCTGAGCAGGATCAACAAAACCTGGCGGCTGACGCATGTAAACCTCTTCTTCCAGGACTCCATGAAGGAAGGCATTCTGAACATCAAGCTACCGAAGTGACCATCCATGAGTAACAGCCAAGGAGAGAAGAACACGAATAGTAGTTGGTTTAATAACAGGACTGAACGTGTCTTCATAATCAATGCCATACCGTTGCTTGAATCCCTTGGCAACCAGGCGCGCCTTGTACCTCTCAATGGAGCCATCAGCATGCTTCTTCACCTTGAATACCCATTTGGAGTCAATGATATTGACACCTGATGGAGGTGGAACAAGACGCCAAGTGTTGTTTTTCCGAAGAGCGCAGATCTCCTCCTCCATCGCAGCACGCCAATGTGGGATGCCAAGCGCTGCTCGAAAATGTCGTGGTTTTGTTGTGGGATCAGCCTCAGCATGCGCCACACAAGCCGCAAGCCACGCGACGGTGCCATCAGTCCGCTTCTTCGGTTGCAAGATGCCACTCTTGCTGCGAGTATGGGGACGCAGGACGACAGGTGGCCGTGGCGGTGGAGCAGCCACGACAGAGGGAACGGTCAGGGTCGGCGAGGACAGACCGGGCGGCGTCGACGAGCCAGGCGACGAGGATGTAGAGGTGGGCGAGTTCGCTAGCCCAGGTGACACTGGGGCCGCCAGCCCAGGGGAATCGAGTACCCCGTCCATCAGCGCCGCGGGTGCAGCCAACCCAGGTGACACCGGAACCGGCCCAGGGGACAGCGGGGCCGCCAGCCCAGGCGACGGAGAGGCCGCCACAGGCATCAGCGAGACCGCCGGCCCAGGCGACAGAGAGGCCACCCCAGGCGAGAGCGGGGCTGCCAGCCCAGGCGACTCAGGCGCCCCGTCGGATCCATGTGCATGGGACAGGCACGCGGGATCGACGTCGGGGACAGTGGGCGTAGCGGCGGGGGCAGTCAACGGAGCAGCAGCCGGCGCAGGTGTGTCCACATCATTAAGCAGCTCAAGTCGAGCGCCTCGTCCAGTTCCTACACCATGGTTAGGCAACAACAAAGGAGAATATGTAGCATCCATAAATTGATCAGGCAAAACTGGAAAAGAGTGCAACTCGGTGACGGGAGTATCGTTGCGTGATGTGAGTGTGGAAAACGGGAAGACAATCTCACCAAACACAACATCGCGAGAAACGTAAACACGATTCGTCGGAATGTGAAGACACTTATAACCTTTGTGGAGAGGACTGTATCCAAGAAAATCGGTACTCAAGTTTATGCTTATTATACAGACGAAGATGTGGCCAACACGCACAACCGAACACTTTGAGGAGGGAGTAATTGGGAGTTTCATTGAGCAACACTTCCAGTGGAGACTTCATGTGAAGAAGTCGCGTGGGAATCCTGTTTATCAAAAAACAGGCAGTAACAAAAGCATCGCTCCAGAACCGAAACGGGACAGAGGCATGCGCAAGAAGTGTTAGACCAGTTTCAACTATGTGACGGTGCTTGCACTCAGCAGCACCGTTCTGCTGATGTGTATGAGGACAAGACACATGGTGTGAGATACCAAGCTTCTGAAAGAAGGTGTTAAGATTACGATACTCACCACCCCAGTCTGACTGGACATGGATGATTTTGTGCTTAAGCAGTCGCTCAACATGTGCTTGAAATTGCATAAAAACATGAAACACATCAGATTTGCGCTTAATAAGATAAATCCAAGTAAAGCGACTGAAAGCATCGATGAAACTGACATAATAGTTGTGACCACTGACAGAAGTTTGGGCATAGCCCCATACATCGGAAAACACAAGTTCAAGAGGAGCCGTGACAACACGACTCGATACAGAAAAAGGCAACTGATGACTTTTGCCTTGTTGACAGGAATCACACACTAGAAACTCCTTATTACTCGATTCAACAGAAAGACAATGACGATGAAGCACATGGCGCACAATGGGAGTGGCAGGGTGGCCAAGGCGAGAGTGCCACTGCGACGATGGCACCCGAACACCACTGAAGACTTGAGAGACTCGTGGCACATCAAGCGTGTATAAGCCATCACGAGCTCGACCACTAAGAAGAACGTCCCTCGTGTCCCGGTCCTTAACAAAAAAATGAAAAGGATGAAACTCAACAAGCACATTGTTGTCACGAGTTAATTTAGGAACCGAGAGTAAACTACGTGTGACTGAGGGAACACGAAGGACATCAAGCCGACGCAAGGTTTTAGTGGTACATGAAACAAGAGATGCCTGACCAACATGTGAGATGGGCATACCTGATCCATTTGCAGTGCGAACTTGATCATGACCGGTGTAGGGCTGGCGAGTGGCCAGCTTGTCAAGCTGGCTCGTCAAATGGTCCGTGGCGCCCGTGTCCATGTACCAGGAAGGATCCACAGAGTATGATGGTGTGAAGCCAGGATCCTGTGTAGCGAGAGCAGCTTGCTTCTCGTTGCCCTTCCCATTGTTCCCAATGCCAAGAAAATCTCGTTTAAAGCGACGATGGCAGCGAGACGCCAAGTGCCCCTCAATACCGCATAGTTGACACTCAACCCCACCGCCACACGCCTCGCAGTGGAGCCGCTTGCGGCCAGATACCGGTGGAGGTGGAGCGGGCGGACGAGGCTGGCTGCCCGAGGATGGCGGCGCCTTCTGCTTGGCACCGCGAGCACCTTCGCGAAGAGCAGCGTTCGTAGACGGGCCCTCCGAGTAGACGCCAATGGAGCGGCGAGCAGCGAGTCGCTGTTCGGTGTTGAGGAGGCGTGCATAGAGATCGTGAGGTGGCATCAGCGTGTCACGCCCGTTGATGTTTTCAACAAGGGAATCATAGTCCTCGTCAAGCCCATTGAGGATGAATGAAGTGAACTCCTTGTCACGGAGAGGCTTCCCAATGGATGACAGTGTATCAGCCAGGGTCTTGACCTTGTTGAAGAAGGCCGTGACGGAGAGATCATTTTTCTTGACCTCGCCCAGCTGATTACGAATGGCAGAAGACCGAGCCAGCGACTGTGAAGAGAAGCTAGAATCGAGCGTGGCCCATGCATCCCTCGACGTCGCGGCAAAGACCACCATGCCTGCCACGGAGGGAGTGAGCGAGGACTGAATAGCACCAAGAATAGCCTGATCCTGAGCGACCCATCGACGATGAGCAGGGTTGGACACCATGACAGCACCACCAGCAGCTGAGGGCACCGGAACCATGGCCGGCGGACATGGCAGCTTACCATCGACATACCCCTCAGGGTAGTGACTACGCATCAGCGGTAACACCTGAGCGCGCCACAGGAGGTAGTTATCAGCAGAGAGCTTCACCGTCACCAGATGAGCAAAGTGGAACGGTCCTGGTTCGGACACTGATGCGGGAAGCTGCGAGTCATACGTCGGAGGGGCACTATATGAAACCAGTGCATCGGCCGACGAAGGAAGCACACGAGAGTGTTGGTGATGACCGTAGGGCTGCACAGAGGGCACGCCGTAGGACTGCAGAGGTGGCGCGATGTGCGACCCAGGAGCTGCGTAGGGCGCGCCATGCAGTGCCTCACTGGGTACACCGGGTGACAGCGCATATGGCGTCGAGGACTGAGCGACGTACGGCGCGGGGTATACCCCGCCGTAGGGCTGCTGGACAGGGGCACCGTAGAGGCCCGGAGCGCCGTATGAGTGCTGAACGGGAGCACCATAGGGTTGCTGTGGAGAAGCGCCGTAGGGACCAGTAGCCGGTGGCGCATCGCGGGATTGACCCGGGGCAGCGCCGTAGGGACCAGCAGCCGGCGGCGCATCACGGGATTGGCCCGAGGCAGCGTCGTAGTGTACTGGGGCGACGATCGGGGCGCCATAGGAGGGCGCGGGAGACCGAGCCGATGCAGATGGATCGAGTGCGGGAGATCGGGACGGCGCCGTCGGGCGCGAGTCCAAGGCCGCCTGCCGAGCCCAGGCGAGCGGTGTTGACGCCATGAAGGGCGAGTCCGTTGCCAGGGTCGAGGGAGGCGGGACGGCGGAGGAGGCCGACGCGGCGGCGGCGGCAGCAGGAGAGGAGGCGGAAACGAGGCGCGAATCGAACGCGCCGTCTGATACCATGTTAAACACATTAGGGTTTGGAACAATGCTTGATACCCTTGGTGGGTATGGCTGTCATATATTTATAAGAGGGAACAGTACAAATACAGGTTATGTTACAACACGTATATCTAACATATACTTAGTCTAACAATGGAGAAGCTTCTGTCATCGGCAGGTAAAGAGATATTGATCAAATCGGTAGTACAAGCTATACCTGTCTATTCCATGTCATGTTTCAGGTTGCCGAAAGGATTGTGCGAGAACATAACTTCAATTATAAGGCAATTTTGGTGGGGAAGTAAACAGGGAAGAAGGAAACCGAGCTGGGTGGCGTGGGATATTATGACTAGGCCAAAACACCTGGGAGGCCTGGGTTTTCGTGACCTGAAGGTCTTCAACTTGGCATTACTCGCACGTCAAGCATGGCGGACTATGAATGACGAGTCGTCTCTCAGTACACGAATGCTGAAAGCTGTATACTTCCCTGACAACTCGCTACTGGAAGCCGCGCTCGGTCCTCATCCGTCTCAGATTTGGAGGGCGATTCTTGATAGCCGAGACATCCTATCACAGGGGATAGTACGGAGGATTGGAGACGGGGAGACTACAGATATATGGCTGCATAACTGGATTCCTAGGGATAACTACAAGAGGCCCATCACGTCACTCATGGCTAATCCCCCCACCAAGGTGGCGCAGCTGATCAATGCAGCTACGGCCTCATGGAATGAGGAGTACATACGCACTATATTCACACCCTTTGATGCTGCAGTGATCTTGAAGATACCTTTATGTACGCGCAGGGTCTCCGATTTTTGGGCCTGGCACGAGGAGAGTCGAGGTATTTTCAGTGTGCGTTCAGCATACCGAATGATAATGCGGACGAAGCTGGGCCGAGAAGTGTGGATACATGAAGAGGAGGAAACCTCCGTTGGACAGAATGAGAGCAATATGTAGAGTATGATATGGCACATTCAGGTTCCGTCCAAATTAAGAATGTTTGTATGGCGCCTTGCAAGGCATTCCATGCCCTGTGGAGAGGTTCTTAAGCATTGTAATATGGCAACGACCGATACTTGTATGCTGTGTGGGGCGATGGACACTTGGAAACATGCTTTATTGAAGTGCCCAATGGCGGGCGGTGTGTGGGCACTAGCCCCTGATGATCTTGTGCAGGCGATGAGTGAGCGGCAAGAGGACAGGGCCAAGGACTGGCTCTTTGCTATACATAAAATGTTGCCGACAGATTTATTTGAAAGGCTCATAGTTACACTTTGGGCAATCCGGGGAGTGCGGAGAAAGGCTATCCATGAGGATATTTTTCAGTCTCCGAGCTCCACTAATGGTTTCATCAATAGCTACTTGCGGGATCTCCATGTTTTGAAACCCAAGCATCAGATACCAAGTGCTGCTGCAGCTACTAGGTCCACTCGATGGATCAGGCCGGTTGAGGATACGGCAAAGGTGAATGTGGATGCCGCTGTCTCTCGACGCGGCTACGGTGCGGTTGGCGCCATATGCAGGGATCAGAATGGGGTTTTCTTGGGAGCGTTCCCTTTTTTCAGAAATATAGATGATCCACAGACCCTTGAGATGCTTGCGATAAGGGAGGCTTTAGCTCTCTCGGACGACCTTTATCTTTAGAGGATCCATGTCGATCGGACTGCAAGGGGATGGTCGAGGAAGTACGGAAGAAAAATGCAGCAAGTTATGGAGCAATTATTCATGAAATAGTAGACCACTCTCTGTCTTTTGATTTCTGTAAATTTAGTCATGAGTTTAGGAGTTCGAATTATGAAGCTCACAACTTAGCGAAACATGCTCTTACTCTTGGTGATGGCCGTCATGTTTGGTTAGGGCATCCCGGGAATCTCTTTTTCGTCCCTGTAAACGTGGTGACGGGTTAATAAAGAGTTTCACGAGGTTGTCTAAAAAAAGTTAACGAGCGCTCCTTCGGGAGCCTCGCAACGATCAGCGCCACTTGGCGCGCTCTCAGCCATTCGTCACGTGTTGCGCTCTGGACGCTCCCTTCGGATTTTATTTTTTTAATTTTTCTGCATGCGTTTTCGGCTTTTTAAATGGTTTCTTTTTGAATTTTTTTCGACGTTTTGGTTTTCCCTCGGTCTTTCTTAGCATTTCGATTAAAAAAATTCGGAAAAAAAATTGCGCGAAAAACACGTTTTATTTTTTGTTCCTTTCGCGAAAGTCACGGTTTTTCTTCCGCGAGAGGCACGGTTGTGCTTTATTGAGAGTCACGGCCGTGCCTTTCGGAAACGAAAAAAACGCGTTTTCTGTTTTTTCTTTCGCGAGAGTCACGGTTTTGCTTCCGCGAAAGGCACGGTTGTGCTTTCGCGAGAGTCACGGCCGTGCCTCTCGAAATGGAAAAATAAAACGCGTTTTTTGTTTTTTTTTTCTTTCGTGAGAGTCACGGTTTTGCTTTCGCGAGAGGCACGGTTGTGCTTACGCGAAAGTCACGGCCGTGCCTCTCGGAAAGGGAAAAAAATATGCGTTTCTGTTTTTTCGCGAGAGTCACGGTTTTGCTTTCGCGAGAGGCACGGTTGTGCTTTCGAGAGAGTTACGGCCGTGCCTCTTGGAAATGAAAAAAACGCATTTTCTGTTTTTTTTTCCTTTCACGAGAGTCAAGGTTTTGCATCCATGAGAGATACGGTTGTGATTTCGCGAGAGGCACGGCCGTGCCTCTTTCGGAAGGGAAAATAATTGTGCTCCCGGTTCGGTTTTTTCACCCGAATTTTTTGTCCGATTTTTTTATGAAAAAAAAAGTTCGTCAAAACCTATCAACATGGGATCTAGTTTTGAAGATGTCGACGCGAGGAATCCAATGCTGAAAACGGTTCGAGATTTGGATGCACGGTTTAAGAGATAAAACGTTTTGAAATAAACAGATCTACGAAAAAAAGGAAAACTCACAGGTTGCGACAAGTGGCGCACTGCATATGCGCCACTTGTCGCGACCTGGGAAAGTGGAGTGTTCTTTGCAACGAGTACTCCTTAGTTAGTGATTTCGGGTTTAACACACTGTTTTGGGTACCGCTTGAAATTTCGTGATCCCGAGCAATTACCGTGTTTACCACTACCCTACGAAAAACACTCATACCAAGTAAAAAATTTGAGTTTTTGGAAATTTTGAATTCAAACGCTCACCATAGAGTCAAATAGAGGATATCTCTGACGTAGCAACAATCATGGTAATGGCCTAGTGGTAAAGGCATGCGTGTTCTAGTCTTGCCCGTTCTTTTTTTTTCGGAAATGTTAACGCCCACATGTGTGGGTGTTGACCATCTCGACCACACGCATCCATCACCGTCCAGTACTATATGCACGAATCTTGACATAATCTAGCTGATTTTCTGTGCCACGTAGGACAAGGCGTGTGTGTGGTGTGTGACAAAGTTTGCCCACACATCCGTTTTACCACACGGAAGGGCCGGTGTGTGGGCGTTTAGCAGTTCACCCACACACCAGTTTTCAGTCACGCACAAGGGCTGGTGTGTGGGCATTTGCCATCTCGCCCACACGTCCGTCTCCTCTCCCACACGTAAGCTACTAGTTGCCATGTGTTTTTGCAGCGCACATGACAACTGCCTCTAGTGTGCTTTATAAGCAGGTGGCAACTCTCTTTTTTTACCCGACTTGCCATGTGTTTTTGCAGGGTACACGGCAACTGCCTAGTGTGCACGTAAGCAGATGGCAACTGTCTTTTACCAAGTTGTCATGTGTTTTTGCATGGTACATGGCAACTGCCCCAACGTGCACGTACATGGCAACTGACCTAACGTGCACGTAAGCAAATGGCAACTCTTCCTTTTTACATGACAACTGCCCTAGCATGCTTGTGAGCACATGGCAACTCTCTCAACTGCCTAGTGTTAGTATGTGGCAACTCTTAAAGTTATGAAATCATGACAACTACATTAGATCAGACCATACATGGCAACTGCAGTTGAGCAACCATGGCAACTGCAGTTGTCCGACATGACAACCGTAGTTCAGCGACATGGCAACTGCAGATAAACGAACGTGGACGAGGGTCTGGACCATGGCAACTGCGGGCGCGCGGTGGGCGTCACGCGTCGCGTGTGGGATCAGAAGGATACGAGGCCTGACATACGGGCGTGTGGGCGTTATCAACTTCGCCCACACGCACGCGTGTGAGAGGGTTCAGGAGGGAAAAAAAGATGTGTGTGGGCATTAGTTGTTTTGCCCACACGTAGGTGTGTGGACTGGTTACTGTCCATTCCACACGAGACGTGTGGCACAACTAGCCGATACATCATACATATGACAGTTATCGGGACTTTTTTTTAGAATATAGGTTTAAAAAACTAAAACAGTTATGAAATATTGCCGGAGCAGCCAGGAGTCAAACTCCAGATCTTTGAGAGAGCAGCACAGGTGGTCGGTGGATGCGTGCGAACAGCCACTACGCTAGGAGAAGGTCAGTGATATCAAAGAGTTAAACCGGTATATATATTGACTTCAAAATATTTGAATTTTAAATTTGATTTTAAATTCCGTCCGAATTTTTCCAGTATTTCACGGTTACCATTGTAACCGTGAATTTCGGTGCCCCGCGAGAAAAAAGGCCTGCTTGGGATCCAATTAACACAGGCATAGCCAAGGTAGGCAACATTTTATTCTTTTTGCAAGAAATTTACAATCTATTCATTTTTAATCATGGCACTACAACAAACACTGAAAATAATAAAAATTACATCTAGATTTGTTTTTGATAAAGAAAATATATTAATATCGTGACGATACTAATTACACCCGGCATCTGCACCAACAAGATATCCATCAAGGATGCACACAGCCAAGAACAAAAATAAAAAAAGAGAGAAATATAAAAACAAAGCCCCCGTTGCAGTGATGAAACACTCGCAACAACAACACTCTAACCACCACCAGAGACAACACCCGGACTACAGAAGTGGTTCTCCAAAAACGACGCCTTCAAAAAGAAAACAATGCATAAGCGTTGTCGTCGCCTGATCAAGGATTTTGAGTTTTCATCCTGGAGAGAGTCCGAGATCCCAAAAACAATGACTTCGCAAGGACATTGTCAGGTACAACCAATAAAGGCCAGACTTTGGACTTTCACCCTGTACATCTAGATTCGTAGACCACCTAACGACGACTACAAGCACTGAAGCGAGCCGAAGGCGTGCCACCTCATCGCCCCTCCTTTGCCGGAGCTGGGTATAACTTGTTGTAGTAGACAGTCGGAAAGCCGTCATGTTCTGGCCCCATTGGACCAACGCACGAGAACAAAAACCGAGGCACCTTCACCATGACAATGACCTTCAATATTGGCTGACCGGTGGAACAGGAGACGACATGTTGTATGATTGTTGCTGATGCTGATAGCAAGGAATAAAATCAATAATCATGAGCTACATCAGCTCTCTTTCTCCTCCCAAAAAAAATCAAGTCTCTTTCTTTCTGCTCGTCAGGAGGAGGATCTTGCTTGCTTTTGGTGCCATTATATAGCTTGGTGTGTGCGGTCTTTTTCCTGTTGTTGTTGCTATATTGCTGGTCCACGTCCATAGATTCATGGGTCACTCGCTCATCCATGTGTCCTACTGGCTACTACTGTATTTGCCCATACACATACAGTTATTTTTCCTTTCCAACAGAAGAAGCAGATCATCAGATGTAGTGCACTGCAGGTTATAAATGATCCACACAGACAGGCAGGTGTTAATTGGAGGAAGATGGTTCATGACCTGGATCAATCATTCATGAATTACCCTTAGTTTCAGCTTCCGACGGCGTGCACGAACCGGGCAACGTATGCCATAGTATGATACCACACAGGCAAGTTCAGTTCATATCAGTACAGTAGCGAGTACAAGCAATCTGTGCCCATGCCTCACCCATATATAGAAGAAGCAAGCATGGAGATATTTATGGTATTCCACACACAATCAAAGTTGAGTTGAGTTCAGTACGAGTATCAGTCCCTGCCCATGCCCCGCCCGCCTTCCGCGAAGCAGCCGGGATGAATGAATGAATCATAATAATAAGATGGCGTGACTGAGGACTGTATCTGAGCTAGCGACCATGGCGCGTAATTTCCATAGTTTTGTAAAATGGCATGTTTTTTCTTATTTTTATAGAGAAAAGGCATCGGCCGAGTTCGAAAGAGGGCTCGAATCTAGCCCAGCTTTGAATTAATAAAGCCATCAACCAGCCAGGATTACAAGGAACGACATTAAAGAAAACAAGCGGAGCAGAGATACATAGTGCTAAGCGGAACGGCCCAAAGACAACAACAGACAATGTTGCCAACGACCACTGCGGTGTCAAACAAGCAACCAAACTAAGGCTACAAGAGGACGACAACTCCGGGATAGTATTGTGCCGCTGACTGCAACCGCACAGGAAGACAAGAGCAGCCCAAGATCTGTCTCTGCCGCCGCAAAGGGCCACAACCCTTTCACCCGGGCTCGACGGGAGCCGCACCGGCGGCCGGCGGAGAGGTTCCACATGAACCCAGACCAGGGCGCCGAGACACCATAGGGAAACAGCAGAGGCAGACCCACACGCACCGGAAGCCGACCAAGAGCACCGTCGCCGGAAGCCGCAGGACAGGACGGCAGCCGCAAGTCGTCGAACGAAGGCGAAGAACCACGGAGAAGGCCAAAAGGGGCACAGCCAAAGCGGTGGTCAGGGATTGGAATGCAACCGAGGCCACGGCGGCCGCCACTGACAAGAGCAGGCTGCCTCACACCGTCACCACGCCACCAGCAGCTCCACCCCACACGAGCAATCCCGGAAGACGCCTTCAAGAAGGAGCACGGCACCGGATGCCACCGTCGTCCAAGCAAGGGGAGGGCAGGTCTTCACCTGTGCTTGAGGGAGGGTGGGAGGGGAGAACCACACCAAAGCCTCCAGGAAGAACCACGGCGCCGAAGACGTCGCCTTTGGTGAGGCCGCCGCGCCGGCCAGGGGTTTCCCCCGGAATCACGCATGACGTCCAGACCCCATGACGGCGACCGAAGCCACCAGGGGCTGGAGCAGGCGCAGATCGGAGCTAGCATGTCAAAATCACACCAAAATGGCATGTTAAGCTCACAAGTTGTCCAGCATTCTGACTTTCTGAGCTAGCGACCATGGCGCGTAATTTCCATAGTTTTGTTGTCAATATGCATCTTCACAAGCTCTTTTGATGCCTCTCTAGTAACTGAGTGAGTGACCAGTGACCACCCTAGCTAGGATGGTAGTTATGGTGGATACAAAGAGGAGAGTGACTTCCAATTGTTCAAGGAGGAGGACCAGTCACAGAACTAATCCACAATTTACCGCTTCTGAATTATCAAGTGAGTGCAGCCGCTGTTTTACTCTATTGGTTTTCACTCAGTTACCTGGCTCTATTTTCACTGCCCGGACAGTGGAATTTCCTTTACCATTCTGCTGCAAAATTCAGATCCAAAAAAAGAAGATAAATTGTGTTGGGTAATTTCGCCGTATCCAAATTCAGTAAACAGGGCATCCAGCCAGTCCAGGCATATATGTATGCTTTGAAGGGTCCAGCCAGCTAGCTAGATTGATGATGAGCACAATATGTAGGAAGAACCGAAGAAGCAACCACTATTTCTCCCACATCCAGCTGCAGCCCCCTCCCTCCCATGTGGCTACTACATTGACATGCCATGATTCAGTTCAGTTCTTCGCGATGATTAGCTAGCAGCTCATCAATTAATGCCCCCTCACATCCCACAATTACTCCATGACAGCAACAACAGAGGCTCTCCAATAGAGTATATGGATCGACACACAGGAGGAATCGTGTACTTGCTCCTATTTGTTAGTTTTCATTCAACCTAACAAGGGAATGAGTTGGCAGGGTAGCCCATTTCTAACCAAGGTGATCAAGGTCCACATGCATATATAGTTGATACTCCACATATTCGTTCGTATAAGTAGTTAACCGATATCCCTAATGGCAGTAAGCATTCTGTAATGATTGTAATCAGAGGATGTCCAACATCCTAGGCAACTCTTTATTAACTTTTTCTGTAAAACGATGGTTTTTACTTTTTCCTGGACTTGTTGGATGTGTACATCTTGTTACGCAGAGGCTGGTTATTCACTCATTGCGGCTGTATCAACTGATATAGGGTTTGAATGAAAATGCTCTTTGTCTGAAAAAAATATAAAGATTGCGTTCCCCTACAAGAAAAAAATATATCCATAATAGCAGCAGTTAAGCTACAAGTAAAACTGCTATCCATGTAGGTGAAGAATGGAAATGGACAAAGGCTGCGCGTCTCGATGGGCAAGTTGCAAAGAATCGACACTTTGAGCAAGTACTGACACTTGCATCATTAACATCAGAATGGTATGTTGCACAAACAGTCAAGCACAACTAGTAGAATAATAACCTGACAGTTAGTTTCCTATGTGACAAGAAATAGTAGAATAACCTTGTTGAAGCTCAACAACAGCATTTACTTTCCTTACAACAGTGTAATCATACTATCATGTTATTCAGCAAAATAATTTCGGGCAGGATGGAGGAAGTCTAGATCAGGAGAATTATGGAAGATACAACATGCTTGGCATTAATTAAAACGATTCAAGAAATCCAAGTACACTGCCGACGCAGACATTATGCGACGGCAAAGGGCATATATATTCAGAGTGAATATAATCATGAGGTAGCAACAAGCCAGGAGCAAAAGGCTAATAGGCTCCTTGATTTGATTCTGTCCACCATCAGATTCAGATCCCGGCTGGCTCTGTCTGAGATGACATCCCTTCTTCATATTTTCACTACAGTTGCATACAGCTGCATGCGTCCAACCAGGCAGGCACCACATAAACTGCTCTGGTCTCTTGACAGCCTACCATAAGAAATGGAATGTCATGATAGGAAAGTCAAATGGCACGACTCTTTTTCTGTAATTAAAGTCATGGGCAATACAGTAATGTGATATAGCAAACAGTTTTTTATTTATGTTGTTTTACAGTTTGCGCATCTTATAGTTGGCAGTATTCATGCCATTCAACAGTTTGCACATCTCTGTGGTGGCATTGGCGGTGTGCTAATTTATTTATTTACCACAAGATCTAAACTAGGATAGGAGCAAAGCATGGGTGAGCTCTGAAGCGAAACTAGCTAGGAGCAGAGCATAAGTTGTGTTGAAGCAGAGTGCATGAAAGAGATTCCATGTGAGTTAGTTCATCAGCACAAGTGCAGCAGAACATATATAGGATTAGTCAGAAATTGGCTGGCTTCACATACTCACTCCGTTTTCATTTAGTCCGTGTATTAGGTTTGGTCAAAGTCAAGCTTTGTAAACTTTGACAAACTTTATAAATAAAAATATTAACATATACAATAACAAACCAATACCATTAGATTCATTATTAAATGTACTCTCACATCATATAGATTTGTTATAGTAAATGTTTATATTTTTTATATAAACTTGGTCAAACTTTATGAAGTTTGACTTCAATCAAACCTAATATGTAGAGTAAATAAAAACGAAGGGAGTACTTTATTTGTCTTCAGTATAACAGGGAAGTGAGTAGGCATGACAACCCCTTTTTGGTGTGTATGTATATATAATAGCAAAAGGGCCCGTGTGTTGGAACGAGAGAAAAAATATCATAATCTCTAATGGCCATGACAACATTTTGTTACATCACCAATAACATTTTGTTCAACCTCATTAACATTTTTTAATACATGAACTTTTATAAAAAATATTAACATTTTTTGATTTCCCAAACATTTGTTCAAAATATTACGAACATTTTTTTAATATGTGAGCATTTTGTAAAAAATTGTGATATTTTTTAATCCAGAAAAAATATTTAAAATTCTCATTTTTAAAATTTTCGAATTGTTTTGAAGTACCAAATTATGTAAAGTGGAACCAAATGAAAACGTAAAATGAAAATAAAAATAAAATACAAAATTTAAAAACAGGCTGCCCGCACATGGGACGGTCCAAGCCGGTGCACCGCGTCTTCTCCCAGCACACAGAGCGCAGTATAGGAGGTCCCTACTGCATGGACCGGGCTAGGCGGGGGATTCCCCTGTGTGAAACAATTTTTTGTCACCTATAGCTGACATCAGTGGGTAATATTTTGCAAGTTTGGGAGCAATTTATGTGACGTACCGCCAGAAGCACTAATGATTTGATTATTAGGTATAGAGTTGATCTTCATAAATAATTGAAGGAATCATATCCCTAATAAAAACACTTATCTACAGGTAAATTAAAAGCAGCATATTTCAAGCCGTGTTGTTTAGTTTCCTTTGAGAGAAGAAACAGTTTCCTGAAGCTGAAGCAAGGATAATAATAAAATCTAATACGTATTACATATGCAATGGTCATAGCTCGCGTCTAAATTAGACGCCATGTATCAAGAATAGCATTTAATCATACTTTGTTATAGAAAAAGATAAGGTATCAGGCGAAATGAAGAAAGTCTAGATCAGGATATAGTTTTGGAAGATACACTGCATGTGCTGGACAATAGAACGAGGGCACCCAACTATCCAAGAATAGCGCCGAACGCGACGACAAATAATCAAGAGCATGCTCAAACAGGAATAATTGGGAGCTATACAGCTACAAAATGTCAGGAGCAAAAGGCTAAAGTGTCCTTTGTTGACTTGCTTGTGCCCATCCCATCAGAGAAGGATCGAACTTGACCGACTAGCTCTGTCCAACAGTCCAATTAATTACAGTTTTGCTAAAGCACATCTAGATGTGCCATAAGTATTGCATATTTAAGTCATATGTCATTGATTTTATATTGAGATTCGTGTGAATATTTTCTTTTTTTTCTTTTTCTCTTTATGTTTGATTCACCCACTTAGATGTGCAATAACTGAAAGCACATCTAGATGTGCCCTAGACACACCCAATTAATTAACATCCTGCGGAACCATTTTTTGTAATCAAGATTAGTCATGTGCAGTAATGTGATACAGTAATACTACTTATGTGCATCAGAGATGGATATCATGATATGATAGGTAGATGATGAGAGCTCTCATGTCTCAGTGCAACTCTTTTTCTGCAACTAGTCATGTGGTACAGCAAATATTTTTTTTTCGTAAATTGAAATCAGTCCAAAATTGTGATATAACGAACAGTTTTTTCCCTGTACATTGAAATCAGTCTAAAAAAAATTGTTATCCCAAGCGTGACTTATCGACCTCCGCAATTTGCACATCACTGTGATTGAACTGAAACCAGGAGGAGCAGAGCATAATAAGAGTGCTCCATGTAACCATGAAAGAGATTGTATACCATGTGCTGTTCACCAGCAAATTGAGTGATTGTATAACTTTTTTTTAAAGCAAGGCAAAAGATTTGGCATTTTCATCATTGATTAAGAAGAAGAGTGTCCACTGGCAAGCGATGGCCAACAAACTGTAACAAGGTTGTGCTGACCCTCCAGGCCCGCGACCTCTGCACTCCCGGCTGGAGCACCGACTGCGACTGTGAGGCACGCGAGCTTGCAAAATGACTGTTGAGTCATAAGACAAAAATACTATAAGAGCAACTCTAATGGTATCAGCAAACACCTTTCTGGCTTCTTCTTTTTTTCTTGATTCTGGAGCAATCAGTTCCACTGACCATGTCTGCTAAATCATGCAGCCGATCATGAATTCTAAAGCAATCAGGGTAAGAACTAGTTCCTTCTGGTTGAAGAAATGAGTATGACACTAACTCTTGAATGTAACCCTAGTTCCTTCTATGTTATCAAAGTATTGTTTTAACAAGTATAGTTTTAGAATAGTCAGATTGCCCAACTAACCAGAAAACAATGTTGATAAATATCAAAGAAATCAACTAACATCTTGGTACATACTCCCTCCATCCCAAATTACTTGTTGCAGAAATGGATAGATGTCGATGTATCTAGAATAAAAAATTTAAAGTAAGTCTACATACATCCAGTTCTGCAACAAGGAGTGTCAATGTCACTTATGTATACAGAGACCACAGCTACATTGTCAATTTGTCATCATAGAAAGGTGCGAGATCCAACACCGGATTAACATAGTCAGAGCCCAAATTTTGGCATGCATATATATCTGAATCGAGCTGCTGATCTGGTGGTAGGCACCTACACCATGACACTGACCTTCAATATTTGCTGACTGGTGGAACATTGTATGATTGTTGCTGATGCTGATAGCTAGGGATAAAATCAATAACCAGGAGCTACATCAACTCTCTTTCTGCTCGTCATCGAAGGAGGATCTTGCTTGCTTTTGGTGCCATAATATAGCTTGATGCGTGCGGTCTTTTACTGTTGCTGTTGCTGGTCCACATCCTTAGATTCAGGGTCAGGGGTCGCTCGCTTGTACACATACAGTTATTTTTCCTTTCCAACAGAAGAAGCAGATCATCAGATGTAGTGCACTGCAGGTTATAAATGATCCACACAGACAGGCAGGTGTTAATTGGAGGAAGATGGTTCATGACCTGGATCAATCATTCATGAATTACCCTTAGTTTCAGCTTCCGACGGCGTGCACGAACCGGGCAACGTATGCCATAGTATGATACCACACAGGCAAGTTCAGTTCATATCAGTACAGTAGCGAGTACAAGCAATCTGTGCCCATGCCTCACCCATATATAGAAGAAGCAAGCATGGAGATATTTATGGTATGATCCACAATTCCACACACAATCAAAGATCAGTTCAGCTCAGTACTAGTAGTATCAATCTGATCTGCCCATTCCTCGCCCGTCTTCCCGGAAGCAGGCATGGATGAATCAATCATAAGAAGATGGCGTGGGTGAAGCTAGCTGGTGGTAACCACGTGCACTGAACTCATCATTCCTACACCCGGATCAAAATCACACCAAAGTGGCATGTTAAGCTCACAAGTTGTTCAGCATTCTGAGGTAGCCACAATGCAGCCCGTTATCAAGTGAATGCAGCCGCTTGGTTTTCACTCAGTTACAGTGGAATTACCTTACCATTCTGCAGCAAAATTCAGACAAAAAAAAAGGTAAACTGGGCTGGCTTGATCTACTCAAGGGTAATTTTGCCGTATGCAAGTGACAGCCTAACAGGCAAGTTCAGATGATTAGCCTGTGAGCAGTGTATGTCTGGTTCAGTTAACAGGGCATCCAGCCAGTCCAGGCATATATGTATGCTTTAATTTGAATATAGATGACACAGTTAGTAAAATAAGACCAAAGACATATTTCAAGCCGACAGTTAGTTTCCTGTGTGACAAGGAATATACCACAAAAATCTATGTTGAGCCATCCTTCTTGAATCTGAAGCAAGACTAAAAACCAAAAAATACATATCTGGTCATACTATCATGTTATTCAGCAAAATAATTTTGAGCAGGACGGAGAACAATGGAAAATTGGACATGCTTGGCATTGAGATCGATCCAAGTACACTGCCGCTGACGCGAACATTATGCGACGGCAAAGGGCATCTATTTTCAGACTGAATATAATCATGAGGTAGCTAGCAACAAGCCAGGAGCAAACGGCTAAAAGACTCCTTGATTTGATTCTGCCCACCATCAGATTCAGATCCCGGCTGGCTCTGTCTGAATGACGTTCCTTTGTGTGTCCACTACAGATGCATGGGTGCAACTGTGTAGAGATCCTAAGTAACCAGCACCACATATACTGTTCAAGTCTCTTGACACCCTACCGGAAGATCGAATGTCATGATTGGACATGTAGATGACGAGAGCTCTCAGCAGATCCTGTGCGACTTTTTTCTGTTCTTTTTTGTTTACTTCAAGTAATGTGATCTAGTGAACAACTTTTTATTATGCCATTTTACAGTTTGCAGTGTTCATGCCATATCACAGTTTGAACATCTCTATGGTTGCACTGGCAGTGAGCTAATTTATTTATTTATCTACACCAGATCTAAACTAGGATCTGAACTGAAACTAGCTAGGAGCAGAGCATATGTTGTGTTGAAGCGGAGTGCATGAAACGGATTCCGTGTGAGTTACTGAGTGTGACAAGTGCAGCACAACATATAAAGGACATCAAAGTGCTGGCTGCCACTTGCGAAATCAAATACTGTTAGTTTTCAAACTAACAGGGGAGTGTGTTGGCATGGCAGCCCACACTTGTTAATCAAGGTAAAACTGCCTTGCAGGAGGCAAACGACGGTGATATTGAAAAGGACTAGCTAGCTGGTACATGAGTTGACAATTTTAGACTTGACATAAAACCAGAAATACATTTCAAGCCGCGTTGCCCTGATAATTAGTTTCTTGTGTGAGGAGGAATAGTTGAACCAAATGGTATGTTCAACGAACCTTCCCGAAGCAAGACTAAAAATAAAATGTACTCCCTCTGTAAACTAATATAAGAGCGTTTAGATCACTACTTTAGTATTCTAAACGCTCTTATATTAGATTACGGAGGGAGTAATACATACACAATGGTCACAGCTATGTCTCATTCAGACGCCATGTGTGAAGAATAGCATTTAACAATACATCTTTATTCAGAAAAAAGATAAGGTAGCAGGCGAAACGAAGAAAGTCTAGATCAGGATGTACTAGTTTTTATTTTTGCGGAAAAGATCAGGATACTCTAGTTATGAAAGATACAATGCATGTGCTGGACAATAGAACGATTCAGGGAATCCAACTATCCAAGTAGACCGCCGACGCAAACGTTATAGCGACGACAAATAATCAAGAGCATGTTCTCTCAAGATATAATTGGGAGCTAGCAACAATAAGTCAGGAGCAAAAGGCTGAAGTTTCCTTTCATTGACTTGTTTGTGACTATCCCATCAGAGGAGCAAGCTTGACTGACTCTGTCCAACTGTGTGTGTGGAGACCCTAAAATTAACCTGCACCATGTAAACTGTTTCAGTTTCTTGACATCCTACCAGCAGTTGGAATGTCATGATAGGACAGATCGTATGAAACCTTCTCCTGTAATCAAAGTTATGTGCAGAAATGTGATGTATACTACTACTCCGATTCCAAAATAAGTGTGGTGGTTTTAGTTCAAATTTAAACTAAAACCACGACACTTATTTTGGATCGTTGGGAGTAGTTATCAGCCTCTAGTTTACAGAAGTGAGCCAATTTATTTATCACAAAATCTAAGCTAGGAGCAGAGCATGATAAACTGAAGGACTGATGAACTTTGTATGGGGACAAGCACGGAGGAAAAGAGGGAGAGGGATACTTTGAATGGGTTTCTAGTTACGCCGCATGTGGGGTTCGAGGGAAGGGAGCCTCTGCCATTGAGGTGACAGCGGTGATGGAAGATTCGACTCATGGCTTTAGTGATTACACTTTCTCTTGTTCGTCGGCATATTCCACGAACACAATGGACCAGGCATGTTTGGCCTACACCGTTTGAAAGAGCTTCTGTTTTTTTCTTTTCTTTTTGTTTAGGCCTCTTTGATTCAGAGAGATTTCATAATTCATCTCCTAGTATTTTATGGATTTTGATGGTAAACAAAATTAGAAACTAGGTGCCATCCTATATCGATTATTATAAAATGGTGCAGAAAAACGGAAAAGCATCATTGATTAAGACCAGCCCATTACATAGATTTATTCAGCATTGCATAGCTGAAGCAGCTGAACCATCAGTCGGATTAAGACCAGCGCATTACATAGATTTATTCAACATTTTTCAAAAATCATGAACATTTTTCATATTTGCAAATATTTTTTACAAATTTGAGAACATTTTGGGAAATGACGAACATTCTCAAATTTGCGAACAATTTATGAAACTCCGTAAAAAAAATTGAATCGGCAAAAAGTTTTTACATCGATGAGCATTTTTTGATATTGGGGAAGAATTTTGAAATTCACAAACTTTTTTTTGTCTTGACGAACATTTTACAAAGTCATGAAAAAAATAATATTTTTTGAAATTTATGAATATTGTTGAGCCAGCGATTATTTTTTGATCGATAAATTTTGTTCGAAGTTTGTGTACAATTTTTGAAATTAACAAACATTTTTTGAATTTTGTGAATATTTTTTGCAAATTCATGACAATTTCATGTTCATTGTAATTATTATCAAGTACGCAGCTCATATATGTTGTCACCTTATTACTGGACACAACTTCAAAACATATGAATCAACGTTCAATTTATACTCTAGAAATTTTTATACATATGTTAACCTAAGTGTATTCCAGAAACCATTATTAATATATTTGCTCGTTGATACTTGCCGCTTGTGGTCTGTTCTGTGTGTGTGCTGTGGACTTGTTGTGTTGTTCTGTGTGTGTGCTGTGGACTTGATAGTGCTCCGGATATTAATTCGCATAAATAGCTGAATCATGTGTCAAGAAGAGCATTTACTTCTACATCGTCATTCACAAAAATATAAGGTAGCAGGCGAAACGAAGAAAGTCTAGATCAGGATGTACTAGTTTTTATTTTTGCGGAAAAGATCAGGATACTCTAGTTATGAAAGATACAATGCATGTGCTGGACAATAGAACGATTCAGGGTATCCAATTATCCAAGTACACCACCGACGATTTATAAATATCTGCACAATAGAACGTGCTGAACATTTATAAATATATGTTCATTTATTGTACATTTTTCATATTTTATTCAATATGTTTTGAATTTATTTAAAAATGTTCATCGTGTATTAAAAATAACTACCATGTATGAAAAGTTCTTTATGGTGTACTAAAAATTTTCTTCAGATATCTATAAAATGTTCATAGTGTATGTAACAAATGTTTATCATGTATGAATAAAACCTCTGTCATGCATTGCAATTTTTTTACCGGTATACTTCAAAAATGTTTACCGTATTTCTGAAAAATATTCATCAAGATATTAGAAACAATTCAGATTGTTTTTATAAAATTTATCATGTACTATTTTAAATGTTACCATGTATTGGAAAATGATTATCATGTATTAAAAGAATCTTCATTATCTATTTTAAAATGTCACTGCATTTTAATAATGATGTTCGTAATTTTTTCTAAAATTAAGTCTTTTGAAAATTGCAGGAATATTTTTGACAGAAGAAAATAGAAAAAAATATATTCTTTATAATTATTACAGAGAAATGTCAGAAATAAAAAATGAAGTATTTGAATCTGCTAGAGCAAGCTCGATGCTAAGTGGGCTGGTCAGGGCGAACCCTATTGGGCGCTTCAGGCGCCCGATCTAGTTGTTTCCGCAATCGGGCGCGCACCCCGGCTCAGTTCTGGGCCAGCCCATTTAGTGTTTTCTTTTCTGTGTATAAAAACTTAAAAGATGAGGTATTGGGTCCAACATGGGGGAGCTCCTAATTGGCACTTTAAGCGCCACTAAGAAAAAATTGGCGCTCACGCGTGGTGCCTAGTCGGCTGGCCCACCAACATGCTGGAAAAAGAAACGCAAATAATCTGTCAAGTGATCTAAAAAAAAGAACTTGTCAAGTGACTGCTAAGCACTAGATCGGCCACAACTTGTTTTCTAATACAAGGAAACTTCACTATTTAACCCTTTAAATACTGCACATAGCATATTTTTTGAGATGTACCCAGTATATATTATTTTAAAAAATAAAACATAAATTTTGAAAACAATAGTTAAAATATAGAAAAACGAAACATTTAAAAGAAGTTCATCGATTTGCAAAAAAGTTCATCAATATAGACAAAAAGTTAACAAATTGGGAAAAAATTCATCAATTTTGAAAAAAAGTTTATAAAATGTGAAAGTTCATCGATTTTGGGAAAATAGCTAATTGGATTTGAAAAGTCTTCAACGATTTTGAAAAAAGTTCATTTAATTTGGACAAAACATTTCATCAATTTTGATGAAAAGTTCATCGGTTTGAAAAAAAGTTTATCAATTTGAAAAAAAATCAGCAAAATTCATTTTTTTTATGAATTTAAGAAAATGTTTCCGAAATAAAAAATTATTCATGCATTTAGCAAAAGAAAACCGAAAGTAACCCATTCCAGCAAAAAGGAAAAAGTAAGAAACAAAAGAAGCGAAAACCTATTATTAAACACATGCAATGATGTGGTGCGGTGGTTGTTGCCTCATACATTGGACGAGGCCCACGTGCTGTTTTTTGCCTTTATATCAAAAGAGAGGAAGAACGGGCCGGACTATAGCGGCGGGGATTGTGTGCCCATTTGCACATAACGAAGAAACGGGCGCCGCAGGCGTCGAATAGGAAATGCTCCAACAGGGCTCAAACTAGCGATCTCTTCGTGCGAGTGTACTTTCTTAACCACAAAAACACCTACACGCATGTGCTTACGAATTTCTTTTCTTATAGTTATAGGCCTAGGAAAATGCCCCCTTATATTTTCTATGTTTTTGTTTTTTATTTATTGACTATTTTTTCTTTTTATTAAATGCGTGAACTTTTTTAAATTCAAAGATTTATTTTCAAATTGATTATCTTTTTTTAAAATTCAATGAACCTTTTCCAAAATCAATCAACTTTTTTTCATTTTCTGGTGAACTTATTTTACAATTAATGATTTTTCTTTCAAATCTAAGTTTTTTTTTAAATTTGATGAAGTTATTTGTCTCTGCTTCATCTAAATATGAATGTATCCAGATCAAAAAAGGTGTCTAAAGATGGATGCATATCTGAAAAAAAGTACGACAAGTAATTTGTGACAGGGGGAGTATTACTACATACTACTACTATTTACTCCCTCCGTACATAGTTTTAAATTTCGTTTTTATTAAAAGAAGATCTTTGACCAATATTATTGGAAATATAGAAACATGTATGACTCCAAATTAGTACCAATAAATCCATTTTTAAAAGTAGTTTCGTGATATACTAAGTTTGATACTCCTTCCGACCCAAATTAATTAACTTATATTTGTCTAGGTACCGATGTGCCTAGTCACAAAGCAGAAGTATATACATTCATATCTAAGCAAATCTGATTCAATTAATTTGGATAGGAGAAATATATATAAAGTGGCTTACTTCAAAAGCAGAAGTATCTTTTTCGTGGATGGAGAGAGTAGTCGATAAACTTACGCATGCATCAACATTGTGACGCATGTAGATGATGTATTCCGGTGACATATTTATAGATGATGTAACCATGTCACCCACTGGCAGTAGGTTTAAGTTGGACCACCTATAGCCTGCTTGAGCGACGCATGTCTCTGGTGTGCATGTCCACTTGACACTTGTGGATCCTGGATACTTGGATACTGACACTTGTGGTCACCACTTGGAATCGGATTCCGATTTGGGCGTTGCATTGAACCTATGTTAGACTACTTATAGTGGAAATAGCTTAGATATTAACATTACACACCCCAATATAAGTTTGCTCATGTGACAACTGTTAATGAGAAGAGATGTGTTTGTCGTAACGTAATAATTTTTTTGCTACATCGCTCGTATTTTTGCTACAATCGGCGTCACATTTTGTCACATCGCACGACCATCATATTTTTTGCTACATACGACAACCAATGTTATGACGGCCTGCATTCCTTGCAGCAGGAATCAAACGGTGACGTCGTCGAGAGAGAGGGGGGGGGGGGGGGTGACGCCATGGAGGGAAGGAGATACGACGGTGAGAGGAAGGTGTGGGTTCAATGGCATGGTGTCGAGGGCATGCGTCATTGATACTCATTACGGCGAAAGATGGCGGCGACCATACCGTCACGAGGAGAGAAGGCCGGGCAAATGAGATGTGAGTGCGAGCATTGCCACGTGGTAATACTTATAGAGTGAATAATTGTTTTTAAGATGAGAATAAAAGGAGCGCCTGCTTGCTTTTTTATGGGAAACGACTGTTTGTTTTGAGATAAATGTCATTTACATTATAATATACTGAAGAATATGACATACCCTAGCAAGTCATTTTCGGAGAATAGTTACCAACAAGTGATTTACAAGCGAGCCTCTAGTTTATTAAAACTGGGATGCGACTCACTCTATTAATATGCACGACGCCAGTCACTCTGACTGAAACGGTCACCTGCTCGAAGCGAGCAGCTGATCAATGAATATATATTGTAAATATGGGCTGATCCTATTTTTTAATTAAATATGTGTTTCATATTCACTTTTGTATATTAGAGATAAAAAACATATGGCTTTGGAGGATGCTTTGAAAATGTCGATTGACAAAGCTTTAAGATGGATAAACTGAAAAACACATCGTATTCCCGCCCAACTGAAAGAGATGCATATAAACAATTGTACTTCTTTATATATTTGTTACACATGATAACAGAAACGAGAGATTCCCTATACATGTTTGTTTTTTGAGAGTAAGAGAAAGATGAAGATGTATTATGTCGACGTTAAAAAAGAATCCATCGACAAGAGTGTTGACACGATGTTATTGGAAGGAGTCAAAAATTCATTGCTAATTATATAAATCAATAGAAATATAAAAAATACGGGCATTCTACTAATAGAGCTAGTTGTGAATGGAGAGACCCTCATTTTGCCCATCATCAGGACCATGGACCCTGAGTAGTACGATGATCGACAAGGAAACCCGCAAGAATGTCTGGCCGTCGTCCTCGATATGCTCGGCACCGTCTGGCCGTCCCTCGTCACTGGCCGGTGATGAAGTTATGTACCTAGGGTAGGATCACGGACCTGTCCTAACCGTCCCATCCAAGGACACCTCTAGAATAAATCACCTTTCAATCGATTTGGAGGTGTTCCACTCGACAGACTCGAAGACACTCGATCAAGAAGCAATTACTCGACCAAGATCCAACCACTCGACGGCCAGGGGACCTAAAGTCACTCCACACGCTAATGGTCGGTCATTAAGTAGCTTTTATGGTCATCATAGCACTTTATTACTAGCGTTATCAGTAACGCCCTGCCTTAATGTACATTGAACCCTTCGTAACGTGGGCTGGCCGGGGTCCTGGCGCACTCTATATAAGCCACCCCCTCCTCCGAGACAAGGGTTCGCACCTCTGTAACTCATACTCACATAATCCAGTCGACCGCCTCCGGGCTCCGAGACGTAGGGCTTTTACTTCCTCCGAGAAGGGCCTGAACTCGTAAACCTTGTGTCCTTACAACTTTTCCATAGCTAAGATCTCCCCTCTCCATACTTACCCCCCTACATTACTGTCAGACTTAGAACCACGACAGTTGGCGCCCACCATGGGGCAGGTGTTTTAGCGTTTTGTTGGAGGAATTGCGATCTTTTCTGACCCGAAACATCATGGTTTTCGACGGAGTTTTGGTGGAGGGCCGCGAGATCCGTCTCGGCGCGCTCACGTTCATCGCCGACGACTCCGCCTGGCTTCAGGAGGCTCCGCTCGACCTGGACGCACTCCCTGTCCGCGGGGCAACGCACTTTAGCGCGTGCGTCCGCGGCGTTCTCCTGCGGCAACCGTCGACCCCCTACCGGTCGGCTCCTGTGTTGTCCTCCCTCCCTGTTTCCCGCCGGCGCAAACGCTCCGGTCGGTCGAGACTTCAGCGGTGGGTGAGACACGCGGTGGCCCGTCAGTCGGCCACCCCTCAAGTCGCGGCGATCGAGCCCGACGAATCCCTCTACGGCTGTTCGACCTG
Source organism: Triticum urartu (assembly GCF_056163025.1). Classification (NCBI taxonomy): domain Eukaryota; kingdom Viridiplantae; phylum Streptophyta; class Magnoliopsida; order Poales; family Poaceae; genus Triticum; species Triticum urartu. The sequence continues at coordinate 618,695,860 of NC_141876.1, forward strand.
TCGACTGGCTCCGAAGAGACTGCATCCGAGTGCGACAGCAGCGATCCGGCGGCGGAGGTTCTGATGGTCGATGGACCGCCCAGTCCCCCCGGTTTTACCCGCACCGACGGAGGCGCGGGAGGAGGTGACCCGTCGCGTCCCCATGAGGAGTATCTTCCCGAGCCTCTCACGTCGCTGCAGAGAGAAGAACTTCGCCGCCGGAATATGGATGCGCTGCACACTCCTGTCGTTGGAGAAACCCCCGAGGCTCGCGCCTTGGAGGACGCGCGCCTGGCAAGCTTGGCCGAGCGCACTCGACTGGAGAACCTCCAGCGAGCACTCGACGAGCGTGCGCAACAACGGGTTCCCGAATCCAGTCGACGTCAGCTCTTCCCGCCCCCGCAGGTATATCGGACTCCGATTCAGAATTTAGCAGCAGCGGCCTGTATAGCGGAGTCGATTCAGCCTTCCCAATCGAAGGCTGGCAGAGGCTTGCCGCAGATCAGAGCGTTACTCCAGGCAGCAGGAGATCAGAATTCCACTGTTTCTCAGTCGCGGAACAGAATTCACAGCAGATCCGTTGCCGCGGACACAGTCCAGTCGGCTCACAGCCCGAGATCGCCCCCGAGGCCTGAGGGACGTGGAGACCGGCGTGACCAGTATGGGAACCATGAGCAGTATGATCACCGAGTCGATCGTGACGGTCGACGCCGAGTGCCCACGCCTCCCCCAAGGAGCGGGTCGTATGTGCCTCGCCAGCAGGATGACAGGCGCCCTCATAATGGTGGGCGAAGGATTCCAGTCGACCCCAGAGGGCCAGGCTTTGACGCGAGATCCATCCTCGTCCAAGGTCTGGTCGACAGGAATAGGGCTCAATGAGAAGGCCACGACAGAGATGCGCCTACCAGCAGCAGAGTACATGTTTCGGGGCCAGAGTGCTTTAGTAGAGCCATCAGGGCTGCTGTGATTCCTCCCAATTTCAGGTTGGCGACTGGAGTTAGTAAGTTCACTGGCGAGTCCAAGCCCGATACTTGGCTTGAGGACTACTGAGTGGCCGTCCAGATTGGCGGCGGCAATGATGAAGTGGCCATGAAGCACCTGCCTCTCATGTTGGAGGGCTCGGCCAGAGCGTGGCTAAACTAGTTAGCACCTAGCAGCATTTACACTTGGGAAGATCTCTCCCGAGTGTTCGTCACCACATTTGAAGGCACATGCAAGCGACCGGCAGGACTGACGGAACTGCGGACTTGTGTGCAAAAGCCGAATGAAACTTTGAGGGATTACATCCAGAGATGGATCACGTTACATCACTCGGTGGAGAATGTGCCTGACCACCAAGCAGTTTGTGCCTTCAAGGAAGGCGTCAAGTACAGAGAACTGAATTTGAAATTCGGTCGAACCAGAGATATGTCCCTGAATCGGATGATGGAGATTGCCACCAAGTACGCTACTGGTGAAGATGAGGATCGACTCAGGAGTGGCAAGCTCAAGTCAGTCGCCCAAGAAACCGGAGGCAATTCCAATCGGAAACAGAAGCGGAAAGCCGAGCCAGCGGCTCCCGGGGAAGCCTTATCTTTGGCCCAAGGAAAGTCTAAAGGGAAACCTAAAGGGCCTTGGAACCCCAAAAAGGTTAAAGACCAGGAGGGAAATGATGTGTTAGACTTACCATGTCTCGTCCACACAAAGAAAGATGAAGAGGGTAATTTCATTTACCCGAAACATACCACTCGGCAGTGTCGACTCTTGATCCAGCAGTTCCAGGGCAAGCAGCCCAAGGGTAAGGAAAAGGAGTCAGACAAGGTCGAGGACAAAGAAGACAGTGATGACGGATACCCTCAAGTCAATTCCACCCTGATGATTTTTGCTGATGTTGAGAGCAAAAGTCGACTGAAAGTTATTAACCGAGAGGTGAATATGGTCGCTCCGGTGACACATAATTACCTGAAATGGTCTCAGACTGCCATAATATTCGACCAGTCCGACCACCCAACGCACATCGCCACCCCTGGGAGGCAAGCTTTGGTGGTCGACCCAGTTGTTGAAGGCACTCGACTGACCAAAGTCCTGATGGATGGTGGTAGTGGTTTGAACATATTATACGCTGAGACGTTGAAAGGGATGGGCATTCCGATGTCCAGACTCAGTGCCAGCAACATGAGTTTCCATGAAGTCATTCCTGGGAAGAAGGCTGAATCACTCGGCTAGATTGCTCTTGATGTGGTTTTCGGTGATTCCAAGAATTATCGCAAAGAAAAGTTGACATTTGAAGTTGTGGACTTCCAGAGTGCCTATTACGCTATTCTGGGCAGGCCGGCTTATGCACGCTTCATGGCCCGATCATGTTACGTGTATCTCAAATTGAAGATGCCTGGCCCCAAAGGTGTGATCACCATTACGGGCAATCGGAAGAAAGCGTAAGAATGTTTTCAGAAAGGTTCGAAGATCGCTGACGCACAGATGGCAGTGGTGGAGTTGCAGGAATACCAGAAGACTGCAGACCCGAGTGATCTGTTGCGAGCCAAGAAGCCCGCTACAGAGTCAGCTTTCCAGTCGACTGGCGATACGAAGACAGCTCACATCCACCCGACCGACCCCAGCGCCGCTCCGACTCATATCTCGACAACACTCGACTCCAAATAGGAAGAAGCGCTCATCCAGTTCCTCCGTGAGAACTGGGACATTTTCGCATGGAAGCCTTCTGATATGCCAGGTGTTCCTAGGGAGCTGGCTGAGCATCGTCTGAGAGTCGACTCAAAAGTAAAACCTGTCAAGGAACATCTCCGACAGTCTGCCGTCCAAAAGAGAAAGGCTATTGGCGAGGAGGTGGCTCGGCTCTTAGCAGCGGAGTTCATTCGAGAAATCTACCACTCCGAGTGGCTCGCCAACGTTGTCATGGTCCCCAAGAAGGACAAGTCACTTCGCATGTGCATTGATTTTAAACATATCAATCGGGCCTGCCCGAAAGATCATTTTCCTCTCCCCCGCATCGACCAGATAGTCGACTTGACTACGGGATGTGAGCGACTGTCTTTCTTGGATGCCTATTCCGGGTACCATCAGATCCGTCTGTATGGACCTGACGAGATCAAGACAGCTTTCATCACTCCATTCGGGTGCTTCTGTTATGTTACCATGCCGTTCGGCCTCAAGAATGCCGGAGCCACATTCATGAGGATGATTCAGAAGTGTTTACTCACTCAAATCAGTCGGAATGTGGAAGCATACATGGACGATATCGTGGTCAAGTCACGGAAGGGTTTCGACCTGCTCACTGACCTTGCTGAAACCTTTGCCAACCTCAGGAGGTATGATATCAAGCTTAATCTATCAAAGTGCACATTCGGAGTCCTTGGCTGAAAGTTACTCGGTTTTCTCGTTTCTGAACGGGGAATCGACGCCAATCCAGAAAAAGTTGGCACTATACTCCGAATGAAAAGCCTTGTGCGAGTGCACGACGTCCAGAAGCTTACTGGTTGCTTGGCCGCCCTAAGTCGATTCATATCTCGTCTCGGTGAAAAGGCATTGCCTCTTTACCGATTGATGAAGAAGTCCGACAAGTTTGAGTGGACTCCTGAAGCTGATGCAGCATTTGCAGAGCTCAAAGCTCTGCTCTCCACCCAGCCGGTGCTTGCTGCCCCAATCAGCAAGGAGCCTTTGCTGCTTTACATTGCAGCCACAGGACAAGTCGTCAGTACGGTACTTACGATCGACCGGGAAGAGGAAGGGAAAACCTTCAAAGTTCAGCGCCCAGTATATTATATTTCTGAAGTCTTGACCCCATCAAAGCAAAGATATCCTCACTATCAGAAGCTTGTATATGGGATTCACATGACCACAAAGAAAGTTGCTCACTACTTCTCTGATCATTCCATTACAGTCGTCAGCGACGCTCCATTGTCAGAGATCCTGCATAACAGGGATGCAACACTGGTCGAGTGGCAAAATGGGAGATTGAACTCCTTCCCCTAGATATCAAGTTTGAGGCAAAGAAGGCTATCAAGTCCCAGGCAATCGCAGATTTCATCGCCGAGTGGATTGAACAGCAGCTGCCGACTCAGATTCACTCGGAGCATTGGACTATGTTCTTCGATGGCTCCAAGATGCTGAGTGGTTCCGGTGCCAGAGTGGTGTTGGTCTCCCCCAGAGGAGATAAACTCATATGTTCTTCAAATCCACTTTGATTCCTCCAATAACGAGGCAGAATACGAAGCACTTTTATATGGGTTGCGCATGGCCATCTCACTCGGCGTCCGTCGCCTCATGGTCTATGGCGACTCAGATTTGGTGGTTAATCAGGTGATGAAGGAATGGGATGTCAGAAGTCCAGCCATGACTGGTTATTGCAATGCAGTGAGAAAGATGGAGAAGAAATTCGAGGGGTTAGAGCTTCACCACATACCCCGACTGAAAAATCAAGCAGCTGATGATTTGGCAAAAATAGGTTCCAAAAGAGAAGCCATTCCCAGCAATGTGTTTCTGGAACACATCCACACACCATCAGTCTAGGAGGATCCCTTCACGGAAGAGGCCCCGCAGCCAAAAAGTGCCACGGATCCGACTGAAGTTGAAGTTCCAGCTGTGGTCGATCTGATCATGGAAGTGTTGGTTATCACTCCCGTCTGGACAGAACCGTACATCGCGTACATCCTAAGGAAAGAACTCCCAGAGGACGAAGAAGAGGCTCGACAGATCGTCCGTCGATCCAAGGCCTTTACAGTCATAAAGGGACAGTTATATAGAGAAAGCGCGACTGGGGTCGGCCAGAAGTGTATCACACCAGAAGAAGGTCAGCTGATCCTTAACGATATCCACTCGGGGACCTGTGGTCATCATGCGTCCTCTCGGACCATTGTGGCTAAAGCATACCGAGCAGGGTTCTACTGGCCGAGAGCCAATGAGATGGCAAAAGAGATAGTCGACAAATATGAAGGATGTCAGTATTACTCCAATATGCCGCACAAGCCCGCGTTAGCCCTGAAAACCATTCCACTCGTCTAGCCCTTCTCTATTTGGGGGCTGGACATGGTTGGACCATTGAGAACAGGCAGGAGCGGCTTCACTCATGTGCTGGTAGCAGTCGACAAGTTCACCAAATGGATTGAAGCCAAGCCTATCAAGAATCTCGATGCTTGCACCGCTATCAGCTTCATCAGAGAGTTGATATTCAGATATGGAGTTCCGCACAGTATCATCACGGACAACGGGTCAAACTTCAATTCTGACAAGTTCAGGGCCTTTTGCGCCTCTCAGGGCACTCGGGTCGACTTTGCTTCGGTCGCTCACACCCAGTCGAATGGTCAAGCAGAAAGGGCAAACGACCTAATTCTTAAAGGACTGAAACCCCGATTGATGCGCGATCTCAAGCACGCAGCAGGTGCATGGGTCGACGAGCTCCCATCAGTCCTTTGGGGATTGAGGACAACCCCGAATCGATCGACCAGAATAACCCCATTCTTTCTGGTCTACGGAGCCGAGGCAGTCTTACCGAGTGACCTGCTTCACAACGCTCCCCGAGTTGAGCTCTACTCTGAAGATGAAGCAGAACAAGCCCGGCAAGACGCAGTCGACCTCCTAGAAGAAGAAAGAGAAATGGCCTTGATTCGATCGACCATCTATCAGCAAGACTTGCGTCGATTCCATGCCAGAAACGTGAAGAGCCGAGCCTTCCAAGAAGAAGACTTAGTCCTCCGAGTGGATCAGCAGAAACCACACAAGCTCGCTCCTACTTGGGAAGGCCCCTTCATAGTCACCAGGGTCCTCCACAATGGAGCATACCACCTCTACAATGTCGATCGCCAGATTGATGAGCCACGCGCCTGGAATGCGGAGCTACTCCGCCCCTTTTATACTTAAATTCTCACTCGGATGAGATGTAATAAGAAAAACTCCTATAGTTTATTTATCAAAGACAAGAGCGTTATAATTTTCCCAGTGATTATTATTGTTTTTGTTTGCGTAAGAAATCCCCCAGTGGGTGGCTTAGCTGCGAATCCACTTCGCCTAAGTTTGTAAAAACAGTTTCCTACCGAGTGGCGAGCCAGCCTCCCACTCGGGTGCTTAGCTGCGAATCCGTTTCGCCTAAGTTTGAAAAATCCTACCGAGTGGAGAGCAATCCTCCCACTCGGGGGCTTAGCTGCAGTCCAGTACTCGCCTAAGTTCTCCCACTTAGAGACTTAGCTGCAGTCCGACACTCGCCTAAGTTTGAAAAAATCCTACCGAGTGAAGAGCAATCCTCCCACTTGGGGGCTTAGCTGCAGTCCAGTACTCGCCTAAGTTCTCACTCAGAGACTTAGCTGCAGTCCGGCACTCGCCTAAGTTTGAAAAAATCCTACCGAGTGGAGAGCAATCCTCCCACTCGGGGGCTTAGCTGCAGTCCAGTACTCGCCTAAGTTCTCCCACTTAGAGACTTAGCTACAGTCCGGCACTCGCCTAAGTTTGAAAAAATCCTACCGAGTGGAGAGCAATCCTCCCACTCGGGGGCTTAGCTGCAGTCCAGTACTCGCCTAAGTTCTCCCACTTAGAGACTTAGCTGCAGTCCGGCACTCGCCTAAGTTTGAAAAAATCCTACCGAGTGGAGAGCAATCCTCCCACTCGGGGGCTTAGCTGCAGTCCAGTACTCGCCTAAGTTCTCCCACTTAGAGACTTAGCTGCAGTCCGGCACTCGCCTAAGTTTGAAAAAATCCTATCGAGTGGAGAGCAATCCTCCCACTCGGGGGCTTAGCTGCAGTCCAGTACTCGCCTAAGTTCTCACTTAGAGACTTAGCTGCAGTCCGGCACTCGCCTAAGTTTGAAAAAATCCTACCGAGTGGAGAGCAATCCTCCCACTCGGGGGCTTAGCTGCAGTCCAGTACTCGCCTAAGTTCTTCCACTTAGAGACTTAGCTGCAGTCTGGCACTCGCCTAAGTTTGAAAAAATCCTACCGAGTGGAGAGCAATCCTCCCACTCGGGGGCTTAGCTGCAGTCCAGTACTCGCCTAAGTTCTCCCACTTAGAGACTTAGCTGCAGCCCGACACTCGCCTAAGTTTGAAAAAATCCTACCGAGTGGAGAGCAATCCTCCCACTCGGGGGCTTAGCTGCAGTCCAGTACTCGCCTAAGTTCTCCCACTTAGAGACTTAGCTGCAGTCCGGCACTCGCCTAAGTTTGAAAAAATCCTACCGAGTGGAGAGCAATCCTCCCACTCGGGGGCTTAGCTGCAGTCCAGTACTCGCCTAAGTTCTCCCACTTAGAGACTTAGCTACAGTCCGGCACTCGCCTAAGTTTGAAAAAATCCTACCGAGTGGAGAGCAATCCTCCCACTCGGGGGCTTAGCTGCAGTCCAGTACTCGCCTAAGTTCTCCCACTTAGAGACTTAGCTGCAGTCCGGCACTCGCCTAAGTTTGAAAAAATCCTACCGAGTGGAGAGCAATCCTCCCACTCGGGGGCTTAGCTGCAGTCCAGTACTCGCCTAAGTTCTCCCACTTAGAGACTTAGCTGCAGTCCGTCACTCGCCTAAGTTTGAAAAAATCCTACCAAGTGGAGAGCAATCCTCCCACTCGGGGGCTTAGCTGCAGTCCAGTACTCGCCTAAGTTCTCCCACTTAGAGACTTAGCTGCAGTCCGGCACTCGCCTAAGTTTGAAAAAATCCTACCGAGTGGAGAGCAATCCTCCCACTCGGGGGCTTAGCTGCAGTCCAGTACTTGCCTAAGTTCTCCCACTTAGAGACTTAGCTGCAGTCCGGCACTCGCCTTAGTTTGAAAAAATCCTACCGAGTGGGGAGCAATCCTCCCACTCGGGGGCTTAGCTGCAGTCCAGTACTCGCCTAAGTTCTCCCACTTAGAGACTTAGCTGTAGTCCGGCACTCGCCTAAGTTTGAAAAAATCCTACTGAGTGGAGAGCGATCCTCCCACTCGGGGGCTTAGCTGCAGTCCAGTACTCACCTAAGTTCTCCCACTTAGAGACTTAGCTGCAGTCCGGCACTCGCCTAAGTTTGAAAAAATCCTACCGAGTGGAGAGCAATCCTCGCACTCGGGGGTTTAGCTGCAGTCCAGTACTCGCCTAAGTAGGAAACACATCTCAATCCTCAAGGACGACGAGGGGCGGGTCGACGGCCACCTTCTCCTGGAGAGCTTCGCCACAAATGCAATGCGCGATTCATCCCGCTCTACAGTAACGAAGTACGGGTCGACTGCCACCGTCTCCTGGAGAGCTTCGCCACAAATGCAATGTGCGCTCCGTCCCACTCTGCAGCAACAGGGTGTGGGTCGACCGCCGCCTTCCCCTGGGGAGCTTCGCCACAAATACAAGACATGGGTCGACTACTTCCCTCTCCTTCGGAGCTGCGCTGCGAATACAGAAAGTTGTCTCGAATGAAGAATGGGTTCACTCGGCAGGAGATTCATAAAGATATTCAACGGTAAACCAAGTTCAGATAAATTCTAAAAGTTCCGGATCACAGATCGAAGTACTCGGGCATGCAGCCCGAAAAAGTTTAATGGTTACAAAAACCACTCGGCATTCCGAGGCAAATTTAAGGTGGGACATAAGAGTTTGTTCACTCCGCGGGAGGAGGGTTGGCAGGCTCGACGAACTCATCCAGGTCGACGCCATCGGCAATCCGACTGGCGGCAGCTATGAAAGTCTCCATGAAAGTTTGGAAGTCATGCTTCTGGGTGTTGGCGACCTTGATTGCGGCCAGCTTGTCTTGTCTCACCTCCTTGCAGTGGACACGAACCAAGGACAGAGCCACATCAGCGCCACACCAAGCAGAAGACTTCTTCCACTCCTGCACTCGGTCAGGGATTCCGTTAAGTCGAGTCATCAGAGACTCAAGATCGTTTTGGAGCGTAGCCTCTGGCCAAAGTGCCGGGTCGATCCGTGACATGGCGACCTTCAGTCGAGCCAAGTAATCCACGGCACCGCCGATACGAGATTCCAGTCGGAGCAGATTCATGGAAGTTTCATCTTTCACGGGAGAGTTGATTGGATCCAAACCTGGTTCGATCCGCCCAGTCTCCTCTTCAAAGTTTTGGCAAAACTCTGCATTCATGATCCAAGGATAAGTCAATTTTCATACACTGAGTCGACACAAAAAAAATCAGTCGGAACAGAATGTGCACCTTCAAGCTTGATGTACAACTTCTTGGCAAGACTCCTCAGATAGCTCTCCAGGTCATCCCTCCTGCGAGCAATGCCTTCCATTTTCTCGCCTTGAACGAGATTCGCCTTCTTCCAGCGCGAGCACTCCTTGTTGGAGTCATTCAGAGTAGTCTTCAGCCTGGTATTCTCTTCTTCCAACTGGCCGACTGAAGCCAGCTTCTGTTCGGCCAGAGCGGTCCTGTAGTCAGCCTCCTTCTGGGCAGCAGCCAAATCCTGATCCTTTTTCGCCAAAGCTTCTCTCAGTTTTTCTGCAAAGAAATGATGATTGATTCAGAAATAGCAGAAGGGTGCTCGAGCCTAAAACTGACCAGTCGACAAACTTGTCTTACCAGCGGCGCCGTCTCTGACCTTCTGCAGCTCTGTCCTGACCAGCTCCAAGTCAAGTTTCAGTTGAATCTGCTGCCCCTCTAAATCAGCGAAACGAGCTCCAAGATCACAAGATTTCTGAAATCAAAGGGGAGAAATTATTCCACAGCAAAAAACTTCAAAGACATTAAGTGCTAAGACTACGGTCGACTGCCCGTAGTCCACCATAGTCTCGGGGACTACACCTAGTTGGTGCACTTTGTGTGCCCCCACAGGTTCTGATTCCACTCGGCCGGTCCGCCGGAGTCGAGTTCAAAAAAAGAGAGACAAAGTAGAACTCAGACCACAGTCGACTGCCAGCAGTCGACCGCGGTCTCGGGGACTACACCCAGTGGGTGCACTTTGCGTGCCCCCACCGGTTCTGATTCTACTCGACCGGATCGAGCGGAAGAAACAAACTACCAGTTCGGTTTTTACTCGACAAAATACAAAGACTACAGTCGACTGCCAGCAGTCCACCGTAGCCTCGGGGACTACACCCAGTGGGTGCACTCAGCGTGCCCCCACTAGTCCAAAACTTCAATCGACGCACCCAGTGGGTGTACAGATGCAAAGATTTTTGAAAAGAATCTTCAGATAGCCGACTAACCTGAACATTGCTCTGGAGAGCCGAGCTGGCATCATAGGCGGCTTGGCTGGCGTCCCGCACCGTCTTCATCTTCTCCATCATAATGCCCGCCTGGCGTATGGCTTCCCTAGCAGCATTCACCTCGTCCTCTGGGACATGATGGGTCGCAAAAACTGAAGGCGGGTCGACAGGGGCCTGAGCAGCCGACGAAGAAGGCAAGGCACTCGACAGGGGCTCGACGAAGGTAACAGAACCCCGATTGACGTCACCAGTGTCCTGAACGACTGGTTCCGCCCTCGGCGTCGACTGTGGCGCCTCGCTTGCAGGAGCTCACCTATTCTTCCTCGTCAAAGGCCTCTCGGGCTCTTCATCATCATCAGGGAGGTCAATAATGTTGGGAGCTGTGCAAAGTTCAATTGCCAAAATCACGTCACCCAATGGTGCACATTGCAGTTGAATCGACTGAACAAAGACAGTATGGCAGAAGTCATACCTGGATTAGAAGTGACCGCATCCTCCATCACCTCATCATCATCCCTGTAAGCTGAGGTCCCGGAAGTGGAAGCACTGACAATTCCAAAGTTCGTCCAGTTAAAACAAGAAAAACAAACAGCGCGGAGCATCGAGTGAATACAAGGAGAGACACTCACGCGGAGGCGACAGGGATATCGATCTTGATCTTCGGCAGCGCCTTCCGAGTCTTCGGTTCTGCAACTTTGGGGTGCTTTGGCACCTTCTCAGTCGTGGTTGGTGAAGAGATCCAAGGACCCTTCGAAGACTGACCAGCCTGAGCAGTTGCCTTGTCGCGGGCACTCGGCCGATCCTGGTCAAGCTTGGATCGTCTCTCTATGCGAGGAGGCGACTCGACTTCTTCCCCATCACTTGAGTCATCGCTTCCTCCATCCCCTTCACCATCGAAAATCCACTCGCCGCTTTCGCCACCGCTTGCCTCACCTTCCAGAGCTTGCTCTTGCGTCCCGTTGGGCATCGAATACATTTCAATAATGGCCTGAAAGAAAGCAGGGAGGACAAAGCCAGTCGACGCAATACAGACAGTTGCTCGAGTGAATTCAGATTACAAGCAAAGACTCAGAATCAGACCTGCTCTGGTGCACGCGACTGGTCGAATGGGGGAACTCTCCTGGCTCCTCTGGGATTGCCCTTGTTCCCGGTAATGCTCGACAGCCACTTCTCCAGTGTGTCGTCCTCGACCTCCTCCGGGTGGATCCGAGTGGAGTCTTCTAGACCTGAATACATCCACATCGGATGGTCTCGGGCTTGGAGAGGCTGGATGCGCCGCTGAAGGAAGACCTCCAAGAGATCCATACCAGTGACCCCGTCATGAATGAGCTGGACCACTCGGTTGACCAACAGCTTCACGTGCGCCTTCTCCTCTGGGAGCACCTTCAAAGGGGAGGGTTTTTCCACTCGGTCCATGGTAAAGGGAGGGAGGCTAGTCGATTGCCCTGGCGTCGACTGGTCTTTACAGTAGAACCAGGTCGACTGCCATCCGCGAACTGAGTCGGGAAGAATCATGGCCGGAAAGGAGCTTTTTCCCCTCGTCTGGATGCCAAGACCCCCACACATCTGGATCACTTGGGTCCTCTCATCACTCGGATTAGCCTTTTTCACTGTCTGAGAGCGACAAGTGAAAATATGCTTGAAAAGACCCCAGTGAGGTCGACAACCCAAGAAGTTCTCATACAAGGAAATGAACGCGGCAAGATAAACGATTGAGTTGGGGGTAAAATGGTGGAGTTGAGCCCCAAAGAAGTTCAGAAACCCTCGGAAGAAAGGATGGGGAGGCAAGGAAAACCCACGGTCTACGTGAGTGGCAAGAAGAACGCGCTCACCCTCCCGGGGTTGCGGCTCGGATTCCTTCCCCGGAAGTCGCGCCGAGTCGTAGGGGATCAGCCCTCCCTCGGCCAGGTCGTCGAGGTCTTCTTGGGAGATCCTCGAGTGGATCCAGTCGCCCTGGATCCAACCCTTCGGCAGGCCAGTCCGCGAGGAAGATCCGCCCCGGCTCGTCGCCTTCCCCTTCGACCTTGCCGTCGCCTTCTTTGCCCGCTCCAGAGCCGCTGTCTTCTCCTTCACCATTGTCGCCGACGAGACGCATGTGGTGCGGTGGCGCAGGGGCGAGAGCGAGCGCAGCGGAGAGGCGTGAGGAGGAGAAGAGGTAATGGGGCGCACTGTTCGGGAGACTCCGGTCCAACGCCTTATATGAGGCCGCTTCCGAGTGGCTGACAGGTAGGCCCAGATGGCTCTGTCAAATCCCGTAACGACCGCGCGAGCGATACGTGGTGAAAAAGGTGGCGCGGGGATCGAGGCGGCTCCGCTCTATCCCATCCGATTACTGCGCCCCTCCCCATCCCGTGCGCTTCCCAAAATTCAGATCCCACTAAATCCGCGGGCAGCAAACAACTTGTCAGACCAAAGATCTCCTCCGCACCGTCACTCGGAGCCTTACAAGTAAAGAAACTCACTCGACGAAGAATTAAGAATGGATCAAGGCGACTGAAAAGGAAGTTGCTGTCATCACTCAGGTTCGTTGATCCGAAACAAGATACGCTCACGGCATGGAAAACGAGTCGGAGAAGTCCTCAACTCCTTCCCCACTCAAACCATGATTCATTCGGGGGCTAATGATGAAGTTATGTACCTAGGGTAGGGTCACGGACCTGTCCTAACTGCCCTACCCAAGGACACCTCTAGAATAAATCACCATTCAATCGACTTGGAGGTGTTCCACTCGACAGACTCGAAGACACTCGACCAAGAAGCAATTACTCGACCAAGATCCAACCACTCGACGGACAGGGGACCTAAAGTCACTCCACACGCTAACGGTCCGTCATTAAGTAGTTTTTATGGTCATCATAGCACTTTATTACTAGCGTTATCAGTAACGCCCTGCCTTAATGTACATTGAACCCTTTGTAACGTGGGCTGGCCGGGGTCCTGGCGCACTCTATATAAGCCACCCCCTCCTCCGAGACAAGGGTTCGCACCTCTGTAACTCATACTCACATAATCCAGTCGACCGCCTCCGGGCTCCGAGACGTAGGGCTTTTACTTCCTCCGAGAAGGGCCTGAACTCGTAAACCTTGTGTCCTTACAACTTCTCCATAACTAAGATCTCCCCTCTCCATACTTACCCCCCTACATTACTGTTAGACTTAGAACCACGACAGCCGGCACGCCCACAAGGGCGAGGTAGACACAAACAACTCCCTCTCATACCTGCGGAATCGTGTTACTTTTTAGTCATATGGCGAGAAAGTGATACAACAAGAAGAAAACAATCAAAACGTATGTCTCTCTAGCTAGCTAGTACCACAGGCTTAAGCTTGTACAAAAACCACTTCTGAGAGGAAGCCAGCCTTGCGTTGATATGGCTATATAAGCTGCTGGGGAATACACAAGGCTGGCAAACACCACGAGAAGTCCATTACCTGCATTTTTTTAATACAGTACTAAATAAAAATGTTGAGTCTCGCTTGGACTCGTCGTGGCGACGCGGAGGTACCACCCACCCCAACCCCAACCTGGGGTGGCTCCTCTCTCCACGGACTCGACATTGAGGTGGTGAGGGAGAAGGACACTGTCCCTGGCGACAACGGCAGCGGTCTAGTTGCAATCCCTTCATATTTCTGGGGTGCCCGGCTGGCGAAGCGGCAAGATGGAGTCTTCCCCTTGTACATGGGCTACTCGGCGGCGAGGGCCTTGGTCGGCAAGGGGACGGGGGCCATGGCAGATCTGAGAAGGCTGTCTCGCGAGGCGGAAGACATGCTGGCGGAGATGTTTGCTAGCATTAGCAGTGATGGCGGAGGCGACGCGGCGCGGCCCAGGGTGGTGCAACTGCGATTGTCGCCGGAGCTGGCGCTGTGGAAAAGCACGCAGCACGCAATCGGCAACGTGTTGCCCACTAAGGGCGCCGGGCTGGTCCAAGCCGCGCCGTAGGTTCTCGCCTTGCTGGGCGCCGCCGACTGGCCTGAGGCGATGACAACAAGCAACGCCCTATCTGGTAGCGGCATGGCGAACCTGCTGATTGGCGCCTACGACGTGCGCACCCTCTTCTCCAACTACGTGGTGGACATGGCATTTTACTACGAGCACGGGTACCACAAGGTGTTCCCCTCCTTCAGCCGCCTCCTGCGCGACGGGCTCGCCGACGCCCGCTCGCTACGAACCCCTGGTGGCCGGCAGCGACGCGAGGCCGTCGCCATCGGCGCGTCCTACATCCGAGCCAAGATCGCATTGGAGGCGGCGCACAGGACGCTCCTCAAGGACCGGTCGGGGCAGATGGACCGCCACACCGCCCAGGTCTTGTCCCTGTGCGAGAGCAGCATCCTCGGCATGGGGGCTGAGGCCATAGCCCGGGGCTTCGATGTTGGCGCCGTCACGAGCGACCTCGTCTTCAGCTCACCCGGCACCGATGTCATCGATGTGGGCAGCGACCTGGTAAACTCCGAGGTCATGAACTCGTTCCTCAACGTGGCCGACATCGCCGCCTCAGGCGTGGTGAGCGAGACGGCGCTGCGGGCCATCTACGACGCCTACGCTGCCACTGGAGCTCGGATGTACACTCAGAGGTGGCACGAGCCTGTGGCCCGGATGTGCATCACCTTGTACACTTGGCATCTGCACAACGACCGGCACATGTTCCTCCGCCGCGCCCTCCTAGGATGGCCCAAGGCCCGCAAGTCCCCGGCGCGGCCCCAGCGCGAGGCCGACTTCGACGAGGTCTTCGACACCGACTTTCATACCACCGGCTTCAGCAGGCCCGTTGACCCTGAGTATGCCTGCAATGGGGAAGAAACCTGCGACCACGTCCGACGCTTCCTCAAAGTAAAAGGAGACCAAGACCACCTGCTGGCCGCCCTTTGGTCGTCCATTGTCACCGGTCCGCTGGAGTACGTCAGGACGGGCGAGGTGGACAAGCAGCGTGAGAAACACCTCATTGAATCCTCGCGCCTGCAAATGGTCCAGCTCTTCTCCAAGGGCCTCATCGACGAAATGGTTTGGCTCGTCGCCCATGCAAGCCACCATGCCTGGCAGGTGAACTATCTGTTTGAGGCCGCCATGTTTGGCAGCATCCTGGACGGGGGCGAGTTGATAGGCAAGCTCGATCGGGCGGAATAGGCTGTCAACATGCATCCATCTTAATTATATTCGGCCGGCCGGCCTGCTGCTGTGATCGATCCGAACGAACGTGGTTAATTCTGCATGCATGCATGTTTTCCTTTTCAAGTCTATATATCTATGTACTGTATTTTCTTTCTTCTTTGGGAATCCCCTTTCTTTCCAATCATACGATGACATTCAACTTTTTTCCATCTCATTCATCCCAAACTCAAAATATTATGTATGTATGTATGTATGTATGTATATATGTATGTATGTATGTTACTTACAGTTTATATACGTGCATCTACTCCTATTTAATTTACATGAGGTCGACATTGGTGTCCTCTCCAAATTCCAACCAAACCTTCTTGGTGTCGTTCGTCCAAGAAGCAAATCTCGGAAATGATATGTTTCATCTCCTACTCACAACTATCCTCAAACACCATCTTTTTTGTTTTGTATAAATAAATACCCATATGGAACGGTAAAAATAGAGCCAGCCATATAATAGCGGAAATTAATTAATTAAGCAACTAGTGTTTTTCTCTTTTTGTTTTTTAAAAAGAAGGATAGCCTTCGGCCTCTGCATCAAAGTGATGCATGCAACCATTTAAAAAAAATTCAAAGCTCATAGATACTTGATCATAAACCCACAATTCATCGGTCTTAACAAACACACCGCAAAAATAAGATTACATCGAATAGATCTCCACAAGAGAGGGGGAGAACATTGTATTAAGATCCAAAAAGAGAGAAGAAGCCATCTAGCTACTAACTATGGACCCGTAGTTCTGAAGTAAACTACTCACACTTCATTGGAGAGGCTATGGTGTTGATGTAGAAGCCCTCCGTGATCGATGCCCCCTCCGGAGGAGCTCCGGAACAGGCCCCAAGATGGGATCTCGTGGATACAGAAAGTTGCGGCGGTGGAATTAGGGTTTTGGCTCTGTATCTGATCGTTTGGGGGTACGTGGGTATATATAGGAGGAAGAAGTATGTCGGTGGAGCAACAGGGAGCCCATGAGGGTGGAGGGCGCGCCTGGGGGGGTAGGCGCGCCCCCTACCTCGTGGCCTCTTGTTACGTGGCTTGACGTAGGGTCCAAGTCTCCTGAGTTGTATTCGATGAGAAAATCACGTTCTCGAAGGTTTCATTCCGTTTGGACTCCGTTTGATATTCCTTTTCTTTGAAACCCTAAAACAGGCAAAAAACAGCAATTCTGTGCTGGGCCTTCGGTTAATAGGTTAGTCCCAAAAATAATATAAAAGTGGATAATAAAGCCCAATAATTTCCAAAACAGTAGTTAATATAGCATGGAGCAATCAAAAATTATAGATACGTTGGAGACGTATCAAAAGACTGCATTCCTGAATGGATTTCTGGAAGAAGAGTTGTATATGGTGCAACCTGAAGGTTTTATTGATCCAAAGGGAGCTAACAAAGTGTGCAAGCTCCAGCGATCCATTTATGGACTGGTGCAAGCCTCTCGGAGTTGGAATAAACGTTTCGATAGTGTGATCAAAGCATATGGTTTTATAAAAACTTTTGGAGAAGTCTGTATTTACAAGAAAGTGAGTGGGAGCTCTGTAGCATTTCTAATATTATATGTGGATGACATATTGCTGATTGAAAATGATATAGAATTTTTGGATAGCATAAAAGGATACTTGAATAAGAGTTTTTCAATGAAAGACCTCGGTGAAGCTGCTTATATATTGGGCATCAAGATCTATAGAGATAGATCAAGACGTTTAATTGGACTTTTACAAAGCACATACCTTGATAAAGTTTTGAAGAAGTTCAAAATGGATCAAGCTAAGAAAGGGTTCTTGCCTGTGTTACAAGGTGTGAAGTTGAGTAAGACTCAATGTCCGACCACTGCAGAAGATAGAGAGAAAATGAAAAATGTTCCCTATGTTTCAGCCATAGGCTCTATCATGTATGCGATGTTGTGTACCAGACCTGATGTGTGCCTTGCTATTAGCTTAGCAGGGAGGTACCAAAGTAATTCAAGAGTGGATCACTGGACAACGGTCAAGAACATCCTGAAGTACCTGAAAAGAACCAAGGATATGTTTCTCGTTTATGGAGGTGACAAAGAGATCATCGTAAATGGTTACGTTGATGCAAGCTTTGACACTGAACCGGACGATTCTAAATCGCAAACCGGATACGTGTTTATATTAAACGGTGGAGCTGTCAGTTGGAGCAGTTCTAAACAGAGCGTCGTGGCGGGATCTACATGTGAAGCAGAGTACATTGCTGCTTCGGAAGCATCGAATGAAGGAGTCTGGATGAAGGAGTTCATATCCGATCTAGGTGTCATACCTAGTGCATCGGGTTCAATGAAAATCTTTTGTGACAATACTGGTGCAATTCCCTTGGCAAAGGAATCCAGATTTCACAAGAGAACCAAGCACATCAAGAGACGCTTCAACTCCATCGGGGATCAAGTCCAGGTGGGAGACATAGAGATTTGCAAGATACATATGGATCTGAATGTTGCAGACCCGTTGACTAAGCCTCTTCCACGAGCAAAACATGATCAGCACCAAGGCTCCATGGGTGTTAAAATCATTACTGTGTAATCTAGATTATTGACTCTAGTGCAAGTGGGAGACTGAAGGAAATATGCTCTAGAGGCAATAATAAAGTTATTATTTATTTCCTTATTTCATGATAAATGTTTATTATTAATGCTAGATTTGTATTAACCGGAAACATAATACATGTGTGAATACATAGACAAACATAGTGTCACTAGTATGCCTCTACTTTACTAGCTCATTCATCAAAGATGGTTAAGTTTCCTAACCATAGACATGAGTTGTTATTTGATCAATGAGATCACATCATTAGAGAATGATGTGATTGACTTGACCCATTCATTTAGCTTAGCACTTGATCGTTTGTTTACTGCTATTGCTTTATTCATGACTTATACATGTTCTTATGACTATGAGATTATGCAACTCCCGGATACCGGAGGAACACTTTGTGTGCTACCAAACGTCAGAACGTAACTGGGTGATTATAAAGGTGCTCTACAGGTGTTTCCGATAGTACTTGTTGAGTTGGCATAGATCAAGATTATGATTTGTCACTCCGATCGTCGGAGAGGTATCTCTGGGCCCTCTCGGTAATACACATCACTATAAGCCTTGCAAGCATGATAAATAATGAGTTAGTTACAGGATGATGTATTACGGAACGAGTAAAGAGACTCGCCGGTAACGAGATTGAACTAGGTATTTCGATACCGACGATCAAATCTCGGGCAAGTAACATACCGATGACAAAGAGAACAACATATAGTGTTGTGCGGTTTGACCGATAAAGATCTTCATAGAATATGTAGGAACCAATATGAGCATCCAGGTTCTGCTATTGGTTATTGACCGGAAACGTGTCTCGGTCATGTCTACATAGTTCTCGAACCCGTAGGGTCCGCACGCTTAAAGTTCTGTGACGATCGGTTTTATGAGTTTATATGTTTTGATGTACCGAAGGTAGTTTGAAGTCCCGGATGTGATCAAGGACATGACGACGAAATGGTCGAGACATAAAGATTTATATATTGGAAGCCTACATTTGGATATCGGAAGTGTTTCGGGTGAAATCGGAATTTTACCGGAGTATCGGGGGTTACCGGAACCCCCCGAGGGGTTTAATGGGCCAAGATGGGCCTTAGTGGAAGAGAGGAGGGGCTGCCAGGGCAGGCCGCGCGCCCCCTCTCCCTCTAGTCCGAATTGGAGAAGGAGGGGGCGGCGCCCCCCTTTCCTTCCTCTCTCCCTCCTCGTTCCCCCTTCTCCTATTCCAACTAGGAAAGGAGGGAGTCCTACTCCCGGTGGGAGTAGGACTCCTCCTGGCATGCCTCCTCCTGGCCGGCCACCTCTCCCCCTTGCTCCTTTATATACGGGGGCAAGGGGGCACCTCTAGACACACAAGTTGATCATTGAGATCTCTCCAGCCGTGTGCGGTGCCCCCCTCCACCATAATCCACCTCAGTCATACTGTAGCGGTGATTAGGCGAAGCCCTGCTGCGGTAGCTTCATCAACATCATCACCACGCCGTCGTGCTGACGAAACTCTTCCCTGAGCTCTACTGGATCGTGAGTTCGCGGGACGTCACCGAGCTGAACGTATGCTGAACGCGGAGGTTGTCGTGGTTCTAAGCCCGACAGTAGAATAGGAGGGTAGGAATGTAGAGGCAAGATCCTAGCTATGAAGGAGTTGTACACGCGAGTTTTACGAGTTCAGGCCCTTCTCGAAGGAAGTAACGGCCCTACGTCTCGGAGCCCGGAGGCGGTCGACTAGATATATGCGTGTGAATTACAAAAGGTGCGAACCCTTGTCTCGGAGGAGGGGGGTGGCTTATATAGAATGCGCCAGGACCCCAGCCAGCCCACGTTACAAAGGGTTCAATGTACATTAAGGCAGGGCGTTACTGGTAATGCTAGTAATAAAGAGATATAAATGGTCTTTTAAGGTTGCAGAGTGAATGACCGACCGTTGTCATCCTGAGTGACGTTAGGCCTTCTACACTCCGAGTGGTTTCTCGTATCGTCGAGTGGTTGTTCGCATAGTCGAGTGTCTTCTATACTGTCGAGTGGAACATAGCTTCACGGTCGAGTGGATGATGATTTTGCTTCGCCCGCTTCTGGTTCCTTTTGAGATGTCCTTGGGGCTTGGACAGATCCATGACCCTACCGTAGGTACATAGCTTCATCAGAGGTGTCGTGCGTTCGGTACTAAGGATCGGTCGATCGTGAAGACATACGACTACATCAACCGCGTTGTCATAACGCTTCCGCTTAACGGTCTACGAGGGTACGTGGACGACACTCTCCCCTCTCGTTGTTGTGCATCACCATGATCCTGCGTGTGCATAGGAATTTTTTTTGAAATTACTATGTTCCCCAACACTTTCCGCTCCCGGGCCACGGCCTGGCCCTTTGAACCAGACAGCTTGGAGATTTTTGAACACTAACTCCAACGGGGGGTGAATCCCATTGCCGCACTCTTTGTACAAGTGCCCTAGCATGCCACAAACGACGCATTAGTCGGGTAGCCTCTCATATTTCACCCTAAAGATCTCCCTCTTCCTTTTTACTACCAAAGAAACAACATTCTTTAGGGGTTTAGTAACATCCACTTTGATTCTGACCCTGAAGAAATTTCCTTCAAAATCCTGAGACTTGGGTTCAGCAAAGATGAACTCTTCTACGGTAGCAGCCAGGGACTTGATCAGGCCAAAGAAGAGCTCTGGAAGATCGTGGATTTGGATCCACATCTCAATTTTGTTTAGTTCTATCGACGATGGCCTGGTGATTCCATCATACGGCTCTATGACGACTGCCTTGCCCTTGAAAGTCCAAGGTCCATCCTCCATAACTCTTTCCTAGTCACCGAGGCAGGAGAATTGCAGGGTGTATAAGTTTTCTTCGAGCGGCCGAAATTTTACCTCTTTCGCTAGATCCCAGGCGACACGCATGTTGCAATAGAACCGGTATTGGCTATACTGTTTGTCCGTGTCCACTCGAGCTATTGTCATCCAGCGGGCAGCTTCCTTTGGGATGTCACCATCTTCTACCACAACGTCAACCAGATCATCCTCCTTCAACCCCAGTTCCTTCATCATCGCTTCCATCTCGCTCATCGCCGCATCAAATGCAGACGTCGAGCCCATCATCGGATCTCTTGCCTGAGAGAACACAGATTCCACAGGCGGGGAGGTTCCCTAAGCCGAACCCTTCCGACCACGCTTGTCAGCCGTCCAAAGACGCCGGCAATCGGTGGAGGAGAGGCGGAGGGGATCGCGGTCTCGACGTCGATGACGAGGCGCCGCCGGGAGGAGAACAAAACCCTAACTCGAGGGGAAGACGATCTCCACAATGGTAGGTGACAAAGCAAGGAGTTGCGGTCTTCTCGCTGGACATGTTTGGCCCATGAAATCTTGATAGTGGTGGAGTTTGTAGGCATGGTGGCGAGCACCCAACTCATGCCTTTTTCTTTCACATCCACCTCCATCTCAGGGTTGTGTATGCCTCCTCATCTGGTGGATGTGTGACGACCATCGGGACACGGTTGCTTTGACCACTCTCCTACGATAGCATAACCGGATGGATTACTAATTGCAGCGCATAAATCCTCTTGCATAAGCATAGTCGGGCATGAGTGTCCCTTCATTATGACGTTCTATTCTCTTTGATTATTTTAGCGCTCATGTATCCACATTTTTTTTTCTAATTTGAGCCAAACAAAATATTCTCTTTTATTGGCACATGCCCACAATTTTTTTAATTTATATCCAACCAGGATAGAACAAACGCACGCTGCTAAGCCATGGCCAGCGCGTAAATTTAATAAAATATGATAGCATCAGATTTGATCTATTTATTTATTTATTGAACATTCTAAGAAATATGAACAACACAATATTCTTGAAACGTCAAAAAAATTGAAAGCCCGGACAATTTTGTGACAATTTTTTTAAAATCCATATAATGTTGGAAAAACACAAACAAAATTAGAAATGGGAACAGTTATTGAAATTCAAAATTAATTTTTTGAAAACATGAACCTTTTATAAAAAATACAATTTTGAGAACAATTCTTTTAAATGTTTGCTTGGACGCAAATATTATTTTGTTTTTGTTAACTTTTTACTAAAACAGGAATTTGTTTTTGAATATGGAACATTTTATAAAATATTAATTTTACAAAACAATCACGAACAATTTTGAAATAGATTTTTAAAATGGCAATATTTTTTTCAATGTTGAGGAAATTCCGATGCCAGCTTTTTTTAAGGTTCTAATATTTTTAAAAACAGGAATAGAATTTGGTAATGCTGATTTTTGAATATTTAAAAAATCTTTGAAATTCTGAATATATTTTGTATATTTTTACTTTATGGAAAATAAAACAAGAAGGGGAAAAAATGAAACAGATAAACCAAAATTTAGTACAACCTCGAATAGGATTTTTTTTTTCTGCAGTGAACTGATGAAAAAAATAGAGAAACGCACCTTGGTTTATTAGTAGGAAAGGAATGGAAAAAGGAAAATAGAAACAGAACACTGAAAAAACAAAAACGGGTCGGCCCAGTCTTAGGCGACCTGTGCATACTTTCAACAATTTGTTGCCTTGTGCAACAAATAAGGTATTCCCAACGCGTGGGCAGGATAATTACTGGGTTGGCTTTGTTGGGCTGGAGTGCGCCCAGCCCAATTGCGGAATTCTGTAGAATTTTTTTGTCTTTTCTAGTGGAGAGACGCACAAAAATTTAGTACCACCTCGGATAGAAAAAAATTATTTTCTGCGGTGAATGGATGAAAATATTGAAGAAACGCACCTTGATTTATTAGTAGGTATATATTTAGAAAACCATAAAAGCAAAAAATTGTAATTAAATAAAAAGTCAATAAATTCTGAAAATATTTTTGAAATAAACTTATTTTTGCGGGTAAACTCATGTATTACTCAGATCACACTGTCCGTACAATCAGATTTGGCTAGCTTTATCGGGCCAAAACCAATCCAAGTCATCGTCCTACCCTCTAGTCTAGCAAATTTATCTAAGCTATATCAACAACCTTATTTTGATTGTGATTACACGAGTAACATAGGAATCACGAAGAGACATAAGGTGCTTAATCTCTCTAACTATAAAAGAATAAATCGATCTATTAAGATCCGAAGCTTGACAGCGACGATGGAGTCCATTTCAACTATAATTGACAAGTCACTCCTTTGAATGGCAAAAGACGGTCTTTCCATGCAAGCACAAAGTTCAGATTCATGTGTTTCTCGGCAAGAGAAGAGTTGTGTACATGCTGAGTAAATAATGCGATCTATATCATCTCGCAGCTTGGAAGAGATGAAATTTCTCGAAGACATCAGATTTATTTTTGAGCAAATATATCCAGCTAAACTTGCTAAAATCATCGATAAAACTGACATAGTATTTTTGTCTTCCTACAGAAACGGGTCCAGGACCCCAAACATCTGAAAAAACAAGCTCCAAAGGAGATGTGGACTCACTAGTTGAACGAGAATAAGGTAACTGATGGCTCTTTGGCCATCTGCCATGCATCACACACTAGAAGATGATCTTGTTTATTCGAGACAGGAAGGTTGAAGTCGCGAAGAATCTTTTGAACTACCGGAAGAGCCGGATGCCCTAGGCACTTGTGCCACCGTGAGGTGGATGGCTTGATGGCAGCAAGGACTTGGTGTGGAGGAGCACTTTGCCGTCCGGTCACGGGGAATAAGCCCCATCTACTTTTGTTTTGCAGAATTGTTCTCTGGGGGTAGCGATCCTTAACAAGAAAGAATTCAGGGTGAAGTTCAATAAATATGTCATTATCACGCATAAGATTATAGGCATAAAGGAGGCTTTGGTCGGCACTAGGAGCATGGAGGATATTGTTCAAGTGCAAGGAACCAGAAGGAGTAGATAATACGGAATAACCAATATGCTCTATATCCATACCTTGACCACTAGCCGTGTGGATTTGATCGGTGCCGGTGTAGCGATCACGGACAGCTAGTTTCTCCAGCTCGCATGTAACATGGTCCGTGGCGCCGGTATCAAGGTACCAGTTAGTATCCACACAGTAGGAGTTAGCAGCGCGAGAGTTGCCACCCCCGCCGCCTCCACCACGCCCACCATTGCCGCGTCCACCGCCACCGCCACCTCCAGCGGGATTGCACACGTTGTTGTTGTAGCTTTTGTCGAACCGTTTCTTGCAGCGCCACGCACCGTGGCCTTCTTCCTTGCAGATTTGGCAGCGTTCGCGGTCACCGCGGTCACCACCCTGTTGGCGCGGCGCACCACCTCCGCCACTGTTGTGTGGGTTGTCGGAGTAGTTGCTGCCGCCATAGCCACCGCGTCCGCCACCGTGACCGCCGCGTCCGCCGCCGTAACCGCCCCGACCACCCTTTGCAGTTAGGTTGGCGGAGTGGTGAGCGGTGTAGGCAGCGTGCTAGGCAGCGATCCGGGCCTCCGCAGATAGAAGTAGCGAAAAAAGTTCGCTGAGACCAATCGGCCGATCGGTGGCAGCGCGCGTGGTGATGGAGGTGACGAACCCATTGTAATCGGGCTCGTGCATGAGTCCCTCAAGGATGTGCGAGACGATATCATCCTCCTCCAGGGGCTTTCCTGCAGCAGCAAGTTCATCCGCTAGCCCCTTCATCTTTGTGAAGTAAGCGGAAGCAGAGAGATCGCCCTTGCGGGCGTTACCGATGGCCGAGCGAAGCTGAATCTGGCGCGCCCTGGACTGCACGGAGAAGCTTTCTACCAGGGCTTGTCAGACACCCGCGGCCGTGGTGTGATTGGACACCTGCATTAGCACTTCGTGAGACAGAGATGCAAGCAAAAAAGTAAGCACCTGTTGATCTTGGGTAACCCAGATCGCATGCTCTGGATTAGGTATCTCGGTGGTCTCCTTCTTCCCGTTGTTGTCCTTCTCGATGACGATGACAACAGCGGGTTCCCTGATCGAGCCATCAAGGTAGCCCATCATCGCCGTGGCCCTGATGCGCGGGAGGACTTGGACCTTCCACACCAGGAAGTTGTCGCGGGTGAGTTTCTCCGTGATGGTGTGGCCGAGGGAGGCAAGCGAGGGCATGGCCATGGCGTGGGAGGAGAAGGAAGATGACATAACCTACATGAGATGGAAGAACTAGGCTCTGTATACCATGTAACAATAGCTGGAAGCGCTTGCACGATGCAGGGGCGCGTTGCGTGTTAATAAAGGCCAGAGGCCGGCGGCTTACAGGGAGTTAGGATTAGGTTAGGTGTGGATTGATCTCCAAGCTAACTATAGGATCATATCACAACAATCTAACCTATCCTAACAGTTTACAACGCACACCACGCCCTAGCTACCACGGTTCATAAACATGACGGTGACATACAATTACATTGTTTAACAATGTTTAGTATAAATCCAGTACTTTGCAAACTACGGTTAGTAGATTAGGGCATCTCCAACAAGGACCCTCAAATGGACATTGTATATGTCCGCGGAAGGTGATAGGGGAGCCGACCATTCAGCCGTGCCCACATGCATTCCAAAGGGATTTGAACAAACCGGATGGATTTTCATGCAAGCTAGACGATTTTTATTTAAACCGGATCAAATTCATTACTTTTTTTTTACATATTTCCACTAAACAAAAGCAGACGGCACTTTATTAACCTGGTCTAAAATCTAAAATCTTGGCCGGCTGTGGAGGTGTCTTTGTTCCATGCCCTGTCTTCCCCTTGTTCTGGAAGCTCAATGGCCGTGAGCCATGAGAAGTAAAGCCGCGGGAGGGGAAGAATATGACACGAGACATGAGACAGTGCTGCGTCCATGTCGCAACTCCTCTTCGTCGCTGGAGTCCATCATGTGGACATTGCCGGTCGTGGATGGGATGGCCTTATGGTCGTTGCAGCCGGGTGTGATCCACGTGGGCATGCGTCTCCTCTTCGCGCAACTCCTCAACGATCTATGCGAACAGTGAATCGCGCTCCTCCGCCATGATGAGTAGCCGCCATCGTCCATGGCAGATGACGCAGGCGTTGCGGATGGATAATAGTAGCGTCCACTACTCATTCAGGAAGCCCGGATCTTCCGCCATCATGGCCGCGACGACATTGTTGTTCGCGTGCTCGCCATCGGCTGACCCTGCGCGAGCGGTAGGGTCATCGGACTGGTCGTCTTCGCTGACCTTCTATGAGTTCACCGGCAAGCTAGCCTCTATCCGACTCGCATGACGGGCCTGCCAGTCGTCCGCAGAGCCGGTCAGGCGAGAGCTTGCTCCATCTCGCGTAAAGTGCGATATAAACGGGCGCTGATTGTTTTTTTAAGATACGCCTGGGCTTTGTTCGTGCGTGCGGCAGGGCCCACTGCGTTATTTTTTAGGCCGGCTCAACCTGACCTGAGCGACACGGAAGGTCTCAACCGACCTCATATTCTCTTCTCACGGCGGTGATCTAATCGCCTCGACCCGGGAACAAGCAGTCGACCTCATATTCTCTCCGGACGCCCGTCGTCGCCGTTCTCAATTCAGTTCACCGTCATTGCTCGTCCCTCATTAGCATCCAAAAAAGTAGGTCGACTTTCTTACTGCTTTTGCTTTTGCTAACCGACGATCGACTTGTGCTTATTTGATCCGTGTTTGCTGCAGATACATACATCCATGGATATCACCAAGGTTCTACTGGACGCTCAGCACCGCGACAACGGCGTACGGTCAGCGGCAGAGGCCGATCTCAAGCGCCTCCAGGAGCTCGACCTCCCCAGCTTCCTCGTGGGCCTGTCGTCGGAGCTCTCCAGCGACGACAGCCCAGCCGAGTCCAGGAGGCTCGCCGGCACAATCCTCAACGACTCGTTGTGCTCCTCTGACATCCATCCGATCGATGATCCACTCGTCCAGCGGTGGTTCAGCGTTGATCCATCCATCGGATCCAAGATCAAGGAGTCGTCGCTCACAACGGTGCTAGCATCTCCGGTTGCCGACGCCAGGCACGCCTCCTCGCAGATCATCGCAAAGCTCGCGCGTATCGAGGAGTGGCCGGACCTCCTTCACCGGTTGCTGGGCAACGCGGCACAAAGGCAGGGCATGTCGCCGATAAAGCAGCAGGCGGCCCTTGAGGCGCTGGAGCATGTCTTCAAGAATAACTACACGTACCTCAAGCAGGATCAGGTGGACGACGTCCTCAATGCCCTCATCGTGGAGGCGAGCCGCGTGGAGGACGACCTAACCCGCGATGTCCGCCTCGCAGCAGTTAGAGCTCTACGTAACGTTCTACGGTATGAAGTTTGTAGAATTTTTAAAGACGATGATGAGAGAACCCGTATAATGGCCGCAGTCCTCAATACCGCTAAATCCGAAGAAGCGGAGTTCAGACAGGTGATCTTTGAGTGCCTTGCTGCGATTGCATCCAGACATCACGCCAAGTTAGAGCCCTACATGGAAACCATACTCGGGCTTACAACCCAAGCTTTGAAAGGAGGCGTGAAATCTGTCACGCTCAAATCTATTGAGTTCTGGACCACTGTTTGTCAAGAAGAGATCAGGCGACAAGACGACCTTCGTGATGATGATGATGATGATGATGATGATGATGGTGATGATGATGATGATGATGATGATGATGTCCTTGCTCCTGATTGTGGCTTTCTTGGCAAGCCCCTCTCTTCACTTGCTCCACTTCTTCTAGAAACTCTTTTAAAGCAAGACAGAGATGATAGCTTCAAAGACCTATCCACAAGTGCTATGGAATGCCTAAGCCTTGCCGCTATAAGTATTGGGGATGCTATTGTCCCTCCCGTGATGCGGTTTTTTGAGGTTAACATCATAGCGCCTGATTGGCAAAGTCGCAAGGCAGCTACGTTTGCATTAGGTTATATCCTAGAAGGTCCCTGTCTTAAGAAACTTGCTCCCGTGATCAACCCGTTGCTTGACATGATGAAAGACCCAAACATGCACGTAAGAGGCACTACCGCGTGGACCCTGCAACGGTTGTTTGAGCTTCGGCATTCTCAAGCTAGTCCAAATAGAATCATTACAAATGCAAACCTTCCTCGGATCGTGGCTGTGTTGATAGAGAGTAGCAAAGATGTCCCAGAAGTGTCCGAGAAAGTATCTGGAGCTATATATTTTCTTGCTCGAGGTTACGGAGAAGATACAAAATCAAAGTCAAAGCCAAACTCGCCCGAGCTTTCACCTTATGTTAGGCCTGTTATTGACGCTCTCCTTTCTGCTACGGAACCTACCCCTTTCGGGCTTCCAGCATGTGCATCTGCTTATGAAGCATTGACTGAGATTGTAAGAGTCAGCAACACAAGAGAATTTGAAGCTTCCCTAGCTATTAGAACGTTAATGCCTAGTATCATGAGAAGATTGAATATGGTGCTCAATCATGATGGTGTAGTAATTTCATCAGGTGACAAGATGAATCGTGGCCTTCTTGAGGTTTTGTTGTGTGGTCTAGTTCAACTCATAATCGAGAAGATGGGCAGCTGGGATATAATCGAACGATCTGCACTTAGGGACTCTGCTCAATGTGTATTGCTGCTATTGTGTCGCGCCTTAACAAGCGATAGTTCTAGTGCACGTGATAAAGCAGCCCTTGCCATTGGTGCTCTTGCTCATTCCATTGGTCCAGATTTTGGGGAACACATGCCTATGCTCTTGCAGTATTTTACTGTGAAGCGGCTCTCTCCAACTTATTTAGAGGTGATGTGTGATATTTGCCATGTCTTGGGAGATAAAGTGGCGGTGCCATGTTGTGATCAAATTATGGACGTTCTTTACAAAGGCATGTCAGATGTCGCTCTTATACATTCAATTATGGCATGCTTTGGAGAGATTGCCCTTGCTATCGGTCGGAATTTCGAGAGGTACTTAGAGACTGTTATGAAAATGCTTAAAGAAGCTGCCAACGGAAAATATCGTGCTGATGTTTCAGAAGAGAGTAAGGTTGAGTATGACGACCAGCTTAGAGAGGGAATGTTTAAGGCCTACTCTAGCATATTGCGGGGCATAAAGGACCCAAAATCTGGGTTTAAGGTAATGGCGACTCTAATGGAGTTCAGTGAAGCTGTGTGCAAGGAGCAGAGGAGGTGCACATCATTTTCTCAATGCCTTGCTTCGTTTTGGTTGGCTGTTCCTTGTCATTGATCATGTGCGTATTTTTGTTTCAGGAATACAAGTGTGGTGCACGCTGGGGTTGGTGCCTTTTCTGATCTTCAGTCGATTGTTGGGTCATGGATCGAGGACATGATCCAGGTTCAGTCAGCAGTCATGGAGGTTGAGGCCACAAATTAAGGCATGCATTTTATTTGCTCAGCATGCATGTAATCATCCATCCATCCATCAGCTTATGGGTGTATCATGCTGATAATCATTCAGTATGTATAAGCATGGGATCGATTTTCTGCACCTCTTCTTGCAATGATAATCTTGCATGCTTCCATCTTGATCTGCAGGCTTAGTTAGGTGTGTGTCGCTTCCTCGAATCAGTAATCGTTCATTCATTTCCTCCCAACCTTTTTGGGGAAATATAAGCATCTTTTTGTTATATATGATCGGATCCGATTGTTAAAGCAGATTGATTCGTTCAGTTCCTTGCGGCTGCACCATATGTACATATTATATACCCAAGCATCTATTTCCGGGGATGTTTTTGCTTTGAGGTTTCACCACTTGGCTGAAAATGACTGCTTGGTAAACATGTTCAGGGCACGTGTATTTGTTTGGGAGATGACCGTGTACGAATATGTGGTGTCTTTAGGTTTTCGTTTGAATTTTTTTGAACGTGTGTACGTGTTTCGTTGGTTTGCCTGTTAAATGATATGGGTGTAGTTGTAACGTGACATATGTCACGGGGTGTAACTTGTGTGCGTGTGTTGTAACTTGGGCAGGTTGTTGGAGGTTAGAGATCCTTATCTTGTATAGTCTTGGATGAGGGGTCAAGCTAACACAACAACCTGCCAACCGATGTAATCTTGTCTTGCTATTTAACACGTACGCGTCCCCGTCAGGAGGTATACGCTTCACCTCTTTTCTTTCATGGTATCAGAGCCTACCTCGGGTTCATCCATGGCGAGCTCTTCCTCCGCAAGCTCCTTCCCCTCGTCTCCGTTTGCACACAACGCAACCGAGAAGCTTACGAGAGGGAACGAGGCCTTATGGCGCGCCACGGTGCTCTCAGCCATCAGGGGAGCGCAGATGGCAAGCTTCCTCGACACCGAGCAGCCGCCTCCGCCCACGACCATTGAGGTCACCGGCGATGACGGCAAAACCAAGACGAAGGCGCCGAACCCAGAGTTCGGTGTGTGGTACGCGCGGGATCAGCAAGTTTTCTCATACCTGCTGACTACGCTACCGCGTGAGATAGCCGTCCAAGTGGCAACCTGCCACACCGCGGCCGAGCTATGGAACACGGTGCAAGGGATGCTTGTGTCGCACACCAGGGCGCAGACCGTCAACGTCAGAATTGCCCTAGCCAATCTTCAGAAGGGAAACTCCACGATCATAGAGTATGTTGGTAAGGTCCGAACCCTGTGTGATGAACTAACTGCTTCAGGGAAGGCCTTGGACGAGGAAGAGGTGATCTCCCACATCCTTGCTGGACTGGATGAGGAGTACGACCCAGTGGTGTCGGCCATGTGTTCCAGGGTCGAACCTGTCAAGATCCCGGAGCTGTTCTCACAGCTTCTGAGTTTTGAGACTCGCCTGAATCTCCGCGGCGGGTCCTCTCAGTCGTCCGCGAATGCGGCGACGCGTGGGCGCGGCTTCAACAAGAACAACAACTCCATCAGCAACGGTGATCGCGGCGGTGGTCGCGGCTTCAATAACAAACCAGGCGGCGATGGTGACCGTGGCCGTGGTGGTGACCACGGCCGTGGTCGAGGCAACTCGGGAGGCAGGAGGAACTACAACAACAACTCCTCTGCCAAGCCGGTGTGCCAGATCTGTGGAAAAGTTGGCCGCCCTACTTGGAAGTGCTGGAAGCGCTACGACTCTTCATATCAGGGAGGAGAGGAGCGCTCGGCCAACATGGCTGCTCATCAGTATGGGGTTGACACCAACTGGTACATGGACAGTGGTGCAACCGACTATATTACAAGCGATCTGGAGAAGCTGACCGTTTGGGAGAGGTACACGGGCGGTGATCAGATTCATATTGCAAACGGATCAGGTATGTCCATTGATCATATTGGTTATGTAGATATTTCTACCCCAGATCGCAATCTTCATCTCAAAGATGTTCTTCATGTTCCGGAGGCAACAAAAGATTTGATTTCTGCAAGTAAACTTGCTCTTGACAATAATACTATTGTTGAAATTCATCCTCATTTTTTTCTCATCAAGGATCTGGAAATGAGGAAGGTTCTACTTCGAGGCAGGGGTAGAAGAGGGCTCTATCCTGTCAAACACACCAGGGGAAACGTCCAGAAGCATGTGTTCAATGTCACCAAACCACCTCTGGATTGGTGGCATAGACGTTTAGGTCACCCTTCTTCCATTGTTGTTAGGAAGATTCTTAGTGAGAATAAGATCCCGTGTGTCAATAACGATAGCAATAAGCATGTATGTGACGCCTGCCAAAAGGGCAAAAGTCACCAGTTACCTTATCCTCAATCCTTGAGTGAATCTAAATTTCCTTTGAAACTTGTCTTTTCTGATGTGTGGGGTCCTGCTGTTGAAACAGTAGGCAGAAAAAATACTATGTGAGTTTTATCGATGATTTTAGTAAATTCACATGGATCTATCTCATCATGCACAAATCTGAAGTTTTTCAGAAATTCCATGACTTCCAAAACCTTTTTGAACGACGTTTTGATCGCAAGATTCTTGCTCTCCAAACAGATTGGGGAGGGGAGTACGAAAAGTTGAACTCTTTCTTCATCAAAATTGGCATTTCACACCATGTATCATGCCCTCATGCTCATCAGCAGAATGGGTCAGCTGAGCGCAAACACCGTCACATTGTTGAGGTCGGCCTCTCCTTGCTCGCTCAAGCCTCTATGCCCTTGAAGTTTTGGGATGAGGCCTTCCTTGCCGCAACCTATCTGATCAATAGGGTTCCAAGCAAAGTCATAAATCATGAAACACCTCTTACTAGGTAATTCCGTGAAACTCCCAACTATTCCTCTCTTAGAATTTTTGGGTGTGCTTGTTGGCCCAATTTACGTCCATATAACACACATAAACTCCAATTTCGATCAAAGCAATGTGCTTTCCTTGGTTATAGTAACATGCACAAAGGCTACAAGTGCCTTGATATCTCCACAGGGCGTGTATACATTTCTAGGGATGTGGTGTTTGATGAAAACATTTTTCCTTTTGCGGCCCTTCATCCTAATGCCGGTGCTCGTCTAAGGGCTGAGATTCTTTTACTTCCTCCTGACCTACTTAATCCTACTGATCAAGGGGGAGAAATAGTTGATGATCAAATGATTAATAGGACTACTAATGGTTCTGATGATGCAGGAAGCCGGAGGGAAAAAATGCAGCAGAAAACATTGGTTTTGGTCATGATTTTATGTTGCAGATACAGCCAAACCGGCCTGGCTCGGAACACGGAGCAGATCCTCCTGCGCACATGGATCCCGAGAGATCTGGTGGCAAGACAGATTCGCCTGCGCGCGTGGATCCCGAGAGATCTGGCGGCGCTGCTGCATCTGACACGCGCACAGACTCAGAGGCAGAAACGCACACTCCGGCTGGCGCGGCCACCCCACCTGATGCAGGCAGCCCATCCACGGGTGACATGCGGCCAGGTTCGCGGTCAGGTGCGTGGGCTGGCGCAGGTGCGTCCAACGCGTCGCCATCACCGAATGATGAGGAGGCGCGGACTCCCGGGCGTGTGTCGCCTGGATGCGTCTCCGCCTCGCCTCCCGACAAGACCGATCCCCAGGTCCGACCGCGTCCAGAACCGGCTGCGGGATCTTCTGCAACATCAGGATCTTCTGTGGCCGTTGAACCGGAGCGACCCAATACATGGTCACAAAGAGGCATTTTTAAACCACTTGTTCCTAAAGATGGAACGGTCAGGTATGGTAAAATTTTCAAGGTTGTAAACTTTGCTGCTACTGGTGAGCCTCGTGATCTAGCTGACGCACTAGATGATAAAAACTAGAAACGAGCTATGGAGGTAGAGTATGATGCACTTATGAAAAATCAAACTTGGCATCTAGTCTCACCTAAACAAGATAGAAACATTATAGATTGCAAATGGGTATACAAAATTAAGAGGAATTCTGATGGTACAATAGATAGATACAAAGCTAGACTAGTAGCAAAGGGGTTTAAACAACATTATGGAATTGACTATGAAGACACTTTTAGTCCAGTAGTTAAGGCATCTACTATTAGACTTGTTCTGTCTATTGCTGTTTCCAGGGAATGGACTCTTCGCCAATTGGATGTGCAGAATGCGTTCTTACATGGCATTCTCGAGGAAGAGGTGTACATGAAGCAACCACCTGGGTTTGTGGATGGCACCAAACCACAACATGTGTGTAAATTGGACAAAGCACTGTATGGTCTGAAACAGGCGCCCAGAGCTTGGTACTCAAGACTAAGCACAAAGCTCCAACAACTTGGTTTCCGACCCTCAAGGGGAGATACTTCTCTGTTTTTCTTCAAAAATGAGAAGGTGGTCATTTATATGCTTATATATGTAGATGATATAATTGTTGCTAGCTCCTCTCCACAAGCCACCTCAGCTTTACTTAAGAACTTGAAGAATGATTTTGCTCTCAAGGACTTGGAGAATTACATTATTTCCTTGGCATAGAAGTAAAATAGGTACATGATGGTATACTGCCGACTCAGGAAAAATATGCCAAGGATATACTCAGGCGTGTAGGTATGAGAGACTGTAAACCCTCCAGTACACCTTTATCTACAACAGAAAAATTATCATTGCATGAAGGAGAGTTGTTGAGTCCAGAGAAAGGGACTAAATATAGAAGTGTGGTGGGTGCACTACAATATTTAACTTTGACAAGACCTGATATATCCTTCTCTGTTAACAAGGTCTGTCAATTTCTGTACTCCCCTACTTCACTTCATTGGACATCAATAAAAAGGATATTGAGATATATTCAAGGAAGTGCTGGTATAGGACTGAAAATATGTAAATCACCCTCAACAACTGTCAGTGCCTTTTCTGATGCAGACTGGGCAGAGTGTCCTGATGTCAGAAGGTCTACAGGTGGATTTGCTGTTTTCTTTGGTTCTAACCTCATATCCTGGAATGCAAAGAAACAAGCAACAGTCTCTCGCTCTAGTACTGAAGCAGAATATAAATCTCTGGCAAATGCAACAGCTGAGGTAATGTGGATGGAAACTTTACTAGATGAGCTAGGAGTAAGAAGAACAAGCACTTCTTGCCTATGGTGTGATAATCTTGGAGCAACGTATCTCTCAGCTAATCCAGTGTTTCATGCAAGGACTAAACACATAGAGATTGATTTTCACTTTGTCAGAGAGAGGGTTGCTAGGAAACTATTGGAAATCAGGTTCATCCCAACAAGAGACCAAGTGGCAGATGGTTTTACAAAACCATTACAGATTCGACAACTACAAGCCTTCAAGAACAATCTCAACCTTGACACGTTTAGATTGAGGGAGGATGTTAAATGATATGGGTGTAGCTGTAACGTGACATATGTCACGGGGTGTAACTTGTGTGCGTGTGTTGTAACTTGGGCAGGTTGTTGGAGGTTAGAGATCCTTATCTTGTATAGTCTTGGATGAGGGGTCAAGCTAACACAACAAGCTGCCAACCGATGTAATCTTGTCTTGCTATTTAACACGCACGCGTCCCTGCCAGGAGGTATACGCTTCACCTCTTTTCTTTCATTGCCTAGCTTCGTACGCGAGACATTCCTTTTGCTTCGGGGCTTCTGTGGCCTTCTACTTGTAGCGATCTGGGGCCATGTGCGTTGCATGTGTTTGATTTGATCACGATCCTTTGCATGCGGTGGGCCGGTTTGCATGTACTTGCATGTCATTGGGTAGGAAAGATTTGATCTGCATGTGGTCAATCTTCTAGCACCGATCAATCGGCGTTTCCTAATATAAAAGCTCCCTTCGGCCCGCGTCTCCCGATCCAGGCTATGCCCACGTCTGTATTCGACGCTACAAGTCTCGGCCTCCTCTCCTCCGGCGGCCCCGCCCCAATCTCCTCTCCGCGCCGGCTGTGGTGATGGCACAAGGAGATCATCATAAACGACGTGCGTGAGAAGCAGGATTAGGGCTGCGACGGCTCGCCATTCACGTCGCTGATGTTGGCTGTCCGTCCATCTCTTCCGATCTCATCATTCCTTTTCTTTTCCTGCTGCAATTCGTGGTGGCCTACCGCTATGGGGGAGCCATGCAAGCACCGGAAGCTGCCGGGGACATCGAGAGCAGCCCGCTCGGTGTGCAGTTAATTGAGCTACACAAAGGACCAACCAAGATCGCCGGGAGTGTGGCCGCAAAGGGGTCTCCGTTGCCGCCACTAGGGGCCGAACCGGGCAGGAGGTGCGTGGAGCCGATGCTGCTCTGCGGAGCAAGAACCTGCCTCAGCCTCAGCCGTCCCCACCCCACCAAGGCTTCCTCCGGTCCAGCGAGAGTAGCGCCACGGGGCCGCCGTCGGGCATCTATAGACTATAGCGAAGGAGCAGCTGC
The DNA here is from genome assembly GCF_056163025.1 of Triticum urartu. NCBI lineage: Eukaryota > Viridiplantae > Streptophyta > Magnoliopsida > Poales > Poaceae > Triticum > Triticum urartu. Next base: position 618,731,221 of record NC_141876.1, read on the forward strand.
CAGTACCACGGAGGAGCCGGTGGCACCGTTCTAGCTGCTCCACTGATAAAAGTCGTCGCCGGGGAGCTGCTGACATCGACCGCTGGGGCGTGTTGCCGCTGCCTGAGCACCCGCACGAGCCGTCGGCACTCCACCTCCCGCCAAACCTTCACCACCTGCGTGCTTTGCTGCCCACGACACCGGCGCGCTGCCTCCGTCAACGGCCTAAGGAAACAAGCGCCGCCCACGCGTCGGTATTCTTCTCGCACGCTGCCATGATCCTTCCACAGGTCGTGCAGTAAAAGTTCATCTCCTTCCTTCCATTCCTTTCTCCTTTTATTTTTCTGTGCCTGTGTGCCTGTTTACGGAGATCTACTGTTTATAGCTATACAATGAGCTGACGCCTCCTCTTTCTCCATTCATTAATGTATGTAGCAGTACTTAGTTTTCTTATCTAATTCAATTTTATTTGCCTGGCCTGTTTCCATTTGCAGATGAGATTCGAACTGCACTTCCTCGTGATGGTTTGTTCTGCTGTAACATTTTTTTCAATTTCCCTATGCAGATCGTGTTCAAATGATAGGTGCCATTGCAAATTATGACCAAATAGCTTAACTTGTTATTTGAAATCTGGCATGCATGACGCGGCGCCGGAATCTGCAACGGGCGCTCTGTATTGTTGCGTGCAGGGTTCGTGCAACGGAGGAAGATTTCAAGAGCAGAACACAAGCAAAGGCGGCGAGAGAGTAGAGAGGCTGCCTGGCTGTTAACGTCACACGTATTACACGCATCTTTGGTCTATTCATTTTCAGTTTTGGTCGTGTTATGCATATCCTTTTTTAACGCGTGTTCTACATAATTTGATCCAGTGTCGCCTTATTTTTTTCTAAATAATGGATGTATAATGGGAATGGTTGGATTCTGGTCTGGGTACAAAGGCACTTAAATTTGCAGTCATACATCTCAAGAATGTTGGATGATGTTCTAAGGCTAATATCATGATTTGTTGATGAATAATGCGAATGACTCTGGTCTCCTCTTTTTTTTTAGCATTTTTCCTTGGTGATGCTATTTCACCACTATCTTTGTGTTACCTTGTTTTAGGCTGTACATGATATTGTCTGTTTGTTTGGTTGCACATGGGAATAATTGTTGGGTCCCTTGAAGCATCTTTAGACGATCCCTTAATACTGGTTAAAGGAGTAAAAATTCCATTTTAAGGAGTTAAACTGGACCTAACCTAACCCTCATCCTATTTAACTCCTAAGAATGTTTAATCCTCGCATATGCCGCCGCTCAATCTTACGAAGAAAAAATCCCCGCACCCGCACCGCCCCAACAAGGGGAAGACAGGGCATGGAACAAAGACACCTCCACGGCGGTCGAAGATTTAGACTAGGTTAAACAAGTGTGATCCGCTTTTGTTTAGCTGAAATATGTAAAAAAAAGTAATGAATTTGGTTCGGTTTAAATGAAAATCATCTGTTTGCATGAAAATCCGTTCGATTTGTTCAAATCCCTTTGGAATGCATGCGGGCACGGCTGGATAGCCGGCTCCCCTATCACCCTCCATGGAGATATACAATGTCCGTTTGAGGGGTCACGTTAGAGTGCCCTAATCTACTAACCGTAAACATTTATCCATTGAAGCTGCATCTGATAATAAAAGTGGGAGAGAACATTTGTGTGCCGGAAGCCCGAATGAATCTATATTTCATATGGTGGTGAGAAATACTTTGTCCACAAAAGAGGGTACGAGTATGCGTGGCTCTCTTTACTCACAAGGTGTTGCATAGAGAAAATGTAAGTAAAACTTTGTTGTCTTTTGAATAGATGGGTGGGGCGCCATGCAGGTACTCCCTCCCTTTCTAATTGTAACTATAAGTCATTTTAGAGATTTCACTATGAATCTACGTATGAATGTATATAGACATGTTTTAGAGTGTAGATTCACTCATTTTGCTCCATGTGTAGTCAATATTGAAATATCTAAAAAGACTTATATTTAGAAACGGAGGGAGTACCTCAAAAACAAACCCTGTCGGGGGAACTCGAGTGAAAGATGATGATGCTCGGTTCATTATAAATCAATTCCTCCTTACTAATTGAGCTTCTGTCCAACTCTAATGCTCCGCAACATCCACGAGATTACCATAAAGTCTTAAATTTTGCAACAACGGCGCTTCTCGAAACAGTGTTTCGCCCCGCTTTTATATATAAAGCAACATCTGAATATAATACACGGCCGACCAATACACGACGATGAGGCGACCCCATAGAACGCCGATCCTAGAATAACCGGATCACGCACAACGCAACCAAACAAGAACATAGGAAGAACTAAGTACGGAGCTGCCCTATGCCCTAACACACCTAAGCTCCGCGACAACGCCACCGGGAGGGATAACAGAGCAAAGCATCGCCGCTGCCGAGTCTAGAGTAGACAAGGGTCTTCACCCGAAACACTGACACAGATAGAAGCACCTCGACAACGTCTTCAGGAAGAGAGCGGCGCCCTCGAGCGTGACCTTCATCGGCACAAAAGCGTGGATCTTTCACTTGGTGGCGCCCCGTTCCACCACGAGGTCTCCAGGACAAGCGCAACGAGACCAGCTCCCTAGTTTGTTTCGGGGCGTCGTCACTGTCAATGCAGAACGATCGCCCGTGCCACCCGCCGCTACACCTCTTGCTGCCCATACGACCAAGAGGGGTAGCCACCACCACCACATGGAGCCTGCTAGAGAGCCACCCATGTGGACCGCCACCCGGAGTCGCCGCCTCGACATCCAACTCCGAGAAACCGCCAACGATCCCCAACACATCGTCCAACCATGACAGACAGAGTGATAGGCGCCTCCTTTCACTCATAGCCCGACAACCGCCGATGCACACTGCACCCGCGAGGAGACCATCGCCCGCAAGCACCACCCGAACCCTACCTAACCCCACCTAGCCGAAGCGAGAGCTCCGACCCGCCACAGGTCCAATCGGGTCCAGTATTCACTATGGCTAGCAGTAACATTTTATTGACTTGTGCAGTATTCGATACTATATATTTCTGCAGGCTATTCCTCATGTTGCAACCTTTTCCCATAGAATTGAATGGAAGATGGAAGAAATTGCAGGAGGCATACTTTGTGTTCCATTAGTCTTACTGTCAGATTTCCATGTTCAGTTATTCACACTATATTATTGCCCGATATCTATAGCTTGCTATTATTTGAGCAGGAATGGTGTTCCCAGCGTGACATTCAAAACCAGTCAAGACTATAAAGGGGCCGTGAAGGACAAAATGCTATGGATCCAGAGTGGGAGGGGAGAGTTACCAACAATGTATCAAGGATAAACCGTGACATGGATTCCTAAGTTCCAACTTATATAGCAAAATTATATAGGGAGAATGCCCGCATTTTGAAAACTCTATTACATAGTTTGAAGCTATGTTTCTTTCAATTTTCATTATTAAAAGGATCCTTATTATTGCCAATTTGCAAGCATTTATTGTCAAATAACTCTTTGTTGCAAATGAGACCTGTGGTGCAAGGGGTAAATTTATTATACATCTTATTGTAGACAGCAAGCCTCTTTTTTTATTAAGAGAAGTTAAATTTGTTACCACTAGATGGTACCCCGCGCGTTGCTGCGGCAATCAGGTGTAATGCATTTCAATGAGATTATATGGCTTTTCCAATACCTTTGATGTAGCCTGCATCGCAAATCAAATAAGCTGTAGACATGGGATAGGAAAATTTGATTGCCCCTGAGAAGATGAATGAACATACACAATTAAGATCTTATCTAATAATGGACAGGAGATCAAACTAATGTTTTAAATGCCTTTGGATGAAATGATATACTCCCTCCGTCGCAAAATTCTTGTCTTAGATTTATCTAAATACGGATGTATCTAGTTACGTTTTAGTGTTAGATACATCCGTATCTAGACAAATATAAGACAAGAATTTTGGGACGGAGGGAGTATGAGATTAGGGAGCAAAATAAAACATGTTGACATCTTAACTGGTTAATTTAGCTCCGTTTGTATATATGAGCAATCAAATAAGTGCACATGCAGTTTTGTTGCATGTAGCTGTGTACCTCACATGTTGCCTTACAAACCTTGTAATAGTTCTGGAGGTTTCCATTTCGGCAAACACTGATGTGCATACAAATAAGCAACGGTAGTGATCCTGAAAAAGGTAAAAGACAGACTTATACACTTCCATTATAACAATCTATAATATGTCATGGAACAACTGGATAGACCAAAGCTGAAGAAAGCAAATATGTCCAAAGTCGATGATGGTAGCAAGAAACTGTTAAAGATAATGAATAACAAAAATAGACCAAGAGTGCAAATGAGATATGAAAGAAGTTAATCATAAAAAATAACATGCCTTCCTTAATTACTATCCTGTTGTTAGAGACATCTGAAAGGAAAACCCAATGGTTAGTAAACTAATTTCATGGAAACATATGCTGAAAAAGGCATGATTCATAAGCCATTTCCAACCATCATTTAATTAACAGGCTTCACAGTGCTCACCAAGGCCACAACTTGAGGTGATGATATGCAAGTGTACCATTGTGAATAACAAAAGGATTGACTAACTAAGAGAGGGGGAAACAAACTAAAACAGGTCGCAGGCGACGGCGAGGACTGCAGATGTAGCATAACAAAGAAAGACAGTTAAGTGCTGCAATCTTAACTAATGCAAATTCATGTGAAGAACTCCCTACTACGCTAGTGTAAAATAGAGATACTGCAATGCAAGCCATGGTTAATGAAAAGCATAGCGATTCTCTATAGCAAAAATTAGACCAGTCCAGATAGAAACAATCTATTTTCTAGTCATTAATGGTAGATATACGCTCTACATTGCTGCAGTGGAGTTGTGATGTTTTGCTTTGTAAGAAAGATGGAGTTGTGACGACTGACATCCAATCTACGATCTGAGAAAAATTGTACTACAGATCCTGCTCACCTGCTTCTGTGTGCAAAGTATTGCACGGCAAAAGTCTCTGCACAGCAGAATCCCAGTTTGAGGCTGCAAGCATCAGTTGGTCCCAAGAGTGATGCGACATCAAGGGCCTCAGATGTGTCCCGGGTATATTCTGATATAGATTCACCCAACAATATGCAGTCCAACATCTGCCAAGAAACAACATACGTGAAAATGAACTGGACTATGTCATATCCTCATACGTGAAAATGAACTGGACTATGTCATATCCTCTGGTTCTCTGGTCGTACAAAACTATCATAGGAAATCAAACTAAATACCAATAAAATTTGTACTAATCAAACATGAGAGAGAAAGAGAGGGGGGGGGGGCACGAAATAGGATTGTAGTTGCTCGTACTTAATCAAACATACATGAGAGAAAGAAAGAGAGAGAGAGAGAGAGAGACAGACCCAACTTGGATTAGAGCTTCCAACCAATCTAAATAAAATAATCGCAGATCTGAGGAGACTGAGAGGGGGGAGAGTCCCAACCTCTTATCCAGGTGAGGTTGGAGGAGGACGCCGGCGCCCGGCAGCGGCACATCTTGTTCAACGGGAGTCCTCGTCGACGCGCCTGGGCGCTGGACTTGGGCCAGCGGAGCCGGCGGCGGTGGCGATCATGGGGATCCAGGTTGGCAGGAACACATAGATTTCTGGTGTCGACAGCCCTCGAAGGCTTGGCCGACAACGGAGAATGGGGAGAGATCGATAGAGGCAAGCAGAGAAGATGAACGGCGCGCTCGGAAGATGACCTTCTTCCATCACCACCGCCTTTAAATAATTTCACGTGAGTGGGATCGAGAAACCCGCGGAGTGAGGGCAATAACGGAGGAGGAGATGAACCATGCGTGCTGTGGAGAAAATAACTTGAGGGAGTCCAAGCGTGTCATTAGGGGAAAAAATAAATGAAAATATCTGTTTTTCCTAGCAATAAAAAGGTGTAATTTGCTGATGTGGCATGCTGCTTAGGTGGATAGGTTGCATGTTAAGAGAAATAGGATAGTGGGGATCAACTATTTAGGTATTATAGATTATAGATATGTGCTTGCTCACAACTAAACTAACTAAACCATGAATTTTCTTTTTGATATGTTTTTTTTTCAAACTCAGATATCTAATCATTATAACCATATTTTCAACTAAAACAATGCTTCCTTAGCTGTTTTGTACATGTTATACAAATATAATTTTTTTCAAACTCGGATTTCACACCGTGATAACCATATTTTCAATATAACATGGTTTAACACATGAGCTTTGTACTACCAATATCGAATAGGTTCTTGCAAAATAAAACTATTTTCATCGATAATATGGCTTTAGCGGGTCTCTGCACCATTTGGCGCAACGGGTCAACTAGTATATATAGAACCAGCAAGACACCGTCTATTTTTTATCTGATGATGAAGCTGTTGCCCTTTCTCCTTCCACTTTGTACCGTTTCAATAACTCATGCCCGCCCTTCGGCCTCCTGCTCCATGGGCCTTATTCGATCTAGCTCTGCCGCTTCATCTCTGCCGGCCGCGCCAGACGGACAGCGCACGTGTTCCGGCACAACAGCAGCCTGCACATGCATCGACGGTGCCAGGCCGGCTGAGGCGATCCGCACCATGCTGTCGTGCGCGCTGGTGGAGCACCCCGCATGCGCCGGCCGCTTCGTCGACTCGGTGACGGCTGGCGAGGCCTGAGTCACATGCACCGGTGATGGCGGTTGGTTTGTTGAGGCCACCATTGACGACAGCTAGCCTCGAGGACGACGTGAATGGCCTGTTCTCGATCATGGGCCTGGGAGGAGGAGGCGAGGAGCTGCTGCCCGCTCCGGATTGACGCGTTGACCTGCCAGAGATGCAGGTATCTATCGTAATTTGTTGTCCGCCTATTCTGGTCAAGATGCAGGTATATATCTATCGTATCAACATGTATTCTAGGTTCCTTGCAGGTAACTAGCTTAACCCGTGCGGCGGCACGCCGCGCCCGTCTGTACATCATGATAGAATCACGAACCATTATTATAAGCTAAAGAAAATATATGTGGTGGCTTCACATGTGTTACATGCTATTACATGAAGAAAAGCACATTGAAGAGCCTTGTGTTGATTATTTGGCTAATTGATTGGTTGTTTATGTTAGTTGATGCGTTCTCCAAGAGTTTTCCAGGTTCGTGTAAGTTTAATTGTATGTTTTTTTGTCACATTTTGTTTGGCTTTCATCTTCATATGTAGCTTCATGTGCTCGGATTTAACTCTTGTTTTTTTTGGTTTGATTATTCCGGTTTTGTTAATTTCATGTGAGATAGATGATGTGTGTGTCTTTATAATGAAGATACAATCGGTTATGCATCAATAATACCATGTCTTTTGGGACCTTCAACCACTGAAAAAGTTGGCCTAAAGTATACCTAGGAAAAATTTCTACTTTCCATCCAAAATGGAGAGTAGCATTTTCTTTGTTCTCCAAAGAAAGCACATCCTGATCTCTTCTCTTTTCCACTGATTTTGAAGAGAACCAAAAAAAAAAACATGCCTTAATTTGACAGCCAAGAGGTGCATGTTGAATCAAATTTTAGACGAATAATACACAAATATATGAATAGAGACCCTTGGGTATATATGTGTATAACTATATTGTAATCTGAGCAATGCTACACGATGCTTAGCTGGGTTCAATTGATTGAAAGAAAAGCGGGTGAGGGGCCCATACCCTTGAAAATCAGGGGGATGGAGATTAGTTAGCGAGAAGAATCCCATAGAAAAACCCGTATAGTCTGTCGTTCTAGAATTTTAGTTGTAATCTAGGTGGACAGACTGAAACTAAAGCTTGAAATTAGGCTTTTGTAGAAATAGTGTAATGGCAAGGAGATTATTTCAGTGAACTACTACCACATGAGTAAAGATATATATGGTTTAAGATTAAGCTCGCTGTGTGTAAGAATTGCATTGTCGGCATATGGATCTCATGGCTGGCACTTCACTACTCATTATATGTGTTAGGAGCGGCCAATGACCAGAGATACGTGTCTCGAACATGCAACGACCATAAGTAACACTACATCTATAGAAATTAAAAAATCAACTTGACATGTCATTGAGTGTGTACGTTTTAAATTACTAACTGAGAGCACTGCGCACGTTTAATAAGTAGACCGAAGAAACAAGAATGAATTAGGCATCTGTAAAGAGAGGGTCAAGAAAGTAGGCAAGAGAACGGAGCAGTAGATCTCCACCCCAGGTGTTGCCGTGGCCGCGGCCCTCGTCCTTGCGCTCCACCTCGAACTGCAAGTCTGCAACCACCAGCCAACTTTTCTCTTGCTATCACCATTTTTTGAAGCTCTACGGCAGGAATGTCCCAGCTCTCCGCTGACGACAGTGGATGCCTAGTCGCCTAGATTACTCATCTCGGGGATGTTCCTGGTCATATATATCTCGTCGGGTTCAGCTCCTGGAACACGCTGGCTGCGGATGCGCGTCCTCCTCTCCTCCTGCAGTCGCCACATCCTCTCCAGCAGCTCTTTCATGTAGTCGATCGCGTCCCCAGGATCGACGCTTTGTCAATCTAGATGTCCACAAAAACACACATTCAGATTTACTCCCAATATTCTACCCATTAATTTTCCAAGATCGATTGACGATTGGTCTTTACCTTGATGATCCCGGGCACGACGGAGGTAGCCTGGAGAGACGGTTCACGGTTGTTGAGGCGCTTACGACGCCGGCACTCAACCATCAGGTTCTTGGAGGGCATGCCCTCCAGTCCTCCACCCTCTTCTTCCTCGACGCCGGCATACATAGGAGCTGCCGCCATCGCGTAAGGGCAGAACGCGCCACCGTCCGCGCCCGACAGTCCGGGATCTACCACGCAGGCGTCGAGGCGTCACACGGCGCTGGCGATTTTACTGCTCGCCGCTGCCGGGCCGGCCCGTGTAGATAGGACGACCGAAGTGGGCAAAAAGCGGCACGAGGCATGCAACGATAGCCTCATCCTCGCCACCGAGGAGGGTGAGCATTCCGTTGCGAGAGCCGCCGCTGCCGCTGGAGTCAACGGTGTGGCAACCAGCGGGCCGCACGGCCACCGACCTGGACGGCGTCGCTCAGCACCCACTAGTAGAAAACAGGGCTATGGTCCAGGCCGGCTCAGCCCATTAGTCCCGGTTCAGTCTAGAACCGGGACCAATGTAAGCATTGGTCCCGGTTTGTGAGCCCAAGGGGCCGGCCGGGCCACGTGGGCCATTGGTCCCGGTTCGTCTGGACCTTTTGGTCCCGGTTGGTGGGACGAACGGGACCAATGGGCCTCGCTACTGGCCCACCACCATTGGTCCCGGTTGGTGGCTTGAACCGGGACAAAAGGCTTCCCTTTAGTCCTGGTTCATGTCATCAACCGGGACCAATGAGGTGCCTATATATATCCCATCGCGCAAGAGCAGAGCACAGTGCTTTGTTTTTTGTGATCTAAAATCAAAAAGAAATCACTAAAAAACTAGTGATTCACACAAATTTTATAAAATTCAAATTTAAACTATTCAAAATTTTAAAACTAATGGCACTAACAGAAAGTTTATAATTTTTGTGACCTAAAATCAAAAAAAAATCACTAAAAAACTATAAGTATTTAGTTGTAAGTATAAATAAAAAATAAATAGAAAAAATTCTATTTTTATAGTAAAGTTATTCATAAACTAGTGATTCACACAAATTTTTAAAAATTCAAATTTAAACTATTCAAAATTTAAAACTAATGGCACTAACAGAAAGTTTATAATTTTTGTGACCTAAAAGCAAAAAGAAATCACTAAAAAACTGTAAGTATTTAGTTTTAAGTAGAAATAAAAAAATAAAAAACCAAAAAAATGTAGAAATAAAAAAGAAAAAACCAAAAAAAATGCCACCTACTGGGCCTCCACGGCCTGAATACGACTAGAAACCCTACATGGGCCAGGATTCAGGCCCGCAGAGGCCCAATAGGCCCACAGGCAGTAACAAATTTAGGCCCGAAAAGCCTGCATTAGAGAGGAGCTCGAATGGGGAGGCACAGCAGCGCTTATAAACAAGTGTCGGCGCCCTTCAGCTAGCGATGTGGGACTAAACTTCAGCTAGCGATGCAGCACAAGGCCATTGGTCCCGGTTGGTGGCACCAACCGGGACTAAAGGGGCCATTGGTCCCGGTTGGTGGCACCAACCGGGACTAAAGGGGGGCAATGGTCACACCGTGACCATTGCCCCCCTTTAGTCCCGGTTGGTGCCACCAACCGGGACCAATGGCCTTCGCTTCCCGCCCTTTCGGCTGCCGAAAATTGGCCTTTGGTCCCGATTCGTCGCACCAACCGGGACTAAAGGGAGCATTAGTCCCGGGTCGTAGCACGAACCGGGACCATTGCTCTGGCTATATAAGCCACCACTTGTGAAATTTTGGCCAACCGCTCCCATTCGCCCCGACGCCCCTAGGCCGTTCGTCGTCGTCGTCGCCGCCCCGAGCCCGTCGTCGCCCCGCGCCCGCCGCCGTCGCCCCGCCCCGCCCCGTCGCCGCCCCGAGCCCGTACGTCGTCACCCCGCGCCGTCGCCCCGAGCCCGTCGTCGCCCCGCGCCCGCCGCCATCGCCCCGCCCCGTCGCCGCCCCGAGCCCGCCGCCGCCCCGAGCCCGTCGTCGCCCCGCGCCGGCGCCCTTTAAGTTGATGATATGATGATGTTGATGATATGATGATGTTTTTTTTCTGTTGATGATATGATGATGTTTTTTTTCTGTTGATGATATGATGATGTTTTTTTTTTCATATATGCATTTTTTCATATATGTATTAATTTTTTAAGTTGTTAGTAGATATCGATTTTAGTTTAGTGCATTTTATCACTGATTTTAGGTTAGTTGAGCCTCTTTAGTGCATTTTATGTTTGTTGCATTTTAGGTTAGTGCATTTTATGTTAGTGGAGAGGAAAAAGTAAAATAAGGAAAAGGAAAATAAGTAGAGAAAGAAGGAGAAGAAGAAGGAGAAGACGAGGAGAGGAAGAAAAGGAAGAGGAGAAGAAGAAAGGAATAGAGGAGAAGAAGAAAAAATAGAACTCTTCTCCTCTTTTTTTTTTCTTTTTTTTCTTCGATCTTCTCCCCCTCCCGATATGAAAGTTTTATATAGAAAGTTACAATTTTAGAAAAGTTTTATATATGCAAAAATTACAATTTTAGAAAAAGAAGGATAGGAAAGAAGAAAATAAGAAGAGGAAAGAAAGAAGAAGAGGAGAGGAAAAGAAGAGGAGAAATAAATAAGAAGAAGAAAAAAGAAGAAAAAGAAGAGGAGAAGGAAGAAAGGAATAGTGGAGAAGAAGAGAAAATCAAATAAAAAAGAAGAAAAAGAAGAGGAGAAGGAAGAAAGGAATAGTGGAGAAGAAGAGAAAATCGAATAAAAAAGAAGAAAAAGAAGAGGAGAAGGAAGAAAGGAATAGTGGAGAAGACTTCTTCTCCACTATTCCTTTCTTCCTTCTCTTCTTTTTCTTCTTTTTTCTTCTTCTTATTTATTTCTCCTCTTCGAGGGGTCGAGGGTCGGGAACTAGGGTAGAGGGTCGAGGGTCGTTAAGGGGTCAAGGGTCAAGGGTTTCAGGGTCGAGGGTTCGAGGGTTCTATAGGTTCGAGGGTCGAGGGTTTCAGCAGGGTCGTCTAGGGGTCGAGGGTTCCAGGGTTGTCGAGGGTTCGAGGATCGCCGAGGGGTCGAGAGAGGTTTCCTAGTGTCAAAGTATTGAAGAAATCCATGCCTTCATCATTAGCCGGAAGTAACCAGGGCATGTTGGTACGAAGTTCTGCAAAGTTGTTCTGGAATGAAGTCCCGGATAGAATAATCCCCTTTTGGTACGAATTCAGCAAAAGCCTTCCAAATAGCGATATTCGGAAGGCTCTTTCTGAACTTTATACCAAAAATCCGCCTTGTTGTTCGACCAATCTCTTGAAGAAGGAGAGGTGGTCGATATCACTTCTTTCTGTATGCATATATGTTCATGACGATCTTCTGTTTCCTTCGTTTGCTTACTAGCTAGCCAGCGTATCTAGTCCTCTCTATACGTATGTATAGTACGTAGCGTCGACCAAGCACGGACATAAGAGAGGACACTTCTCTCTATTAATTATAGCTAGCTAACACAATATATGAAACACCTAAACTAACCCTCCAAAACCCCAACCCCCTTTAAAAAAACAAAAACCCCAGCCACAGAAATGCTGACGCGTGGATGCCTATTGGTCCCGGTTGGTGCCACCAACCGGGACCAAAGGGTCTCCTGACTGGGCTCTGCGCACTGCCCACGTGGAGGCCCATCAATCCCGGTTCTGGATTGAACCGGGACTAAAGAGTCGGGGCATTAGTTCCTGAACCGGGACTAAAGGCCCTTACGAACCGGGACTATAGGCTCTTTTTCTACCAGTGACCGACTTCAGCTTTTCCTTTGGACCTCTGCGTTGCCGCAGTAGCTGTCTGTCGCTCTCGCTCCGCCCGCGTGGAACGACCCGGAGGCAGTCGACTGTCCAGACTCTAGGAGATCGCAATGAACCCGCCCGGGGAGTCGGCAGCGCCACGGCCGATGTACCCACTGTGGCAACGGCTGCACATCGTCCTTCGCTGGCAAACAAAAGAGCATGCATAGTCGACGACGGCGAGGACGGACTGTCAAGGCGAACATGTCGGGTGTGAAGGACTGGAGAAAGTAGAAGAGAAGCACATCCGGCGAGAGCTTTGACGCGAACTCGGCGCCGGCCTCTCACCCCGCCGTCCGTGTGCGGTGTGGTTCCCTCACCGGCTCCTTCCATGCTCTTCTCGTCGTCACCCCAAGGCAAGGAAAAACGAAAGCAGGAAAGCCCATATTATAGAACTTCCAAATGACCAGAACCAACGATGAAAGCAGTGCCTAGAATCCAAGAACGTCCAAAAGAGCTGCACCTGCTAACACGTCCTGCTACCGCTCCTCCTTCCGCCTCCTCGCCCACATCTTCATCGTGTACGATGGACTGGCGGCGCCCAGGTCGCTGACTACTGCCAGGACACTCCCAAGCTGCAAGTCGTGCGCTGCAGAGGACCGCGTCGGAGCCTCCGACAACCTGCCCGGTCTACCCGGGGTTGCCTCGAGCTCACGACCTCCCAGGCGGACGACGGCCTGCCATCCCCGACCAGACGGGACAGCAACAAGAGTAACCATCCCTAATTCTTATGCAAGACAGAGTGCACGGCCGGCTCGAACCAGGATGGAAAGAAGATGGATGGAAGAGGCTGGTATTTATAGGAAGCAACAAGGAACCAAAGGACAATTTGAAGGTAGCCACTGCATGGATAGAAGAAGCAACCAGAGAAATAGAGAAAGGCGGCAGCCGACCATAGAGCAGGCCTAGAAAGCACGGCGAAGCGGCAGCCAACCTCACAACAGTACACGTGGCAGAAAGGAAATCCAAGTTCGAAACAACCAGCATTATTAAATAGTATAAGCAGTCAGACCAGGATACATTGCATGTTGCATGCCTGCAGACCAATGGAAACTGTAGATCCTGTGCGCACATGCAACAAAAAGCGAACCGACGAAGAATCGCGCATGCATGCCCATAAAAACCGCCCATCCTGCACAGTGCACACCCATGCAGCCAATGGCAAACCGATTTAGAAAACCTAGCCGCAATTGCTAACTGCACACAGGTGCATACCCTTCCAGATCCCCCACTAAAGCACGTGTCCCCATTGGCTCGCTTTTCACTGATAGAAAAAAGTCAAAGAAACAGTAAAAAAGAATCCTGGCCAGATTTAGTATATGTATAATTGTTGTCCGCATCTTTAATTCCATTTAATTTTGCATGATCAAAAGTAGTAATAAGCGATTGCAAGTTTGCATCCCATAGCACCAACAGAGCAATGACGTACTCACGCTGCTGCAACTCACCTTTAGGGATCCTCATGAATGATTTGCAAAGTGGCTAGCTCCGCATGCACTGGCGGGTATCCCGTGTCGTTGCTGCAGGGGTTCATGAATAGGTCCATGTCAACCCCCATATGCTCTCTTATAGATATTCTCAATATCAAGTACGTATGCTGCCCTAAATTACACGCACTGTATGGTTACCCCAAGTTCACATCTGTAGTATCACAATTACTATGATAAACAGTTAATTACTATGATATTTTTTTAAAAAAAATCATGAACATTTAAGAAACCATGTTGACCATTTTATATATTTGAAGTACACATTTTGAATTCGATGAAGATTTTCTGAAATTAATGATCAATTTTTTAATTCGGTGAACAATTTTAAAAATAGAACAGAAAATGTTCTCAATCTTTTAAAATTGAAAAAAGATAAACAATTTTTTAATTTGATGAACACAAAATGTTCACAGTTTTACTTTAAAACTGAAATAAAAAACTAAAGTAACAAGAAAAGAAGAAAGATAAAACGAAAAATAAACAAATATGTAAATAGAAAGAAAAACAAAAGTAAAAAACCGAAAGGAAATGAAAAAAATGGTATGGGAAGGTTCTAGAATCTTCACTGGGCCAGCCCAACTTAGTGAGCGTGCGCACGGGTGGTGCACATTTGGTCTGGTAAGCTTCATGTACTAGCCAACACAACTAAAAGTCCAAACTTATGGAAAGGATTAGGCAATCCACATATACACCTCAACATCACCTCCCACGTGTGGCGTGAAAATTCAACACGTGAATAGACTAAGTGATATGGCTATTAAGTGGTATGGCTCAAGAGGCCTATACGTCGACACAAGGGGCAACAACAATTTTTGAATAAATTGTGAAAGTCAGGTCTTGAACTCAATACCTTAGGTTTTGATACCATGTTAAGCTTGCACTAGCAAACGCACCTAAAAGTTCGTGCTTATGAAAATGGCTAGACAACCCACATATTTTTTTGACAAAGGGTGAATTTTATTGACTCAAAACGAAGCATCAAGATGATACAAAACATGATGAGCCCACACCCGGCCTCTGCAGCTAAGATGCACATACCCAACACCAACGCACACAAACACGCCGCCAATTAGCAAAGTCATAAGACCAAAGCTATGGATAGGCGAGGAAAAAAATAAAAAAAGTCCCAGAGCAATCATATCAGCGATCGCCAAAACTACAACAATGACCATATCTGCACCAATCATATCATGACACCACATAGACGATAAGGTCTTCAACAACAACGCCTTCAGGAAGGGAGCGGCGCTCAAGCGTCATCGTCACCAGATGCAGCCACAAAGGCCAGAATCTAGGTTTTCACCATGAAGAATCAGTCCGGAGCATGTCCGAGCAATGCCTTCAACAATGTAATGACGTAAAAAAACATCACCATTGCCAGGTATGACCAACTCCGGTCGAATCTAGGCTTTCACCCCGGAGCTCTAGACCGGGTGTTCGAATAGCACCACCATCAAAGTCACTCACATGTTGTCGCCACCATTTTTTCACAATCCCAGCAGTACATGCGATGTGTCGTTGCCGCTGCACAACCATCCCTCTGCATCAAGCTGTCGTCCGTAGTTTTGCATCTCACCGCCGAAGTCAATCGTCGGATCTCGAGAGATGAACCCTCCCTAAGACCTTCGGATGACCACCGCCGTCGTGGAGCCGTAGGAGGTCAGTCACCACCAAACAGGCCGACCGGATCTGGATCACCACCACCAAGCCTTCCAGATCTGAATCAAGGCAACTACACTGGGGTACCGACCACCTAACTACAGATCCGACTGTCTGGCATACCATAGACAGTCGTCTGTTCCAAGACTCTGGCCAGCCGCACACCGGCAGCAGGCCACCGCCGAGTAAAACCGCGTGGAGGCCGGCGTCCGCGCGTGCGATACAGATCCGCGCTGGGAGACAAGCCACATATACACTTCAACACCTTTTCTCACATGTGGCACAGAAAGTTAACACATGAATAGACTCAGAGGTATGACTCAAGAGGCCTATACATGGACACAGAGGGCAGGAACAACTTTTGGATGAATTGCAAAAACCAGGATTTGAACTCAAGACTTTAGGCTCTTATATCATGTTAAGCTTCATGCACCGGACAATGCAAACAAAAGTCCGAACTTATAAAAAAAGCTAGGCCATCCACATATACACTTCAATATTGTCGACCAATAGGATTCCCCCACGGTGACCTATATAGCTCAACCCCACCCTAAATTAAGTCAGCCCAACGATTTTGATGAGTACTACTCCCACCATAACTTAATATAAGACGTTTTTTGACATAGTCATATTGTCAAAAAAACATCTCATATTAAGTTACAGAGGTAGTAGTAGAGAGGATAAATGAACCGGCTAGGTTTTTGCATCAAACGAATGCACATGCCAATAGTACACACATACTTTATTCTAAATAAATGAGGATTAATATTTTTAAGTAGCTAGAAACATTTTAATAAAGTGTAGATTATTTGACAATTTGCGAATATCTTTCTAAATACATGATAAAGTGTCCATTATTTGATAATGTGTGAATACTTTTTTTAGAATACACGTGCCTTCTTAAAATATACATGGATATTTTTAAAAATTACATGAAAATTTAGAGAGAAAAATGCAAAGACTATTTTTCTATATGTAATGAGCATTTTCTAAAATAAGAGAACACATATTTAAAACTTACATCGACAATTTTTTGCATATTTTATGTTAACCATGTTTTGCTGCAATTTAACATGTTTTTCAAAATGCGTATACATTTAGACCATTTCGAAATATATATAATAAAAAGAGAAAAAAAAGAAATAGGAAAGCTACGTTGAGTTGTCGGGCTTGACCCATTTAGGGGCACGCATGGGCGTGCTCACCCTTCTATACTTGCTGCTATATTGATCACCTGAAGTATCATGAAGCAACCTTTATACAGCAACCAACCAGGATCGGTGATGCACACCTGGAACTGGCAGACAACGGCAACATTAGCAAGTACACGGAAACTAAAAGCACCAACACAACAGATAAATTACATACATGAACGAATCGAGCATTGACAGAAAAAGAAATGCTTGAGTTGAAATTAGTAATCTTACTTACGGGGTCAAAGCTGATGGGGAATATAAAGCAGGGGTTCCTCTCGTCAGGCACAAGAACCATGACATGGGTCAGTCAGGACTTGAGACCTCTTCCCTCATAAGCGTACGCTCCTTGAGAATCCCTGCTTCCTTGAGCTCTTCCTCTTTCTTTCTTTTTTCCCATTCTGGAACAGCAATGTTAGCCTGCGCACATGATTGACTAAGTCATATGGATGTCAGCTGGATATCATGGTACAATGAAAATTGCATGCTTGAAGAGATTTTTTTTTTCAAGTTAAGTAAGCAGTACAAACAGACAAGAGAACCAATAAGAACTTGTGCAGCCAAGTAGCAACCATGAAAGGCAAGTCCCTTTTATTATTCTTCGATGCAAGTTCAATTTCTAAATATTTAGAAGATTGGGTACAACTAAGACTGCATCTCATCTAAAAAAGATGACTGGACTTGAAAAAAGATGACTACTAAGAAAAAAAATTGCTAATGGATGGAGTAGAGAACCACTTGAAAAAGAAGGCTCCAGGTCGCTTACCTCCTCTGTACTGCAGCAGCAGCAGGACAGCATCCAACACTTGTTGGCACAGCCAGAGCGACACCTCGTCCAAATCCAGCACCTCCCTCCTTGTGATGAGTATGAAGTATGGAGTTGAGCACCACGCCACGACACTGGAAGGAGCTGCACACCTCCGCCTCGTCGTTGTCCAACCAAAGGGCAGAGGGGTTCAATAATTTCCACCGGTTCCTCTCCGACACCCAGCTCTTCATAACTTTGTACAACGCGATCAGCGCGTTGCTTCACAGTGACTCCTTCAATGCCCGAATTGGACTTTGGGGATGTGACAAATCTTGTGGGCATCCTCCCCTTGGCACCTTGCAATCAGACTTGGACATCGAGCAATGTCGAGTAGCTTCAAAGCAGGGAGACTCTGTATGCTTTCAGGCAAAGATGTCAGGCTGGGGCAATCTCCGATGAAAAGTTTTTCTAGAGAAGTGGACTGTCCCAACCATTCCGGTAATATTTCCAGGTCATTCAACGACAGTAACCATAGTCGAGTGAGAGAGGTGAAGCATCGCATGACCTCTGGCAAAGTTCTCAAGCCACTGATGGAGTATACATAAAAATTCTCAAGGGTGGGAAAATGTTGAAGACTATCCCACTTGTCTTGAGAGAAACTACAGTTCTTTAGAACCATCTCATAAGGGCGAATGGAAGAGGAGAGCATTCCAAACCCTCGTTCTGGCCAGATTGTCTCGCTGTTGCTCAAACCCCAATGCATACTTCTTGGGGGATATGGTAGGAACTTCAACTTTGGGCAGTCCACTACCAACAAAAGATGCAAATTAGGGATTAAAAACTCTTTGTTTTCTTTACTTGACTTTGTTGTCCACCATTCCACCAAATTCTCCATCAACTCCAATTGCAGAACTCTTAGTTTCATACAAGGTCCGCCCTCTCCATAGAATTCCTTACCGATTTTCCTAATGTTGGGAATGTTCTTCAGAGACAACATTCTTAAATTTGGCAGTGCCCCGAATGGAGGAAGACAATCACATGCTTCCAAAGCATCAAGAGCCAGTTCGCTGAGAAAAGGGAGGTAGGACGACATGTGAAACAACCAGTTAGGGAAATCCTTGCTCGTAAACCCAACTAGCGAAAAGTTTTCAAGAGTCCATGGAGGTACGAGCCTGTCCAGCACAGATTTACCTCCTTCGTTTTCCCATAGAAGTTTTAATACTCGAATATCTGATTTATCACGTAGTTTGACTCTGTCTGCATCTTCTGGATGCGTGACATTCTGAAGGCCTTCAAGTATCAGCTCTGAACAAGTCAATCCCCAAAGATTCACTATACTGTTGCATCCTCTACTCTCTATCTCATGTACGTGATGTCTTACTGTGCCCACAAGATTTAGACGCTTTTCAATGGCTGGAATCTTTTTACGCAGCTTAGAAGTTGCAATATCAATCACAAACTGGGTAGACTAGTCATGTCACCAATGCTATCAGGGAAGTTATTTATCTCCGGAAGACCATTCATGTGCAGTATTTGAAGCTTAAGGTCACCAAATGAGGAGGGGAGCTCACGGAGCCTCAAACAGTATGACAAATGGAGACGCCTCAGCTTAGACAACTTGCATAGTGATTCAGGCAATTGTCGGAGCTTAGGACAACTTGTTAGGTTCAAATATTCAAGCTCGATGAGATGACCAAAATATTCAGGGAGTTTTTCAAGGTTGTGACAATCTGAAACATCTAGGTATTTCAAATGATTAAGTTGGCAAAATGATCCTGGCAGCATTGAAACCTTGTAGCAACCAGAGAGGTTCACAAACTCAAGTTTCTGAATGTGAGCGAAATCAATTGGTAGGTCTTCTAGCTCATGGCAACTCGATAGGTTCAGATGTTCTAAACAGGGGAAGCTTATATTGTCAGGTAGTTTGGTGAGCTTTGAACAACTTGACAAGTTTAGGAATGAGAGGTTATGAAGGCCACCAAATTTATCAGGTAGCTTTTGAAGAGCACAACAATCTGACATGTTTAGGTGGTGTAAGCATGTAAGCTCACAGATAGAGTCAGGCAACTCGTGGAGTATACAACACCCGGATAGGTTAAGAAAAAGAGTTGAGAGAGCTCCCCTAGTGATGCAGGTAGCTTACTGAGGCTGCTATTGCTAGATAGGTCCAAATAGCAGAGTTTGCTAAGGTGACAAATACTGTCAGGTAAGGTTTCAAGCAAGGAATTGGACAGAATAAGAGTTTCCATGTTTTGAAGTGCATGAAAATA
Source organism: Triticum urartu (assembly GCF_056163025.1). Lineage (NCBI taxonomy): Eukaryota > Viridiplantae > Streptophyta > Magnoliopsida > Poales > Poaceae > Triticum > Triticum urartu. The sequence goes on from NC_141876.1 coordinate 618,751,011, forward strand.
CTTTGGAAGTGATGTTATTGGCAAGCCTGTGGCATCAAGGTACCTAAGTAGCTTCAATTGATTTACAGAAGTTGGCAGCATCATGCTACTTGGAGCAGATTGGCCTTTGGCTGAATGTCCACTTAAATCTAAGACACGTATGTACTTGGACTGAGCAAATGCCTTTTTCGGTAGTTGCAATCCCCCGAAATCTCTAAGGTGGAGGGACCTCAGCTTATCTGGAACATATTTGAAAACCTCAGGATCATTATTGAAGTTGGTTAACTGTGCATGTCGGTAGTAATGAGGTATGTTCCAGCTGGTGCTTTTGGTAGCATTCATATCAATGAATTCATCAGCAACAATTTCTCATGCAAGATCATGCACCAAATCATGCATGACGAGTTCTGGAGGAGATTTGCAATGCAACGGACTTGGACTGGCCTGCAGAGGAAATTACTATCAATATATTATTGCAAAAAGAAATCTAAAACCCCTTGACAACAGAAAATGTATTAAAATGGAGTTAAGAGAAGACACTAAGACACAGTAAAATTGCAATGTCCCGAAAATCTGTGGAGCCTTATACATAGCAATTATCCTACACACACTACAAGAAATATGTCAACTTATGACCTTTTGTCAGTGACCCTCGAAGAATTGGTCATAAATCTCTGACCATTTTAGACCAATTGGTCAAAAGCTGTTCAGGGGGCTCCAAACCCTAAACCATTGCGACCATTTTGGTCAAAAAGGTCGTAATTTCCTTACACGAAATGGTCACAAAGCAAACTGTGCTAGTCCGCTGCCTTATTTCTTGCTGATCATGACCAATATAGATGGTCATAGCCTTGTAGATTGTGGTGGGTTGTGATGACTAGGCGCCATCTCATCAGTTTTGCCTATGTGTCATGTCCATGTGGCAGTTTTTGCCCTAGGTTGTGAAGCAACCTATATTTCTATCATTCCCAAAATTCCCAAAAAATCTCATAAATTCTTTGGGTCATATATTCATCAAATATGTAAAAATCCTTCCTTGCCTAGTTCAAAACTAATTCAACAATATTCATTTTCCTATTATGTTCACAACAACACTTTATGAAGGAAGTGCTATTTATATATTCTTGATTTCCCTAGGAATTTTTGGGCACTCTTTCCTATCCAAATCATTACCGCATGACAAAATTCAGCTCCATTTGCCTAGCAAATCTTCCTCGGCAAATTTCCAAAGTTTTTGTCCACCTAGAAGCATTGTGAAGGAAGTACCTTTTTATATCTCTAAATGACATGAAATTTATACAGTTTCTTCATATGCCCAAATTATCACCCTCCTCCAAATTGTAGCTCAGTAAAGCCATCTATGTGAGCCCAGGTTCAATTTATATTTTATGGCTAAATTGGCACGTTGCAAAGCAAGTGTTATATAGACCCCTCCTATTATCCTCAAACTTTTCGGGCACTCTTCCATACCCAAATCATTGCCACATGATAATATTCAGCTCAATTTTCCTAGTAAATCTTTCTCGGGAAATTTCCAAAGTTTCTACCTCGAGAGAAGCTTTGTGAAGTAAGTACTAGCTAGGCTTACCCAAATGATCTGAAAATTTACCAGCGCATGACCATACCTAAGTAACTTACCTACACCAATTTTGAGCTCATTTCATTCATCCAATCTCTCTCACTAGTTTTCCCAAGTTTCTGTCCATAGAAGAGCATTGTGAAGGAAGTACTACTTTGGCATGTCCAAATGGTATCAATTTTCTACAATGCTTTCCTATGCCCAAATAACCATCCTCCAAAAAATTTCAGCTCAATCCATTCATTATTTTGAGCCCAGCTTCAACATTCATATTTTTGTCTAGCGTGGTACTTTGCAAAGCAAGTACCACCTAGGATCCTCCTTTTGAGCTAAAAATTTTGTGGAGACATTCTCCTTAGTAGATGATCATCCTCAGCCAAAACTCACGCCCATTGGCCATGTGCATTTCCCGTACCGCTAATCAAACACTTGGCTGCTAATTCATGTTTGAGCATCGATCGGTCTCCTCGTGAGAATCTTATGTTGTAATTTTATTCCTAGCACCAACCTGGGGAGTGCCCAACCCACTAGACATGCCTAGGCCGCCCAGAACACATGGCAACATTACGGTCACGCGGTGACCACGCGACGGGCATGCGAGTTTACGCGCTCTAGAGTTGGGGCCATCGGCCACCGCCCAAACCTCGACGTATCGCCACCAAACCATGTATTTATGCTTAAATAGGTCCTTATGTAACTAGAAATGATTTTTGGAAAAAATAAATAGCAAACTATGAGGTAGCTGCAGTTCAAATTTGACCTGCTTCCAACTAAATCGGCGGAAATTTGTCTTTTTCACGAAAGGTGGATCAAAAAAATTTACACCCAACCATTTTGTCAATTTTGCATTAAATATGGCCTAGTATTTTATAAAAATGATTTGGTCCAATTTTGCAACAATTATTTGGTAGTTCCTTCACAAAAAACCTCCTTTCGGGCACTCGAAAAATGGAAAATGGTTTTTTCGTCCAACGAAAATGAAAACTTCCTTAGGAAACATTGTTTGCTATTCCAATATGCACCCTTGTGCACAATATGAGATCATTTGAACAAACTATGCCATGAATGTGGCCATAAGATTGATCATTTGGCTAGAAAGCCATTGATCTCCACACATGATAGCTCGTTTCTGAGAACACTTTTTTAAAATAATTGCCGTATTACAAGTTTGTTATTTTTCCTGGGAACTTGGCCACATATAATGACACAATGCGAAGGCTTCCCAATTTTTGATTATTTTTGAATTTTTTATGCCCGTCTCAAAATGCGGTCAAAACGACGAGAATGACCGTTCCTAGCTAGTGGTTGAATCTTGGAATTTTTTGGTGTTTCTCTGATTAAATAGATACTTATGTACCTAAAAATGATTTTTGGAAAAAATAAATAGCAAACTACAAGGCAGCTACAGTTCAAATTTGACCCGCTTCCAGCTGAATCGGCGGAAATTTGTCTTTTTCACGAGAGGTGGATCAAAACTTTTTACACCCAACCATTTTGTCAATTGTGCATTAAATATGTCCTAGTATTTTATAAAATTGATTTGGTCCAATTTTGCAACAATTATTTGGTAGTTCCTTCACAAAAAACCTCCTTTTGGGCACTCGAAAAATGGAAAATGGTTTTTTCGTCCAACGAAAATGAAAACTTCCTTAGGCAACATTGTTTGCCATTCCAATATGCACCCTTGTGCACAATATGAGATCATTTGAACAAACTATGCCATGAATGTGGCCATAAGATTGATCATTTGGCTTGAAAGCCATTGATCTCCACACGTGATAGCTCGTTTCTGAGAACACTTTTTTAAAATAATTGTCGTATTACAAGTTTGTTATTTTTCCTGGGAACTTGGCCACATATAATGACACAATGCGAAGGTTTCCCAATTTTTTGATTTTTTTGAATTTTTTATGCCCGTTTCAAAATGCGGTCAAAACGGCGGGAATGACCGTTCCTAGCTAGCGGTTGAATCTTGGAATTTTTTGGTGTTTCTCTGATTAAATAGGTACTTATGTACCTAGAAATGATTTTTGGAAAAAATAAATAGCAAACTATGAGACAGCTGCAGTTCAAATTTGACCTGCTTCCAGCTGAATCGGCGGAAATTTGTCTTTTTCACGAGAGGTGGATCAAAACTTTTTACACCCAACCATTTTGTCAATTGTGCATTAAATATGGCCTAGTATTTTATAAAAATGATTTGGTCCAATTTTGCAACAATTATTTGGGAGGTCCTTCACAAAAAACCCTCCTTTTGGGCACTCGAAAAATGGAAAATGGTTCTTTCGTCCAACGAAAATGAAAACTTTCTTAGGCAACATTGTTTGCCATTCCAATATGCATCCTTGTGCACAATATGAGATCATTTGAACAAACTATGCCATGTATGTGGCCATAAGATTGATCATTTGGCTTGAAAGCCATTGATCTCCACACGTGATAGCTCGTTTCTGAGAACACTTTTTTAAAATAATTGTCGTATTACAAGTTTGTTATTTTTCCTGGGAACTTGGCCACATATAATGACACAATGCGAAGGTTTCCAAATTTGTTGATTTTTTTTGAATTTTTTATGCCCGTTTCAAAATGCGGTCAAAACGGCGGGAATAACCATTCCTAGCTAGTGGTTGAATCTTGGAATTTTTTTGGTGTTTCTTTGATTAAATAGATACTTATCTACCTAGAAATGATTTTTGGAAAAAATAAATAGAAAACTATGAGGTAGCTACAGTTCAAATTTGACCCGCTTCCAGCTGAATCGGCGAAAATTTGTCTTTTTCACCAGAGGTGGATTAAAATTTTTGACACTCAACCATCTGGTCAATTGTGAATTAAATATGACCTAGTCTTTTAGAAAAATAATTTGGTCTAATTTTGCAACAATTATTTGGTAGGTCCTTCACAAAAAAACTCATTTTGGGCACTCGGAAAATGGAAATGATTTTTTTTTTGCGTCGTGAAAAAGAAAACCTCCAAATCAACATTGTTTGTCATCCCAAGATACACACATCTGCACATTATTGGTTAATTTTAACAAACTATAAGAAGGTAATATGTTGAATGTTACCCGAAATAAGAGGGTAAAAAATATAAGAGAAACAAAAGAAAAAACCAAATTATGTAGGCTTAATCCTGATTGGTGGAGTCAGTTGTGGCATGGATCGCTGACATGGAGAACATCCGTTCATCCATACATCCATCCATCTGTCCATCCTTCCGTCCATCCATCCCACCACCGCGAACCCCACCCAACCCCTCTCTCCTGAGCGAACCCCACCCCTCTCCCCTCAAGCTCGAACCCCACCCAACCCCTCTCTCTTGCGCGAACCCTAGCTTCCTCCCTTGCCGCCGCCACCTCCAGCCGCCGATCCTCGTGACCAGCACACCAACGTCCGGCGAGATCCCGGCGACGCAGCAGCCGCCCTCCCCGCCGCGGCTCGGGGGTAGGCAGCAGCAGCCCCTCCCGCTGCCCAGGCTGGTAGCACCCCCTCCCGTCACCCTCCCCGATCCAGATCCCTCGCCGCCACCCACCCCTCCCCTCGCCGCCACCCACCTCTGCCCTCGCCGCCACCCACCTCCACCACATCTCCCCTCCCCACCTTGATGCAGAACCCCCCAGTCCCCTCGTCGCCGCCACGCACCCCTCAGATCCTCGCCCCGATGCAGAACCCCCTCGTCCCCCTCGTCGCCACCACCCACCCCTTAGATCCTCGCCGCCACCCACCTTCACCGCCGCCCTTACTCTCCCCTCGCGCCCCTCGTCCTCGACCAACCTCGCCGCCCGCCCGTCCTACACCTCGGAGCCGGCCTACAACCCGCGACCCGGAGGGGTACGAGACGAGCGATGTCCAAGGAGCTCATCATCTGCTGCGCCATGCCATGGAGCTCACCACCACCGGTGGTGATCTGCTTCTTCCTATCCATGGAGGTGTGCATCTTCCATTCAAGGTGCCCATCTTCCCCTATCCTCTTGGATTGATTTCATTTGATCCAACCATGATGCTGATGCGTGCTTGACTCCCTTCCCCACGCAGCTGCAGCTCACCGACGAAGGTCACTTCCTCCTGAGCACCCACATGGAGGAGCTGCAACAACCCTGGATCCGTCCGTTGGTCCTGTTGATTTCTGCCGAAGGTCGTCGGGCTTTTCAGGTACGTCAACGTCCTACTCTGGTTGCAGTTGTTCTGGTTATATTGGACTGTGCATGATTTTATCCATAGCTGACACTTTAAATCAAATCCATGATTCTGATATGTACTGTTATTCACATTTAAGTATAAGTTAAACAACCATGTTAAGGGTAACCCGTGAACACTTGCTTATAAGAACGAACTTGACTTACTATATATACCCAAGGGAAGATGTAATGTTACTAATTTACTATGGCAATGAATTTTATCTATGTGAGATTAGAATTTGAGTGCCATCATTCATCTCGTGGTATCTTGTTCTCTGAGATTAGAATTAATTAGTAATAGCAGTTTGGATTGCTCTGTCTTCATAGTGCTCAAATGGACTAGATTTACAAATCAATGGTGAACACTAATCTAGTGAACGAAATAATGGAACAAAAACATGTCCCCTTTTTCTTCAGATGACATACTGAAGTAAAACCCAACTGAAGCTGAAATGTTCATGTCGAGGGATTAAACACAGCACACGCAGTTTTCTGCTCCGTTTAATATACTTGTGCATCGTGTGCTTATACTACCATTTGCTTGGTTCTTAACACAGGTGAAGTGTCCAGCTATGTTTCATGATGATTATGCAGTAATGCTCCTCTTCTTCCTCGACCACCTGAACCACCACGCCGGCGGGCTCCTGAAGCATCAACTTCAGTAACGGTGACCATCCATTCCTCCATTCCTTGCTGCATCTTTGTTGATAGTTTCTGTGCAAATTTTTCTTGGTGTGCCTGATAGTTATAGCTAGGCTGCAGTTGATTTGATATGACCATGCGGTGATCATTTGTCTGTTGTCACAGATATTTCATAGTCTGATTTGGACATTTATTGTACGTGATTCAACATCACCATTGATTTGTATTGTTTCACAGAGTTAATGTGGCTTGACGATGCTGCTGAACACTAAATTAACATGTCCCTGCATCTTACTGTCAACAATTTGTGCATGACTTGCCTTGGTGATGTAGTTTTACTTGCTGTGTATGCTTGCTTAGTTGTTCACCGGGCCGCTCTCTTGTATCGTTTGAGTGCGCCAATTAGTTCGGCCAGCCTCTATGATTTATTCTGATAGCTTCTGGTTGTTATAGGTTTTGGTTATACATGCACATTTGGATCTTAATTCCTGCCTATTTTCTCTGAAAAAACTAAGACATGTTTGAGCTGACAACTTCCAGCGGATGTTTATTATACTATTGAGTTGAATTCATGTACTGCTAGCTGCAAGATGCTATAGTCTAGATACATAATGCAAAGTATGTTGTATTTACACACTTACATCCAACTGCAGTAGCAGCATGGGCGAGTTGAGGTGGGGGACAGAGAGGCTGTGTCGTGCGGGTTCTGATCATGGTATAGCAGCACACTTTCCAGTGTCGATCTGAGCAAACGATGATGCAAGGCTGCTCCTCCTTGTACTGCATGTCTTCATCGACTTGAATCTTTGACAGGGAGATATTTAAAGCCTTCACTTGTTCATTGTGTCATCTGCTGATTACTTTTTCTATTATTTTCTTGCAAAGCATGTAATGGTTTGGAGTAGTTGATCATGGCCTGATGGAACATTCATGTTGTTAGCATTTCTATATCTACACTATTATAGCAGCTTGTTGATCAAGCGCTTCTTTCTATCTAAATGTGTGCACAGAAGTTCAGTTACCTTCTAAAAAATTATTGGTGCACTATCTATCTATATACATACACTATATATATACACACACATTATTACAGCAGCTTGTTGATCAAGCGCTTCTTTCTATCTATATGTATACATACACTATCTAAATTGTTTGCAACGGCATTATGCACATGAGGCAGGACTATACAAGTGAATTGTCACAGTAAGGTCCTTCCATGGATTTCATGTGGCTCCTTGAGTTGTAAGATGCAGCTCCAACATTGAATATATTTTGAATGCTTCCAAAGATACTCTCTGTTACGTTTACTTCAATATATACATGCATGTTACTGATAGAATCTGGCTGCAGGAATCCGTACACATATATACTCTCTTGTACAGTACATTGCTAGATCACTCACTAGGCATTATGTAATACTACTAGGAGATATGAGTGAGGGACTAAAAGGATGATATGCTTCCATGAATTTATTTGTAAGAAGTTTTTCTTGGCTGTGTCCAAATCAGCCCAAATGAATTTATGTTCTTTTTACTTCCTGAGTTATAGTGCACTCATACTGTCATCACATTGTGTGTTCTTGCTACATATACCTCTCTATTTGCTTAGGCAGACAACTACTTAAGTAATATGCAAACAACAGCAACGGAGCTAGTGATGCTAATTCTACCTCTTGTTACAGAATCAGAATTCCTCTTGTTGCACAGGACAACTCTGTTTCCTCTTGTTACAGAATTGGAATTCCTCTGCTTCTTACGCTACTCTGCTAGAACTCTGCTTTTCTACTTGTCATATTGAATATACATGTTCTAAACATTATACAGTACTTTCGTTGTTAACTCCAAACAACTTGGGATCTTCTCTTCTGCATGCAGTAGCTGGCTTACCAGTACGCTGCCAAGGGGGCATGCCTTGCCCTAGTAGCAAGGAGGGAGTGGAGCCTGTGGCAGGTCGCCGACCGTGCCTTCGAGCTCGGCGCGCCGGACGTGACCATTCTCCTCGGGGACGTCGCAGACCCAGACGACTACAACAGATTTGTTCAGGCCACAATCGACCACTACGGCCAATGTAAGTCAGCCACTCTCCGTTACAACTAACCTGGTTTAACATATTTCTTCCACAAGCAGCCATTCATTTGGGTGTAAGATAGTTCACATTTACACTTGTATATGTTTATCAGAATATTGATACTTTGCATGCTATGAGTAAAATGCTCTATTTTCTTTCGTCACCTTTCTTGTATGAATGATTATCTCATTTTAACTTGCTGGAGAATGAAAGCATTGTACTAGCTGAATTTGTCTTATCATTCTAAAGAACTTGTTTGTTTTTTGATTGGTTTGTTCATAATATATTGGCCACAAATTTTTTGATTCTTCTCTTCTGGTTCATGTAACAGGGCAACCGTGGAAGGCATGCTGATAGTTCATATTGTCATTCTGTTAGTCCAGTGTAATGAAGGTCATGGCCTAGTCAAGTATGGTCGCCCATTGAGTCGTGCATATGTTTAATATGATTGGAGCAGGGACCCAGTTTGTGCCGATTGTCACTGCATATGTTTAACAGTGATTCTACTTGTATATGTGTTATTACACTAGTAGAATTTGTACCTGGAGCAGGATCCCAATATTTGTAGAGATTGTAACATTGATTGTCATTGTATACAGATTGATTCTGGTTGCTGTTACTTGAAGTATTTCTTATGTTTTATGTATGTGCTGATTTAAATATTGATTATTTATTTACTGTCAAATCAAAATCAGAAGAAAAAGGCATTGACAAAAGGGGCCCACTTACTAGAACTTGACCATTGGGACCCATCTAACTAGAGGAATTTTTTGAAAAAAGAAAAATAAAACTGTCTAGCCGAAAAGGCCATGGCCCAAAAATGAGAAGGCTTAATTGCTGGGCTTGGCCCATCTACCTAGCCAAAATTAATATGAGAAAAAACACTAATAGGCTGAATTAATGGGCTAGGCCCATGTAGAAAACCGAATTGGACCGGGCTGAATCTTGTGTCACATCAGCTTGCCACGCTGGATGCCTACGTGGCCTGCGGAGGTTGCTAGTGACCAAAACGCCACAGTGGACATATTTTGGTCATAAACGTTTGCGACCATTCCAGAAGAAAGGTCGCTATAGTCAGTTTACGACGGCCAGCTTTTGACCTTATGTTTTTGGTCACAAAAAGGTCATAAATGGAAATTTGTGACCATTCAGTGACCAATAGTGGTGGTCACAAGTTGACATATTTCTTGTAGTGACACAATCTTTTACTAGAAACCATGGATTTTCATATAATGGTGGTGGGGGGCCTCACATCCACAGTGTTCCGCGTGGAGGAAATGCATGGAAGGCAAACAGTGATCTTAGGGCTGGCGTGGTCTCTTCTTCGCGAGACGGTGCTCATGGCTTGGGTCTGACGGCACATTTAACTCACGTTTTTATTGGTCAAATTGGTGGTCAAAGTTGAACGAAATATGTGGAGACCATGTAAATAGGGACTGAAGGAGGACAATAATTTTGAACAGTGCTACCGCCTACCGTATGCACTTGGCCCATGGTGAAGTCCTGGGCCAGATTCACATGAACCACATAAAGGAATATGATTGTCTCAAAATAAAAACATAAAGGAATATTAGCCATAAAGGAACCGCCGCCAGGAGGGGCCTTGCATGTGGGACTCACGGTGGACGGCACGAGCGGTCTTTAGGACCGGCTCGTGGCCCGCTCGGTCCGGGCAGGCTCAGTCCTGGCTCGGCATAAAATTCAGCCGGTCCGGTCCCTGGAAACGGGACCGAAAATCCCTCGGTCCGGTCCGGTTAAAGCTCGGTCCGACCAAGCGGACCGACGAACACGAGCGTGGGCAGCCGGCGGCATGGCGGGACGTGGCGGGGGCATGTTGGGACGAGGCAGGGCGTGATGGGGGCGTGCCGAGGGCGTGGCGGGGGCGTGCGAGGGCGTGGCAAGCACGTGGCGGGAGCGTCGCCGGAGCTACGCCAGCTGCCGTCGTTCGTGCGCTGGTCAGCGCCGCCGTCGCTCATCCGCGCGGCCACCGGCCTTCCTGACGCTGGCAAGCATGTCTAATGGATGCGTCGTGCTCAGATCTATCACCTGGCAGGTAGAACATGAAGCGGGAGGCCCTACACCACCACTGTACACCGGCCGTCGTGCATCGGCCATCGTGCCAGATTCTTCGTCGCTGCCATGCCCCGGCCTCCCTCCTCGATTCCTAAGCTCCCTCTTGGCCTCCCAAAGTCACCGAACACCTCCACGACGAGCCCCGCTGCCTCCAGCGCCCTCCCCGCGTCGCCGTGCTCCGGCGCATGCTCTGCGGTGACCACCGGCCGGTCCAAACGAGCCGCTCAGTCTGGCTCGGGCTTCGTCACTGCCGGTCCGGTCCCTGAAAACAGGACCACGATGCTGCTCGGTCCGGTCCGGTCCGGACCGCTGACGGCAGGTCCAAACGACGGCTCGGTCAGGGACCGGACCGGCCCGAACCGTGTCCACCCTGATGTCGGACCACGATTGAAACCCGAAGGGCCTAAACCTGAATACCTTTCCCGAAGTCTAGCCTTCCCTATTCCCACAACCCCTCCCAGCTGACAGCCACTCTCTCCGTTCCGCATATTCTCCACGCGAGCACACCACAAGTCCACGCTGCCGCTGCCAATCACCACTTCAGTAGCCACTGTTTGCTAGCCCGCCATCGATGATGGTGCTCCGATAGCCTCCACCTCGTTGATCCACCCTTCCTATAGCACGTAGCTCTCCCGTTCGACGGCGCGCCGCCCGACCTCCCCTCCAGCTGGTCCTAGTAGTCATTGGTCACAACGCCGCCCTGAGCAACCTATCCCTGCGCTGTGGCGCCGTCCCAAACACCCCAGTGTCCACCCGACCGGGGGGGGGGTGTGCTGTGGACAACCAGATTCCCTGATGGGCACCGGTGGGCGAGGAATCCCTTACCTGATTGGCTATACACATAGAGAAGATTTTTGAACGATGCTGAAGTTCACGCCATCTGATGCACCAACAGCACTGCTCCACTATTTGATATAAGTGTTGGCTAGTACACCTTGGTAGTAATGTTAAGTTCGTAGCTCTAGAAATGACATCTTGTGGTTTGATACTCTACTAAGTTAAGCTAGAGTTCAAAAGCCTATTTTCTAAAATTACTAAGTTAATATACATGTAGGGGGGATGTATCTTCTTTTCCCAAAAATAAGTGGCAGGTTGCAAAAGGAATGCCGCAAATTTTCACGGGAAATGAATAGCACCATGCACATAATTTGATGGACTCTAACTAGGATTGAATCATGAATATGTCATATCATTGGAGAGATATATAACGGAGAATCTATAGATTGATAAATATATTTAGATTTTGTGGCACATAATCTAGACATTAGATCCAGGAATTGAAGGACAAAGAAATAATCTCAAACGAAAAAAAAAACAATATACAAACTGAACATAATCAAAACAACAGACCTAGTAAAGTACAAAACTGAACATACCAATGCTGATCATAAATTTAAATTTACAAATAGATATATTAAATCATTAACAAAAATTAAATACCAAGTGTAGGGCCAAATTGTGAACCATAAAAGAGTATAATCTATGAAAGTGTGTTCTTGGCTATACATACAGTAAGAAAAAAATTAGTAAAAGGGAACTAGTAAAATGGTGTCTATAGGTACCAACCGAAGCGTATCCTGGAATCTGAAGAAAGGACATCCCCAAAAGGTAGTTGATGCACCTTTGACCATCATGCCTTGAATTAATGTATCCAAGTGCATTCCATTGCTGGATTAGATGATTATTGTACATGACAAAGCCCTTGGGGAAGGTTGCCAAGTACGTGAAACACATTCTGAATTCTATCTTCATGCAGTAATAGCTCAGCATTAGCCTCTCTAATGTTTCTTTCTGATGTACTTCTCTCAAACCCAAATCGACCTTGATGTCTCTTATATGTTCCCATGCCGCAACAGTCCTTAGCTCTGACACTACTTGCCCAAGAGCATTTGTCACGAGCGGTAATCCTCCACACTTGGCTGCAATCTGCTTTCCAATTTCTTCCAAGCCACTATGGTCATCATCAGGCCCAAATGCCCTTTGCTTCATTAATTCCCAACATTCTGCGGGTTCTAAAACACCCAAATCAATTATGTCGGACTCTGGAACTGGACAATTTTTCCTCTGATTTGCAAGAAAACCAGTGCGCAATTGTTGCACAACGCGTAGGTTTTGGGTAGTTACTATAACACGGCTGCCCTTTCGGCCATGCTGTAACATCTCCTTGAGCCTTTCAAGATTATTTCCATCTTCTTCCCAGAGATTATCCAGAACAATCAAGTATCTTCTAATAGCAAGTTCTTTTTTCAGATGAAACTGAAAATCATAGTTGTTAAGGTTGATAGTGTTATCCATCATTCTTTTTAGGATGACACTCACAATTTTGTGCAAATCAAACTGCATGGACACATTAACCCATATTGAGATGTCAAAGACACTGACCCTCTTGTCTGCAAGAATTGATTCAGCCAATGTTGTCTTGCCTATGCCACCAAGGCCGACAACTGGAATGATGGAGATATCCTGGTTAGCTTCTTCACCTGTGAGTAACATTCTGATTATCTTCTCCTTCTCGATACCCCTCCCCACCATCCATGTTTCCATTCCATGAGCATTCCAGTTGGCTGCAAGTGTTTCATTGTTTCTGCTCCCTTCTTCCCTTGCTTCGTGAGGCACAAGTTTGAGATCCCTACTACCCTCCTTTTTAATCTGGTCTATTTTCTTCATCACCTTTTTCATCTTGTGGGGCATGGTCATTCGCTGCAGGGGTTGATTGTTTCTCGAAAACCATAAGCTGGCCTGCAAAAATAGAAGTTGAAGTCAACTTGAGCCTGCAGGATAATCAAAACAATTGATATCATCTTATTTCAGATTCAGAGAGGCCGGGGGTACATGCAGGCAGGCAGAACTTAAGAAGCAGCCCCAGGAAAAATACTACTGGTATAAATTAGTCTCTTGTTGGGGAACGTAGCAGAAATTTAAAATTTTCTACGCATCACCAAGATCAATCTATGGAGTAATCTAGCAACGAGGGGAAGGAGAGTGCATCTACATACCCTTGTAGATCGCTAAGCGGAAGCGTTCAAGTGAACGGGGTTGATGGAGTCGTACTCGTCGTGATCCAAATCACCGATGATCCTAGTGCCGAACGGACGGCACCTCCGTGTTCAACACACGTACAGCCCGGTGACGTCTCCTACGCCTTGATCCAGCAAGGGGAGAAGGAGAGGTTGGGGAAGACTCCATCCAGCAGCAGCACGACGGCATGGTGGTGGTGGAGGAGCGCGGGACTCCAGCAGGGCTTCGCCAAGCACTACGAGAGACAAGGAGGAAGAGGGGTAGGGCTGCGCCAACAGGGAGATTGAATCGTGTGTTGGGCTGCCCCTTTGCCTCCACTATATATAGGGGGAGAGGGAGGGCTACGCCCCCACCTAGGGTTCCCACCCCAAGGGGTGCGGCAGCCCTAGATCCCATCTAGGGTGGCGGCCACAAGGGGGAGAGGGGGAGGCGCACCTAGGGTGGGCCTTAGGGCCCATCTGCCCTAGGGTTTGCCCCTTCCCCTATTGGAGGCGCCTTGGGCCTTGGTGGGAGGCGCCCTAGCCCACCTAGGAGCTGGTCCCTTCCCACTATTGGCCCATGTAGGCCTCCGGGGCTGGTGGCCCCACCTGGTGGACCCCCGGACCCCTCCGGTGGTCCCGGTACACTACCGGTGATGCCCGGAACACTTCCGGTGGCCAAAACCATACTTCCTATATATCAATCTTTACCTCCGGACCATTCCGGAACTCCTCGTGACGTCCGGGATCTCATCCGGGACTCTGAAAAACATTCGGTAACCGCGTACATACTTTCCCTATAACCCTAGCGTCATCGAACCTTAAGTGTGTAGACCCTACGGGTTCGGAAGTCATGCAGACATGGCCGAGACAACTCTCCGGTCAATAACCAACAGCGGGATCTGGATACCCATGTTGGCTCCCACATGCTCCACGATGATCTCATCGGATGAACCACGATGTCAAGGACTTAAGCAATCCCGTATACAATTCCCTTTGTCTATCGGTACGATACTTGCCCGAGATTCGATCGTCAGTATCCCGATACCTTGTTCAATCTCGTTACCGGCAAGTCTCTTTACTCGTTCCATAACACATCATCCCGTGATCAACTCCTTGATCACATTGTGCACATTATGATGATGTCCTACCGAGTGGGCCCAGAGATACCTCTCCGTTTACACGGAGTGACAAATCCCAGTCTCGATTCGTGCCAACCCAACGAACACTTTCGGAGATACCTGTAGTGTACCTTTATAGCCACCCAGTTATGTTGTGACGTTTGGCACACCCAAAGCACTCCTACGGTATCCGGGAGTTGTACGATCTCATGGTCTAAGGAAATGATACTTGACATTAGAAAAGCTTTAGCATACGAACTACATGATCTTGTGCTAGGCTTAGGATTGGGTCTTGTCCATCACATCATTCTCCTAATGATGTGATTCCGTTATCAACGACATCCAATGTCCATGGTCAGGAAACCGTAACCACCTATTAATCAACGAGCTAGTCAACTAGAGGCTTACTAGGGACATGGTGTTGTCTATGTATCCACACATGTATCTGAGTTTCCTATCAATACAATTCTAGCATGGATAATAAACGATTATCATGAACAAGGAAATATAATAATAACCAATTTATTATTGCCTCTAGGGCATATTTCCAACAGTCTCCCACTTGCACTAGAGTCAATAATCCAGTTCACATCGATATGTGATTAACACTCAAGGTCACATCCCCATGTGACTATCACCCAAAGAGTTCTGGGTTTGATCATGTTATGCTTGTGAGAGAGGTTTCAGTCAACGGGTCTGCAACATTCAGATCCGTATGTACTTCGCAATTTTCTATGTCATCTTGTAGATGCAACTACTACGCTACATTTGGAGCCATTTCAAATAACTGTTCTACTTGGAGCTATTCCAAATTGTTGCTCCATTATACGTATCCGGTATCTCTACTCAGACCTATCCGGATAGGTGTTAAGCTTGCATCGACGTAACTCTTTACGTCGAACTCTTTATCACCTCCATAACCGAGAAACATATCCTTATTCCTCTAAGGATAATTTAGACCGCTATCTGGTGATCTACTCCTAAATTACCTTTGTACCCTCTTGCCAGATATGTGGCAAGGCACACATCAGGTGCGGTACTCAGTATGGCATACCGTATAGAGCCTAAAAGCATAGGGGACGACCTTCGTCCTTCCTCTTTCTTCTGTCGTGGTCGAGCTTTAAGTCTTAACTTCATACCTTACAACTCAGGCAAGAACTCCTTCTTTGACTGATCCATCTTGAACACCTTCAAGATCATGTCAAGGTATGTGCTCATTTGAAAGTACCATTAAGTGTTTTGATCTATCCTTATAGATCTTGATGCTCAATGTTCAAGTAGCTTAATCCAGGCTTTCCATTGAAAAACACTTTCCAAATAACCCTATATGCTTTCCAGAAATTCTACGCCATTTCTGATCGACAATATGTCAACAACATATATTCATCAGAAATTCTATAGTGCTCCCACTCACTTCTTTGGAAATACAAGTTTCTCATAAACTTTGTATACACCCAAAATCTTTGATCATCTCATCAAAGCATACATTCCAACTCCGAGATGCTTACTCCAGTCCTTAGAAGGATTGCTGGAGCTTTGCATACTTATTAGCATCTTTCAGGATTGACAAAACCTTTCGGTTGTATAACATACAACCTTTCCTCAAGAAAATCGTCGAGGAAACAATGTTTTGACATCCTATCTGCAAGATTTCATAAATAATGCAGTAATCACTAATATAATTCCAACAGACTCTTAGCATCGCTACGAGTGAGAAAGTCGCATCGTAGTCAACTCCTTGAACTTGTCGGAAAACATCTTAACGACAAGTCGAGCTTTCTTAATGGTGATACTTACCTTCATTTTCCGTCTTCCTTTCAAAATCCATATGTACATAACAGCCTTACGACCATCAAGTAGTTCTTCCAAAGTCTACACTTTTTTTTCATATATGGATCCTCTGTCGGATTATATGGCCTCGAGCCATTTTGGAATCCAGGCCCACCATCGCTTCTCCATAGCTCGTAGGTTCATTGTTGTCTAGCAACATGACTTCCAAGACAGGATTACATACCACTCTGAAGTAGTACGCATCCTTGTCATCCCACGAGGTTTGATAGTGACTTGATCTGAAGTTTCATGATCACTATCATAAGCTTCCACTTCAATTGGTGTAGGTGCCACAGGAACAACTCCTTGTGACCTGCCACACACTAGTTGAAGAGACGGTTCAATAACCTCATGAAGTCTCCACTATCCTCCCACTCAATTCTTTCGAGAGAAACTTTTCCTCGAGAAAGGACCCGATTGTAGAAACAATCCCTTATTTCTTTCGGATCTGAGACAGGAGGTATACCCAACTGTTTTGGGTGTCCTATGAAGATGCATTTATCCGCTTTGGGTTCGAGCTTATCAGCCTGAAACTTTTTCACATAAGCGTCGCAGCCCCAAACTTTTAAGAAATGACAGCTTAGGTTTCTCTAAACCATAGTTCATACGGTGTCATCTCATCGGAATTACGTGGTGCCCTATTTAAAGTGAATGTGGTTGTCTCTAATGCCTAACCCATAAACTATCGTGGTAATTCGATAAGAGACATCATGGTATGCATCATATCCAATAGGGTGCAGTTATGATGTTCGGACACACCATCACACTATGGTGTCCCAGGCTGTATTAGTTGTGAAACAATTTCCATAATGTCTTAATTCTATGCCAAACTCGTAATTCAGATATTCATCTCTATGATCATATCATAGATATTTTATCCTCTTGTCACGACGATCTTTCAACTTCACCCTGAAATTACTTGAACCTTTCAATAATTCAGACTCGTGATTCATCAAGTAAATGTACTCAACATCTACTCAAATCATCTGTGAAGTAAGAACATAACGATATCCACTACACGCCTCAGCACTCATTGGACTGCACACATCAAAATGTATTACTTCCAACAAGTTGCTTTCTAGTTCCATTTTACTGAAAACGAGGCTTTCAGTCATCTTGCCCATGTGGTATGATTTGTATGTCTCAAGTGATTCAAAATCAAGTGAGTCCAAACGGTCCATTTGCATGGAGTTTCTTCATGCATATACACCAATAGACATGGTTCGCATGTCTCAAACTTTTCAAAAACGAGTGAGCCCAAAGATCCATCAACATGGAGCTTCTTCATGCGTTTTATACCGATATGACTTATGTGGCAGTGCCACAAGTAGGTGGTACTATCATTACTATCTTATATCTTTTGGCATGAACATGTGTATCACTACGATCGAGATTCAATAAACCATTCATTTTAGGTGCAATACCATTGAAGGTATTATTCAAATAAGCAGAGTAACCATTATTCTCCTTAAATGAATAACCGTATTGCGATAGACATAATCCAATCATGTCTATGCTCAACGCAAACACCAATCTCGATGGTAGAGGGAACGTGCGATGCTTGATCACATCAAGCTTGGGAAAAACTTCCAACACATATCGCCAACTCACCTTTAGCTAGTCTCCGTTTACTCTGCAGCCTTTTATTTCGAGTTTACTAACACTTAGCAACCGAACCGGTACCATGGTGCTACTAGGAGTACTAGTAAAGTACACATTAACACAATGTATATCCAATATACTTCTATCGACCTTGCCAGCCTTCTCATCTACCAAGTATCTAGGGTAATTCTGCTCCAGTGGCTGTTCTCCTTATTACAGAAGCACTTAGTCTCGGGTTTGGGTTCAACCTTGGGTTTCTTCACTAGAGCAGCAGCTGATTTGCCATTTCATGAAGCATCCCTTCTTGCCCTTGCCCTTCTTGAAACTAGTGGTTTCACCAACCATCAACAATTGATGCTCCTTCTTGATTTCTACTTTTGTGGTGTCAAACATCGCAAATATCTCAAGGATCATCATATATGTCCCTGATATATCATAGTTCATCACGAAGCTCTAGCAGCTTGGTGGTAATGACTTCGGAGAAACATCACTATCTCATCTGGAAGATCAACCCCCACTCGATTCAAATGATTGTTGTACTTAGACAATCTGAGCACAAGCTCAACAATTGAGCTTTTCTCCCTTAGTTTGCAGGCTAAGAAAATCGTCGGAGGTCTTATACCTCTTGACGTGGGCATGAGCCTGAAATCCCAACTTCAGCCCTCGAAACATCTCATATGTTTCGCGACGTTTCAAAGCATCTTCGGTGCCTCAAGTCTAAACCGTTTAACTGAACTATCACGTAGTTATCAAAATGTGTATGTCAGATGTTCGCAACATCCACAGACGATGTTCGAGGTTCAGCACACCGAGCGATGCATTAAGGACACAAGCCTTCTATGAAGCAATGAGGACAATCCTCAGTTTACGGACCTAGTCCGCATAATTGCTACTATCATCTTTCAACTAAATTTTCTCTAGGAACATATCTAAACAGTAGAATTGAAGCGCGAGCTACGACATAATTTGCGAAGACCTTTTGACTATGTTCAGGATAATTAAGTTCATCTTATGAACTCCCACTCAGATAGACATCCCTCTAGTCATCTAAGTGATTACATGATCCGAGTCAACTAGGCCGTGTCCGATCATCACATGAGACGGACTAGTCATCATCGGTGAACATCTTCATGTTGATCGTATCTACCATACGACTCATGCTCGACCTTTCGGTCTCTTGTGTTCCGAGGCCATGTCTGTACATGCTAGGCTCGTCAAGTCAACCTAAGTGTTTCGCGTGTGTAAATCTGGCTTACGCCCGTTGTATGTGAACGTAAGAATCTATCACACCCGATCATCACGTGGTGCTTCGAAACGACGAACTTTCGCAACGGTGCACAGTTAGGGGGAACACTTTCTTGAAATTTTAATAAGGGATCATCTTATTTACTACCGTCGTTCTAAGCAAATAAGATGTATAAACATGATAAACATCACATGCAATCAAATAATAGTGACATGATATGGCCAATATCATATAGCTCCTTTGATCTCCATCTTGGGGCTCCATGATCATCTTGTCACCGGCATGACACCATGATCTCCATCATCGTGTCTCTATGAAGTTGCTTGCCAACTATTACTTCTATTACTATGGCTAACACGTTTAGCAATAAAGTAAAGTAATTTACATGGCGTTTCTCAATGACACGCAGGTCATACAAAAATAAAGACAACTCCTATGGCTCCTGCCGGTTGTTATACTCATTGACATGCAAGTCGTGATTCCTATTACAAGAACGTGATCATCTCATACATCACATATATCATTTATCACATCCTTTGGCCATATCACATCACAAAACACTTGCTGCAAAAACAAGTTAGACGTCCTCTAATTGTTGTTGCAAGTTTTTTACGTGGCTGCTATAGGTTTCTAGCAAGAACGTTTCTTACCTACGCCAAAACTACAACGTGAATTGCCAATTTCTATTTACCCTTCATAAGGACCCTGTTCATCGAATCCGATCCGACTAAAGTGGGAGAGACAAGCACCCGCCAGCCACCTTATGCAACTAGTGCATGTCAGTCGGTGGAACCGGTCTCACGTAAGCGTACGTGTAAGGTTGGTCTGGGCCGCTTCATCCCACGATGCCGCCGAATCAAGATAAGACTAGTAACGGCAAGATAATTGACAATATCGACGCCCACAACTACTTTGTGTTCTACTCATGCATAGTAACTACGCATAGACCTAGCTCATGATGCCACTGTTGGGGAACGTAGCAGAAATTCAAAATTTTCTACGCATCACCAAGATCAATCTATGGAGTAATCTAGCAACGAGGGGAAGGAGAGTGCATCTACATACCCTTGTAGATCGCTAAGCGGAAGCGTTCAAGTGAACGGGGTTGATGGAGTCGTACTCGTCGTGATCCAAATCACCGATGATCCTAGTGCCGAACGGACGGCACCTCCGTGTTCAACACACGCACAACCCGGTGACGTCTCCTACGCCTTGATCCAGCAAGGGGATAAGGAGAGGTTGGGGAAGACTCCATCGAGCAGCAGCACGACGGCGTGGTGGTGGTGGAGGAGCACGGGACTCCAGCAGGGCTTCGCCAAGCACTACGAGAGACGAGGAGGAAGAGGGGTAGGGCTGCGCCAACAAGGAGATTGAATCGTGTGTTGGGCTGCCCCTTTGCCTCCACTATATATAGGGGGAGAGGGAGGGCTGCGCCCCCACCTAGGGTTCCCACCCCAAGGGGTGCGGCAGCCCTAGATCCCATCTAGGGTGGCGGCCACAAGGGGGAGAGGGGGAGGCGCACCTAGGGTGGGCCTTAGGGCCCATCTGCCCTAGGGTTTGCCCCTTCCCCTATTGGAGGCGCCTTGGGCCTTGGTGGGAGGCGCCCTAGCCCACCTAGGGGCTGGTCCCTTCCCACTATTGGCCCATGTAGGCCTCCGGGGCTGGTGGCCCCACCTGGTGGACCCCCGGACCCCTCCGGTGGTCCCGGTACACTACCGGTGATGCCCGGAACACTTCCGGTGGCCAAAACCATACTTCCTATATATCAATCTTTACCTCCAGACCATTCAGGAACTCCTCGTGACATCCGGGATCTCATCCGGGACTCCGAACAACATTCGGTAACCGCGTACATACTTTCCCTATAACCCTAGCGTCATCGAACCTTAAGTGTGTAGACCCTACGGGTTCGGAAGTCATGCAGACATGGCCGAGACAACTCTCCAGTCAATAACCAACAGCGGGATCTGGATACCCATGTTGGCTCCCACATGCTCCACGATGATCTCATCGGATGAACCACGATGTCAAGGACTTAATCAATCCCGTATACAATTCCCTTTGTCTATCGGTACGATACTTGCCCGAGATTCGATCGTCGGTATACCGATACCTTGTTCAATCTCGTTACCGGCAAGTCTCTTTACTCGTTCCGTAACACATCATCCCGTGATCAACTCCTTGATCACATTGTGCACATTATGATGATGTCCTACCGAGTGGGCCTAGAGATACCTCTCCGTTTACACGGAGTGACAAATCCCAGTCTCGATTCGTGCCAACCCAACAGACACTTTCGGAGATACCTGTAGTGTACCTTTATAGCCACCCAGTTACGTTGTGACGTTTGGCACACCGAAAGCACTCCTACGGTATCCGGGAGTTGCACAATCTCATGGTCTAAGGAAATGATACTTGACATTAGAAAAGCTTTAGCATACGAACTACATGATCTTGTGTTAGGCTTAGGATTGGGTCTTGTCCATCACATCATTCTCCTAATTATGTGATCCCGTTATCAACGACATCCAATGTCCATGGTCAGGAAACCGTAACCATCTATTGATCAACGAGCTAGTCAACTAGAGGCTTACTAGGGACATGGTGTTGTCTATGTATCCACACATGTATCTGAGTTTCCTATCAATACAATTCTAGCATGGATAATAAACGATTATCATGAACAAGGAAATATAATAATAACCAATTTATTATTGCCTCTAGGGCATATTTCCAACATCTCTGGAGGGTGTTGATAGTTTACCCTCCCTCCCTCCCCGCGTCGCTCCCGTGTGGCGACCGGGGGGGGGGGGGGGGGGCGGGGACCCTAGCTGCCGGCTTCGGGCCTCCTCTCGTCACTTCCCTCCCTCGCCGCCGCCGGACCACGCTGCCGGGCAAAGCCCACCGGCGCCGGTGGCAGCGGGGCTCATCTTCATCCCGCTCGGAGCTGTTGGCGCAGGGCGGCGGCGGACGGCGGTGCTTCGCGCTGGTGCGGGCGCGGAGGCGGGCACTGGCGGCAGGGTAGCGAGGGCTTGGTGGCGGCGCGGTGGGCTGCATGGGGCGGCTCGCGCTCGTGGCTGCGGTGGTGGCCAGGTCTGGGCTCGGCCAGATCTGGCGATCCGGCGGGCGCGGGAGCTTCCGTTGCGGTGGTCGGGCTCGTGGCGGGCGCGCGTGCTGGTGGTGCGCGCTGGCCGTCTCCCCTGTTCCGGCCCCTGGGCGGCGGCGAGCGGCGCGGGATGGCTCTCCCGGTGAGTGCTCTTGGCTACAGGTGCGGGCTGGCTTCGCGCTTCTTGTCGATGGTTGGGTGGGCTGCCGTTGGTGGCCTCGCGTCGAGCTGCGGCGGGCGCCATGGTGAGGCCACACAGGGGTGTGTCCGATGGGGAGTTCTTAGGAGGGATGGGAGGCCCCGATGGCCACCCGTCGCCAGTGCAGGGGTGCACCGGCCCGGATGCGTCCGCTCCTCCTCCCCCTTTCCTTGGTTGTGTGTTCTTTGTTGGGGGTCTGGCGATGTTCGAGGCAGGGCGGTTGCTGGCATCTTCATAGGTGAGGGCTGCCAGTCAGGCCAAAGCCAAGGACTTTGGGTGTTCACGGAGTTGCTTGGATGCTGGGTGGCGGCCCTGGCGGCGGGAGACGCGGTGTTCGTGGGCGGAGCGCGTGTCTTGGATGCGGTTGGGCAGCCATGGCCACGTGGGTGGCATGGTTGGTGATGTTTGGCGAAGCATGGTGGTTTGGTAGAGGGTTAACACCGGAGTACATAACTTGCTCGGTCTTCTCCGGCCGACGGTGGCGGCACCGCGGGCGTCGTTTCCTTCATGAAGACTCCATCGTGGTGTTCTCTTCTCTCCATGTTGCTCGGGGTGAAAACTTGATCTCCACGATCGGGCGGTGGCGGCTTTCGGTGTCGTTCCCCTCTTGAAGGCACCGCCTTGGAGTCCATGCTTCGCCATTGTCCCGCTTCACTTCTTCTCGGTGGCCAGGTCTCGGAAGGTCCTCGTCGACCCCCAAGTGTTTGGTAGTGTGCATGGTGGTCGATTGGGTAGTGTTGCGGTGCGTCGGCACCCTTGTATCTTGCCTTGGGTGTGTGTGGTGTGTGGGGGGTTGGTGTTGTACCCGGATTTGTACTCGTTGCTTTATATATAAAACGGGACGAAAGCCTTTTTCGGCAATTAGTGTCTGGAGGCCTCTGCGCAGACTGAAGAAGAAGAAGACGAACATGCGAGTGACAGCTTAAGAGATGGGAAGCCGCCAGAGAGGCGTACGGAAAGAGGGAGGAACCCGTGGCCTCACCGGCTGAGAGGAGATGGGAGAGTAGAAGAGTTAGTTACCTTGGATTGTGTCTTGCTGATGAGCTCATCAGCGTCAAGCTCATCCAGCACGTCCTCGACGTCGTAGGCGACACGCTTAAACTTCATAAGCCACCGCTGAAACACTCTTCCGGCTTCTCCTCCTCGACGCGACCTCTCGTCGGCATCGCCCAGCACGGCCTCGATATCTTTCATCTTCTCCCCCATCTCCAGCACCTGCTCTCTGTACCTCCACTGCAGAGTGACTTCCGCCGCAGCGTATTCACCGCCGACAAATAGCTTGCTGACGATCTGCTTTGCCACGGCGACCGCAATCACACACCCAATCCCGCTCATGACCATGGATCCCCAGCCAGCAGCGTACTAAACCCAGGACAGTGTTGATGTGTTTGTGGATTGTAAGAGGGCACAGTGAGGTAGGCAACCTCTCGCTTGGTGGGATTAGATTAGGTAGGTGCTTGGTTGCTGTGTTTGTGTGAGCATTGGGTTAAAGAGAGAAGTAACCTTTCATGGTCCCTTTTTCTACATTTTTGAATGAAAATATGAAAAGTGAGGCTTGCAACTTTGGTTCCACTCAAACTAAAATATGAAGACACCATTAAGCAGCTCTGTACACATTGGTGCCTTCACGGAAAATAGGTGAATGGGACTAAAGTTGCAAGACTCAGCAGCCTCACTTTTCACATTGGCATCTTTTGTTTCTTCAGTCCAGAGACATTCCAGAATGTGATCATTGGGTTGACGAGAGAGACAAGGAATCATTTTTTGCTTTGCTTTGCCAGTGCATTCAAATTAGAATACTGATGGTGGAACTAAAGTTGCAACGAACCTCACTTTCCAAAAATGTAATGAATGGAGTGGGAATCTTTCTTTTCTTCAGCCCAGAGACATTCTAGATCAAATGGGTTCAGATCTGCACTGGCTGGTGTACGTAATGAAGGTGCAACCGATTATGTAAACTACCTGCCACTTGCCATGTTTAACGAATATACTGATAAATCGATGTGATTTGCCCCTTTCATAATCATGCTTATTTCATTTTCGAAATGACGCAGACATGAAGCAGTTTGTTGGAATATTAGAGAGCCCTCCGCAAACAAACTGACAAAATATAACAGCGGGATGTGACCGACGAAATAGTTTGATTTCTTCCCTCCTGAGCTGAAATCCTGAAATAAAACTGAAAATTATTAGTAATGAAAAGTCTTGTGTGTAATCAAACTGCGTAACCAACATAAACATTGAAAGGCATCACTGCTTAAATGCAGACTCTGATTTTATCCCCAATATATCTGCTCAACAGTTCACAGATCCTCTAAATCTTGTGCAGCATGCAGCTCCAACTGAAAGGAACAAATCACTGAGAGGCAACAAGTAGCTACGGAAGATTTTGTAGATAAAAACATGGGAACTAGCAGTAGTACAGGTAAAAAAAATGAAAGAAATAGTGCAACTAATCTAAACGTAACGTTTGGCATGTATCAAACCAAGTAGCCACTATTCTCAAAAAAAACCAGTTAGCCACTAATTGCGCCAAACATATCTCGTAATTACCAACGAAAATGGGTTAACAATTATTTCTGGAAATTCTTGGAATGAATTTATTGCTCTTCCTTTTTTAGAGAAGAATAAGTTACAAATTTACTAACATAACAAATTTGTTGTTCAAACAGAAACTGCCTCATCGTGTTGTGCCCCAAGACATGGCAGAATATGGTGCCATAACCATTGTTTTTCATCCTAACTCTTGATGATGCTGCTGTACCTGGGAAATAAAGGGATTTATCTGTTTGTTTCCCATGTTCCACATGTGCCTCTGGAGTTGTTACATCACAACGTAGTAAAATAATTTGCGTTCTTTATAAATCCTTGATGTAATGTGCTACTTTACGAATCATCATTATCGTACTATTTGTGTTAGATCAACTATATTGATGTTCGTGGTACTATGTTATGTTCGGGCTACTATGTTATGTTCGAGCTATTTCCTCTTTGCTAAATTTCATTTTGGAAACAAGAAATCAGTTTTCAATTTTATTTGTCCTTTCCAATAGATTACAAATGAGCTTTTCCTTGGTCTGGTCATACAAGGCATTAAGCACAAATGACATTGCTTATACAGAAGCTGAGTGAAATACTTTGTTAACAACTTCTAATGAGTGATGATCAACAAGTAAACAAATCCCACAACAATTATTGAAAAATAAAATCCCGCGGCCATCAGATTTGCGTGCTTATTCAGATCGATCAACTGCCTTAAGTTATTGTTCATCTTCTTCAATTCCACCTTGAGTTTCGCATCCGCCACCATCAGAGGAACATTGGCATAACCCTTATTATCCACCGCCGATGGCAGATCTGCCTCTAGGGTTGCCCCGTGCCTCAAATCAATGGGCAAATCAATTAAGCCATCCGTTTGAAGCCTCTCAACGCATTCATCCAGCCACTCAAAATGCTTGCATGTTTTCAGCTTCTGAAATAGGGAAGGGAAACCCTAAATCCCAATTCCGAGGAAATAAATATAAATCTGGGGTCAGAATTCATAGCAAAAAGACACAACAGAACATAGATTTAATCTTCTCCGCTTCTAGTTTGCTCTCGCATTTCACATATTCCCGCCCATGGTTTCCATTCTTCTCCGATATGGTTGTCAAACGCTTCATTGGCGCGATGCGTGGGCAATCGGGGCATCTGGTCATCGGTAGTGAACCATACCGCAGCCATGATGACGGAGAGGCCGAACTGGACATGGACATCTCTCGTCTCTCACCGTCCACCGGCGATGGCAGGCTTCGTCGCCGGAGAAGAATAACAATTTGGTGGGGCAAGGGAAAGGGAGGCAATGGTGGGCGGCGGCTTGGCACGGGCACGGCGACGGCTCGGGCTTCTGTGATATGTGGTTGGACCCGCGGTTAGTGCACATGTTTTGGAAGCCCCGAAAAGATCATGCTCGTTAAAAAAACTTGCACCGAAGCGCATTACTTCAAAATAACTAATTAACCCTACAATCACGGATATATACCTTCCCATTATACCGCATATCTACCCTACCCTAACCACCCCCATCTACCTTGTTTCTCCTCACATAGCCATCGCCGGGATCGCGCCATCGCTTCTCAAGCGACCACGCCGACGCCGGATTAAAAAGGTCTCCTCCACGGCTCCTCCCATCTTCGATTGCAGTGCTGATTATTTTTTCCATTGATTCGACCAAGAAGTCATTTCCGAAGAGATTAGAAAATCCAGGTTTTGCCATAGTTGAGTAGTTCTGGTGTAATTCGAGTATAGGATGTCATGCAAGAGCTTTTTGATTGATAGTTTGTAGTAGTTGATTGTACGAATTGGTTCTGAATATTTTTTCACGGTCGTATTGTTTCGAATTAGTTGGATGAGGTTGTGGATACAGTTTTCATACTATGGGTATATGTGTTGCTGTAGGGACCATGGTCTCAGAGGCGCATAACAACCGTGCGGAGTACGACAAGTCTTTGCATGAAGCGTGCCGGGAGATCGACTTGAAGGTGCAAAAGGATCGCGATGAGGTAGATAAGAAACTGAAAAAAGAACCTTCATACGTGGACAGGATGATAAAGGAGGAGCGTGAGGAGTTTTCCTGTAAGATGGCGAAGATGCGTCTTGAGATTGAAGAAAAGTATAAGCGGGACTGTGAGTACATGGAAAAAAAGTTTGTCCTGGGCTACAAGGAAATGCATCATACGTTGCAGAAGGACCGGAAGCTTGTGGACAGTATTATACAGACAGAGCGAGTCAGGATGGATGCGTATGTGTTGCAGGCACGTGCGGATATGGACAGTAAGCTGCTACAGGAGCGGTCGGACATGGATTATAAGACCATGCTGGAGAAGGTCTGCTTGGAAGGACATATGTTAGAAGACCGTGCGATCTCACGGCCACCCCGACAACATGTCTTCAATTATTCTCCCCTTGTAAGTATCTCGCACCAATTCTATATATTAAGGACCTATGTATTCTATGATACAAACATCTTCAATTTGTGGCAACCTTATGTCGGCGATTGTATGTAGGCTAAGCATCATGAGACGGCACAGTCGCCATTCACTCGAGACATTGCGATAGAGTCACCCGTTCAATGCCACATCAGTCCACCCCAACAACATATCGTCAATTCTCCCATTGTAAGTACCTCGCAACGATGCATACCCAGGATATGGTATGACCTTTCAAAACTTGTGTGTAAACCCACTGTCGATGTTTCATACGCAGGATAAGAAACCTGTGATGGCAGAGTCCCCAGTCACACCACATGAAGGATATATTCCACATAACAAGGTGAGAAGGTTTGAGATGGCACAATCCCTAGTCACTCCACATGAAGGATACATTCCAGAAAAGCAGGTAACAACGCCGCAATGTTGCTATGCACATAAAAAGTTATGTTTGCCCCTTTACTCATTGAATGTATTAACTCTGATGTTAGATACTAGGTGTTGGTCATGGAATTTTTTGTTAGTAGGGATGATGAGATGTCACATGTCCCGAGAGCATACTTTGATGAACACCCGGCAAAAGTCAGAATTTTTGAACCCGCCAAAGTGACCTACGGTCTCATTATGAGTGAAATGAGAGATACTTTTGGTTGCAAACTGGGAGCAGAACTGTACTACTTCTTACCCAGGTCTGCGTGGAAGCTGCCAGAAGGAATGTTCTTGATTGCAGGACCAGATGATGTACAAAAAATGCTTTCTGATCTGAATGGCAGCAGGACATGTCACCTGTACATTGTGTACAATAGAACTACAAGTTGTTTTCCCGAGGATGACATTGATTCAGAGGTTCAAATTTTACATGTTACATGCATCTAGTTTATGGCTACGTATTTTTTGAGTTCTTCCTAATACAATTCCTATGGTTTTTTACAGTAAGTGAGAATCCAAGAAATGGAGGGTCTTGCTAGAGAGTTGGGAGAGAAAGACCAAGAACAACTTAAATTGTATGGTTACATTGATGTTAAAGAGAAAAAGGTTGAAGCACATGGGTCGTCGCCAAGCCCGACGCAATCTCCAACGACGCAACGCAAGAGGTCACTGGATTTTGACAGTGCAGAAGACAATATGGAGTAGGCTCAATTGTTTTTCAACCAGTTTAAGCTTCAAACCAGGATTATTTTTTTGCAAACAAACATTTTTTTTTCTGTTTCACACTATGTTCGCAATTATGGTACAATTTATTCATGAGACAGTTCTTTGAACAACAATGCATGTGTTTTATGATAAATCATACAGTTGTTTGTGAGATGGCATTGCATCTAAAGAAGTTTCCATCTATAAAACTTGGCACGCAGTCGCATCGGAATCGCGTATCACGCGAGAGGCGTGCGTCGCACGGGAGCGCGTCGCACGGGAGCTTGTTTTCGGGTAGAAATCATAACATAGTTCGGATAGATAAAGTTCACGTCCGCCACCCGCGCATGCAAACCCACGTCGCCGCCATTCCCATGCATGCATGCCTCAGGCGCAGACAACAAGATGGCCCAACGGTCCATCCAGCGACCCAGCAGGTGAGGCTGGCATGGGACGGCCCATCCGAATTAAGCCCAAGCGAGCGTCGCGCCGGGCACATCCCAGGGGTGCATGGAGTTTAGTCCCACCTCGCCGAGCGAGCGGAGCTAGCACCGGTTTATATAGCGGGCTGAGCTTTCCCTCTCAAGTTCCTTTCTAAAGCGGGCAGCACATTGCCTAACCGTCTCCGTCCCTGCCCTGTGGGGCCTACTTGCTACCTGTTATCACAATCCGACGGGCCTCTGCATCCTGGCCCAATAAATGATTGGGTTACTAGTCATATGCAGGCCGTTGAATTGTGAACTTTAAGCGGCAAGTAGGCGGGCTTTTTTGTCATATTTCATTTTTTGCTTTTGTCACCATTATTTCCATTGCAGCCAGTCCATCATGCTGCATTTTGCACTACTAGGAAAAAGGCTATAGATGGAATGGACACTAATGGCGCACCTGTCATGTGGTGCGTCACTACTATATAGCAGTAACATCACATCACAACCATAAGTGTTCTGCACCAGCATCATAACAATCACATAACTACATAACAAAAGCAAACTTGTTCATCATTACAAAAGCAAACTTGTTCAACATAACAAAAGCAAACTTGTTCAACATAACAAAAGCAAACTTGTTCAACCACATAACTACAAACTGAGACACATAATACAACAAACAACTCAATATCCCCAGTAGTAGGGGTCATCCCAATGATCCCCCGCCTCTTGCCATTGCTCCAAACCTTCTTTGACGGTTTCGATTTTCTTCCATGCCTCGTAGGTGATGTACGCATCTTTCACTGCGTACTCGATGAGGTTGTTTGGTAGTGGGCTGTCCCCCCATCGTTTGTGGTCCAATTTCTTGTTGATCTTCCCCTTCATTTCCTTGTAGGATGGGTGGATGAGGCTGGCTGCAAACTCAGCCAAAGACTGTCACTTCTTTCCATTGTTTGGAACTCTCCATTTGCGCTGC
This sequence comes from Triticum urartu, assembly GCF_056163025.1. Taxonomy (NCBI): domain Eukaryota; kingdom Viridiplantae; phylum Streptophyta; class Magnoliopsida; order Poales; family Poaceae; genus Triticum; species Triticum urartu. Next base: position 618,781,133 of record NC_141876.1, read on the forward strand.
ATGTCGACGTACTTGTCGGGGTTGATCTCCAAACCAGACAACTTCAGCTTCTCCTTGTCACCTCCAATGGAGAAGCCAACAAAGGTGTACAGCTTCTTCTCCTGCAGGAGCGGGCGGAGTTCCTTGGGCCTGCATCAAATTAATCTGGTGCATCAAATTCATGTACTTCAAAAACTTCAGAAACTACTAATTAGACAGAAACTTCAAAACTAGTATTGCATCTACTTCAGAACTTCAGAACTAGTATTGCATCTACTTCAGAACTTCAGAACTATTGCATCTACTTCAGAAACTTCAGAAACTTCAGAAACTACTAATTAGACAGAAACTTCAGAACTTCAGAACTAGTATTGCATCTACTTCAGAACTATTGCATCTACTTCAAAAACTTCAGAAACTTCAGAAACTACTAATTAGACAGAAACTTCAGAACTTCAGAACTAGTATTGCACTCTGTTGGAAAAGGCAGTGCCTAGGAGGCGCTAGGCAATGGCCAACCGCCTCGCCTAGGGCATAAATGGAGGTCTAGGCAGGGAAAGCAAAGAATTGCCTACCCAAGCAAGAAATCATGCCACATACTGCACATATATGCCAAGCAAGTTATATTCCAGTGGGAGTAGCCAGTAATTACCTTATTCATATGCCCTAAATTAATATCAACACCCATATAAAAGTCACAAATACACTTCGAGTAAAAACTATATTACCGCCTAGGCCGCGCCTAGGGTGCTTAGGCATCGCCTAGGCACTAGGCAAAGGCCAACCGCCCCGCTTACGCCTACCGCTTTTTCCAACCTTGTTGCATCTACTTCAGAACTTCAGAACTATTGCATCTACTTCAGAAACTTCAGAAACTACTAATTAGACAGAAACTTCAGAACTTCAGAACTAGTATTGCATCTACTTCAGAACTTCAGAACTATTGCATCTACTTCAGAAACTTCAGAAACTTCAGAAACTACTAAATAGACATAAACTTCAGAACTTCAGAACTAGTATTGCATCTACTTCAGAACTTCAGAACTATTGCATCTACTTCAGAAACTTCAGAAACTACTAATCAGATAGAAACTTCAAAACTTCAGAACTGGATGTTTTTACCATTTGGTTGCCGCGGTGATGTGGTATACCAGGACGTGATCCTCCACGCATAACTGCAGAACTGCAGCCATTTGCGGATGTTCATCTTCCCTGGTATACTCGACATCAATGCCGATCGACCGAGAAACCATGCCGCCGAGCCTCCTCCTCATGTCGCGGATCCTCTTATCGGCTTCGTCTGGATTGCTGGTGCATACGACATCCAACTTCTCCTTCAGGTGGATATCAACCATGAGCGGCACGGTGTAGTCCTACTTCTGCCCGGGGACCGGAACGTCATCATCGACCACCAGCGGCTCCTTGCCAGACGCCTCACCACGATGATGCTTGGCAGACGGAGGGGAGTTGCTCCACGATGCCTCCGCCATTCTCTTGGCAGACGGAGGGGAGTTGCTCCACAATTCCTCCGCCATTGCCCTCCTGGCCAGCGATGATGGAGGCAGAGGGGAGTTGCTTGATGGTGGAGGTAGAGGGAGGCAAAGGGAGGAAGATGGAGCGGCAATGGAATGAGGAGGGAGGCAAAGGGAGGAAGATGGAGCGGCATTGGAATAGGAGGGGAGTTACCTGCGTCGTGGTCGTGGGGAGTTGCCAGTGGAGGGGAGACATGGGAAGTTGCCAGTGGAGGGGAGACGTGGGGAGTTGCCTCCAAAACTGAAACGCCCTGCCCTTTGGCCCTCGAAAACTCTGGAGGGGAGACGTGGGCCCTTTGGTTTCTCCTGTTTCTGAAACAAAACAAAAAAATAACAGCCATATTTTGCTCTAAAATTAATGATCACTGCAACCATATTAGGAGATCAAAAATGGCACCAAAATAGTCACTGCAGCCATCCAAAATGGCACCAAAACTACACCAAAACAACATCAGCCAAAACAACATCCAGTGGCGCACTAGTAGTGCGCCATTAGAAGGCAAAATCGGTGCGCCACTAGCATGCCTTTTCCTAGTAGTGTTGGCAAGAACAAGCTAGAGTTGTACACACCCTGATTTAATGCTGCATTTTCCAAGTTTTTGTATTTTTTTAAATTTATAATGCCCTCTAGACTGACTGCTGAAAACATCGGTCTATGCCTCAAGGGGGCATTGTAAAATTATTTTTTTCAAAATTTTTCTTTCATAGACATGTTTGGCACATGTGGGTCACCATGTACAAGAAAATTTGGGTGATTTGGAGGTGGTGGAAAAATTCACCTTTTTTCAAAAACTTGCTTAAGTTAGACCAAATGGTCCCTCTGGAATGCGGGCATTTTTTCGACCACCTCCAAATCACCTCAATTTTGGCAAAGATGATCTATTCCACAAACAAAACTAGGTTTCCAAGTTTTTGTATTTTTTTGATTTTTTTTGAATTTATAATGCCCTCTAGACTGACTGCTGAAAACATCGGTCTATGCCTCAAGGGGGCATTGTAAAATTAATTTTTTTCAAATTTTTTTCATAGACATGTTTGGCACATGTGGTTTACTATGTACAAGAAAATTTGGGTGATTTGGAGGTGGTGGAAAAATTCACCTATTTTTCAAAAACTGGCTTAAGTTAGACAAAATGGTCCCTCCGGAATGCCGACATTTTTTCGACCACCTCCAAATCACCTCAATTTTGGCACACATGATCTCTTCCACAAACAAAACTAGGTTTCCAAGTTTTTGTATTTTTTTGAATTTTTTTGAATTTATAATGCCCTCTAGACTGACTGCTAAAAACATCGGTCTATGCCTCAAGGGGGCATTGTAAAATAAATTTTTTCAAAATTTTCTTTCATAGACATGTTTGGCACATGTGGGTCACCATGTACAAGATAATTTGCGACCTGCATGCAAGAGTCGGGGACCTGCATGTGAATAGTGATTCATCAAGGCCTTGACAGCTACTGGCACAGCGGTTGCCGCTCGATTTGCATGCAGCGAAGATGAATGTGCATGGAGGTTACTCAAAGATTTCCAAGCACACCCCAGTGGGCCCTGCTTATTTAAAAAATACGTCAGTCATTATTGCTCTGTAAATGAAGAATATGCATGACAACCATAGTAAGGGTGAAGAATCATATTCATCCTACAATGAGGACCAACGCTTGCTAAAATCAACTCGATGAAAGTATTTAAGCAGGTAAAGGAGCTGCTCGAGGGGCGAGGTGGGACTATTTTTAGTTAGACGAGAACAACACGCGAGATCGTACGCGACGTGGGCCGTCCGGAGCTGCAACCTCGGATGGCCGGTGTTTGGGTTGACGTAGGAAAACGGCCTGCCATGCATGCATGGCGTCGGTAGTCTCGCCTAAACGATGGACACGCACCGAGCCAGCCATGCAGACCGTGGGATCGCGCGGGAGATCCGTCTGGCGGCCGTGTGTGCGTGAAGAAATACATCACAATAATTATTCTAGTCGACAATAACAAGTGGTCCATGCTAGCCCTTATTCCTGTTCGAAATACATCATCATTCTTAAAGTTGGACATCAAATGATACACACAGAAAATGGAAACGAAAGATGTCGAACTAATACAGTAACATGGCAGTACAACCGCACTTCACTAAATTACTGTCACGATGAAATAGAATGTAAAGACCACGTCACACAGAGCTGAATGGCACACGACGTTCTCTGGCTCATCGTCGGTTCATGCTGTATGTAGATATCACAGTTTAGCCTCGAGATCCTACACAGAAGAATACAATAAATCACATGGACATCAATTATGAGTAAAACACATGCAAAAAATAAATATGAACATATTTCGTACCTCTAGCAATTTAGCGCATTTATGTCGATTGTGACCTGGTTTCTTGCAATAGCCACAGATATTCTGTGATCTTGACTTCTTTGTCTTTGCCTGCAGCCTTTTCTTCGGTGCACCTCGTCCTGGCACATGCACGGGATCCAGAACCTTATCAACTTTCTCCGAGTGCGGCATCAACGGGCCAAACCTAATGCTGTTATGCTGAGCATTAGTTGACTCCTTGCTGTCAGCTTGTTCAAAACTTCATTGCTTGCCTGACTTGTTTCATGAGAAATTATACCACAACCAAAAATAACAGTGATGCGGTGGTGATTCAACTGGACAAACGGCACGAATGGCAGATTGTATTTGTTGGTTCTGTATGTGCTATCGAAAACAATGACGTCTCCGAAAGCCTCGTAGTCAAGTCGTGACTGACTATCAGCCCAGAACAGTCCCTTCAGATGGCCATGCTCGTCTACCAAGTACTTGAAGAAAAAAATCCACATCCCGCTCTCGCCTCGCCATCAGGTGCATGATCACCGTATTAGCATCACCGGCACTGATTGTCTCCTGCTTATTAGTATGGCAGAAATTATAAACGTCCCTCTTTATGCATCCAACCTTATCAAATCCACCGTATTGAAAGCACAAAATATCCATAATACAGTATTTGCGGATCCCACATTTTTCCATGTCCGCAATGTCCGCTTTCTGCTCATCGCTAATTCGTCTGTGCGAACGCAGCAGACAAGAAAGATCCCGTGGGGCTAGAGGATGGTTGTGCTCATCGATGAAATCCTTGACAAACCACCGACCGGTTTCCTCCTATCTCGTAATGACCAATTTAGCATTACACCCAACATGAGTTAAACTTCGTGGCCTCCTCTTTCTATCTTCCATCTTTCTTTTCATGTGCTTCTCTTCGCGAAACCCTTGACGACCACACACAATTTTCCTTAAAATTATGTATTTGTTGGATCCATCCCACTCAACGTAGCTTTTCCTCACACTAAAACCTTTTTCAAGAGCATATTTGTTGTAGAATTCATAGCCTTCAGCCTCACTATCAAACATCTTGCTGACAACATTTAGATACTCGAACATACTCTCATCACTTGCATACGCCATGTCTTCCTGCATATGACATGTGAGGGAAACCAATCATCAACATCTTTATGTTTATCAATGTTGCAGGTGTAAATAGCTCATAGGCAAAGACAAGTGCATGGAAAAGACTTTGCTCGTTTGACATGTGAGGGAAACCAATCATCAACGTCCAACAACTAGTATCTCATCTTCCTTTAAACTATATTTCATGCACTATGCAAACCCAAAGTGATGATGACTTTAATAAACTAAATTAAGTGAACTATGGAACCAGTATCTCATGTTCCTTTAGTATATCTCATCTCAAACGTCAAGTAAGTCACTTTTTTTCTGCGGTACCAAAGTAAGCAATGCCCTCAACATCTTACTTAAACAAACATGATGCGATTAGCTCAAGAGAAACTATGCCACGATGAAGCTTTCCATTCGTTGTTCTAGTCCGTACCCGGATCTTGTGGGGTTGAGGTTGTACTGCATGCATGGTGGAGGGGCGCAACGGCCAAGAGAACGAGCAGAACGCCAAGCCAAATTCATAGCTTAAGGATGGTACGCGCGAAGAGATGGGATCGCCCGCCGCGGTCGACGCCAATTCAGCCGGTGCAGATCCGGCCTTCTTCTTCTTCGGTGACGGCGTGGGGGGTTGGGGTTGGTTGGGTGGAGGACGAGGACGATGAATTTATTCCTCTCGCCGGGCAGGTCGAGGACGGAGAAGGTCAGGAGCGGCGAGCGGCGGCGAATAGATCGGAGGAGGATTCTGAACTGGATCGAGTAGACATGGATCTGGTCATCAGGTGATCGGTTCAAGAAAAGATATTTCCCCCTGGACCATTATGCCCTTATCGCAAGTAACATATTAAATTTAATCAATTAAAATTCCCCGCAAGATCTGACGGCTAATAAAAATCAGACGTGATCAGACATGTAAGTACTGCTAAGTACTCCGAGTACTAACCCAATCACCGTAAAACTGCTCATTAGAAAAACGTTTGTAGTTTTTTTAAAAGTAGAGTCTATATTTAAAAAGTTCACTGTACATTATAAAAAAAGTTCATGGTACATTAAATAAGTTAACTGTATATAAAAGAAGTTCACCGTACACTTAGTAAAATCTTGAGTTTGTATTTATAAAAATTTCAACCTCTATTGGAAGAAAATTCAGCATATAATAAAAAAAATATTCACCTTACACTAGAACATTTTAAAACTGCAGAATAGAAAAACCCCCCGGAGGAAACAAGGCCAAAATAAAGAAACTGATAAATGAGAAATAAAATTAAAATAAAGAAATAAAAAACAGAATGAAAATTAATAAAAATAGAAAACCAAAAAATGTAAAGAAAAAACAGAAACTAAAAAAACAGCACTAGGCCGGCCCATTGCGTCTCAGCTGGTAGGGTTGTGTGGTTGGAGGCTCCTCCCAGGTTTGTGGGCCAAATAGGGATTGTGGATCTATTGGACATCCGTTGGTGATTTTTGATGATCGAAATGTGCATTTCTATGTCCGTTTGGTGATCTACGTAGTTTTATTCATTTTGCATGCTTTAGTATGGCTATAGAGTATTGGATATGAGATACACAGATGTGAATGACATGATTTAAGGAGCCCGGTCAGTGCCCGCAGACGCATCCGCAGGCGTTTGAGGAGCAGGATTTGGTGACTGCGCATGTAGATGCTCTTATACCTACATTGTTTCAAATATGAAAGGCACACGTTTTGTGTTATATAATCTCTTGATAGCTGCCCGAAATCTTTCGACCCGTTATAATCCTAATCTATCAAGAGCTTTTACTTGTCTCCATTAGAAAAGAGCAGGTTTTGAGCAACCCGGGCATGCAGGCACGCAGGCGTTGGTGTGGGAAGGAAGGACCAGCAAGCAAGCTGCTCGTTCGTACGTACACCGGCACTGCCGACTAAAATTAAACATTTTACAGTAGATTAGGTTTTGTTCTTGTTCCCCGGGAAACCCATGCATGTGACCAACTATGTACGTAAGCATTGGCATGCAACAAAATATTTAGGAGCTAGCTAGAGATCCAGATCCAGAAAGCAATGCCTTCCTGCGTAGTACGTGTACACTGACTTTGCATATGCATGTGTATGGTCCCGGCCGGTCGACCACACCACACGGCCGGTATTATTTGTAAATCAGGTGAGAGAGATACTACTATACTGCAGCATTTTGTCGCCATCGATATATATGAATCATCTGACACCATTCATTCCGATTCAAATTCAATTAGTCGGCAGCTAGGTTTGTCCATATATTTTCACACCGGCCGCCGGTCTCGATCACACTACTGCTGCTGCACAACTACGGCCCTTCATTGTGCTTGTTCCCCGGGAAACCCATGCACGTGAGCAGCATCCAGTGAATTTCAGCCATGGGTAAGACTACAGAAATTCTACTCCCACCTACTAGTTATACAGAAACTTGACGTACTGTGTGAGGAGGAATAACCACAAAAATTAACCATCGACATATCGATCTAATAATGTGTAAGATTTTTGTTAAATTGTTACTCCCCATTCCATACCTGTGACATAATCAATCCCCTACTAATCACATAAGTTGTTTCTTCATTTCCTGGTTCTTTGGGTGTATTTGTGACACCTGGGTGTGGGGGCGCAATCACACTTTTCTGAGGGCATCCTGGACCGCACGATTGCGTCATGATTTGGAAACCTGTTTGGCCTTTGCATATGTTTTAATTTAGATGGGTTCCATGCATGCCACATTTGGCATATGCCACGCATCTCACCTCCCATGTTTTTCTTTTAACTTTTGAATTTGAATCTATTATATCTTTTGAAACGAAAGTGCAATTTATGCTTGTTTGGCATATCCATGTTCCTTGCGACGAGACCGTTGAAACAAGAACAACCTCGAATAAGCTTTGACAAAATTTTAAAACTTCAGCAAGTCACAACTATTAAAACTTGATAACCATAAACCCTAAACAGGAAATGAAACATGGTAAAACTTGGTAGGAGTATGTACTCCCAACATCTACAATTCTACATGACACGGATGGGATAAGCAGAGATAACTAAGACTAGTGAGATTGCGTGAAAAAAGGAATAATGGTAGGAGAATAAGGACTCGTACTGTCGACGATGATGCGTGCATGATTGTTTTTGCATGTAGCTGCATGCATGGCCTTGTCTGGGCCACTGAGTTTGTCTGTCTCTCCGAGGAAGAAGCTAATCTATGTACTGTGGAGCGCAGTGCACATACGGTGACACCTCGACTGGTCCAGCTAGACACGTACGCCCATGCAACGCCGCGGAACAAAGCAGTTGTAGTAAAGTGTCAAATACTAGGAGAATTACTATGCATTGCACGCAAGGTAATTCAGTTAATTTGGCGCCATGGATATATATGACCTGACACATTAATTCACGCATCAAATTCATATCCAATTGAATATTTGTCCATATTCACAACCCTGCGGGCAGTAGTACCACCTGCATGTACGTGGTACGGTGGTCACTGCACCCTGCCTGTATGCTGTATGGCATGCATGCATGTACATGCAGATGCGGATCCGGTGCATGATGCTGATGAATGAACTAATTTACATAGGAACACTACTATATGACATATATAGGGTTTGAGAGAAACCACATAATGTATTAGTTTCAAGTTAATTTTTCGGGTTTTAAATTAAAACTACACAGGAAAATTTGAAAGATTCCCGTAAAGCGCAAGTAATTTAGTGACCGGCCAATCTGGTTAAATTTCATACGAAATAGACATAGGGTTAACGTCTTGGTTTTAACTTCAAGTCCTGTGTCCCAACTCAAACCGCATTGACAAAATTGAATTTTATTGCAGTAGACTAGCAATCATTCAGTGTAAAATGTCAACTAACATCAAATTACAAGGAGAGTGAAGAGAGATGACGTGACATAGAGAAAGAAAACATGAATGTGACGTGAGTGACACTGCTGATTAGGAAAAAAAGTGAGAGCCAAAACTGGTAAAATGAAAAATAAAAATAGTTGCAAAGTGAAAGTTGGAAAGTGAAGACAAGTACAAAAATCATGGGAAGTAGTATTTTGGTTTCTCTCACTAGATAGTCATGACATGCATGGGGTGTGTTATCTCTTGCAGTAACTAGCTAACACTTAAGCCCAACACTAACATACAATACAATGCATACATACGTTCAGTAACACAACAACATACTAATTGACCAGCGATTTTAACAGCCACACGGTGGATCCATCCATAATGTGGATCTCAACTCATCTACTAGTAGATACGGAACGCATCAATGGATGGATGGATGGAAATAGCTAGACTGCGCCATCGTAGTTGGACCGGAAGATGGAGCTGTTCCTGAGGATGTACTGGTGGTACACCATGGCCACGGCGGCGCCGATGAACGGGCCAACCCAGAACATCCACTGGTCGTCCCAAGCTTTCTTGTCGTTGTACACCACGGCGGCGCCAAAGCTCCTCGCCGGGTTGATACCGGTGCCGGTGACGGGGATGGTGGCGAGGTGCGCCATGAGCACGGCGAACCCGATGAGCAGCGGCGCCAGCACCGGGACGTGCGGGTCCCGGGCGATGCGCTTCGGGTCGGTCGCCGAGAACACGGTGTACACGAGCACGAAGGTGCCGGCAATCTCCGCGATGAGCCCCGCCGTCCTGGAGTATCCCGGCGCCAGCTCGTTGGCGCCGCCCCCGTAGAGCGCGTAGTGGTGGCCGCCGTGCACGGCCCTCACCAACGCCGCGCCGCAGATGGCGCCCACGCACTGCGCCACCATGTACAGGAAGGCTCGGGGAAGGGAGAGCTTGCGCGCCAGAAGCAGCCCGAACGTCACCGCGGGGTTGATGTGGCCGCCGGAGATGCCGGCGGTGCAGTAGACAAGGACGGCGATCGTGCCGCCGAAGGCCCACGCGATGCCCAACACGCCGGCGCCGCTGCACGCCTGGGCGTCGGTCTGGCGCTTGTGGCCGACTACGGTGGCCAAGGCGACGTAAACGAAGAGCAGTGTAGCTGTGAACTCGGCGATGACGGCACGGTACAAAGACCACTTGCCCAGCTCGCCTGCGTCGACCAGCGGCCCCGGAGGAGGGTCGAGGTAGTCCTTGGCGCTGCCGTTGCTGATAACTTCATTGTCGATGGCCTCCGGACTCAGCTTGCCCTGTGCTGCTGCCATAGGCATGATCAATCTCCGGCTCTCGGCTGATGAATCAAGGATCAATCAGCAATGATGGATGGAGATTGGGTGTCCATAACCTGGCAAGGATGCATGTATATATAGAGCATGGCCAGCATCAGTGAGCATGTATGGGTGCCCCACCATAGTGCCACGCACCATTTGCATCTTTTTATTACTGCGACAAGTGCCATTTACTACTGGTTTACAAGCCATACCTCTCTTTTTTTGTATACTTTGGGAATCAACAAAAGGCGGAGCCAGCAGAGGGATCGGGTGGTGATGGAGATAGGGATAGTGAAAGGATCAAACTGGACCTAGAGGGGGTGAATAGGGACAACTACTAATTAATTACTTTGATTATTAGCAAGTTTAGGCTACGTGGAAAAGTGTGGGCCAAAACAATGCTACGGTGAGATATACAAGTACATGATGCATGCAAGGTCAAGTGAGCAAAGTTAACCACAAGTAAATGAGTTACGGTTAGGAACAACCAAACACCACACAGACGAAGATGTATTTCGATGTTCACTTCCTTGAAAGAAAACTTGTCACCGTCGTAGGGGTAGGTGTTACCATGAAGGTACCCTCTTATCCTTGTGATATCACCATGAAGGCAATTCTTAACCACTAGTGGTAGACCTTGAGGGGGAGTCCAAACTTTTACAAACAACGGGGTAAGTCACAAGTTGATTCCTCTCCTGGATGCGTGTTATGGAGAGAGGCGGGCAATATATTTCAACAAAGGACAATTTCTGATACAAGACTAGAAATCTATGCCGTTAGTCTCAGCTAGTACAGAGGTTTAGCCCCCTAAGAATAACAATTACTCAATAAACTCAAAGGCGAACCCAAATTCCTTCATTGGAAATATAGACCGGTGGCTCGTCTCTCTTTTCCTTCAAAGGAGTGGAATGATTTGACCAAGGGATGTAGAGGTTATGAAGCTTTTGCGATTTGGAAAATGGGGTATGGGAGCGTAAATAACTGTTTAAATTATAGGTAGTAAAAAGTAAAATAAATAAATAATTACAACAGGTGGAGAATATGAGAATATATCAAAATAACTGTTTAAACTATGTTAGTCGAAATACTTTCATTATCGCACATTGGTGAGATAGTTTTGAGCTGAGCCTTCAAAAGCATTTCATCAACGAGCACAAGCCGTGACATAATTTTTTTTTGCGGGGGACAAGCCGTGACATAATTAACCTCCCTGTATTTGTCCTACGCATTGTCTTTTGATTCCCTGCTCATGGATCTCATTCATCAGATGGGTTGTGTTGAGGCTATTTTCTTTTAGTGGTCTGCATGTGATGATCCAACTATTCCTCTCTTTATTTACTACTCTCTCCATTCCCAATTACTTGTCTATTTGTCTAGATACGGATGTATCTAGACATGTTTTTAGTGTTAAATATATTCGTATCTAAAAAAGTCTAAAGCAATTAATTTGGGACGGAGGAATATCTGCTAACCGGTTGGTGAAAGTGAATCCTTCTCCCCGGCAATCGAGCAAGGACATTGCATGGCAACCATCGACATTGCAGGAATTGTAGAGGGGAAGGACCAGACACGTACGCTGCCGACTAAAACCACACCAATTTGACGAAAATGCCCTCGGTCAGATCATTAAGCATACAAACGATAGGACAAAGGTACCCGCCACAAAATATGAAGCACACAAGGATTAATGGAGGACGGCGTAAGCTTAATTAGCGAGCTGTGGCATATTCCTGGATGTGTACGTCGTAGATCGGTATATGCATGCGACGCAGCATGGATGGACGGATGCAAATGGAGAACCCCCTCCGTTCCACAATACATGCCTTTTATTTGTCAAAATATAGATGTATCTAGACATGTTTTAGTGTATAGGTACATTCATTTTTGGACAAATGAAAGTCAAGTATTTTAAAACGAAGGGAGTACATGCGTGCAGCTGCCGGCACTATGCTATGCATGGCTCCCCGTGCTGTGTATTCCGGATGAACATGACTCTCCCATTCATGGGTGTTTTGCCAAATAAATATCCAGCGGTTGTTTTCTTTTTTCTTCCACAAACGGTCGACTTTTTTGTCTGGCGTCCAGCTGTGAGTTGCTAGCCTTTTTTTTTCCCACCTCTTCGTTTTCGTAATCGCCGTACAAGTGCTTCGAAGGATGGCACCCTCAAATGTGACTTTGCCGACGTGCTTAGCCGGTCATCGACAAGGAACCAGAGGATTACAACAAGTTGAAGCAACCATCACTCGAAGCCTCAAATTTGCTGCTCTTGGTGACATCACATGATCTGACCTCCTAAGTCCCCATCCATCATTTCGTTTCGAGAGGCATCGCTTTTGGAGAAACAATTTCGCAGTTGGGGTGCTGCCACCAGGGTGGTTGATGTTGCTACATGACTATTAGGATCATGCCAATTGTTTTCATTTTTGTAAATAATTTGATGTGTGCATGATTCATGTCTTGACTAGCTCTGGAACATATGTTGTTGCAGAGGTGGGATGTACTCTTGATATTCATATGTTATCATTATAAAGAGAATAAGGAGCAACGGTAACCACCGGACACAGGGCAAAGAACATGGTGATCAAGGTAGGATTTTTTAGCACGCCAATGAAAATAGTGGTGATGATGATTTTTGGCATGCCAAGTGTTCTATTATGTAATGACTATTCTTTAAATCATTAACTCCTTTGTACGAGCCACATTCAGTGGTATTGGACATTGGTGCCCGTGTCCCTAGATCGGATCATGAGCTTTAGCTATGTTTTCCTTTTTTGGCCGGTCCAAGCCCTACCGCCGTAGTGTTTTCCATTTGCAGTGTTTCGCATGTGTAATCTCCTGATTTGGTTCTCTGTGACCATCTTTGGCTATAAATAGGCTGGTATAACTGTTTCAACAAAATCATGTTTATGTAATCATTAAGTTGGTCTTTTAATACTAGCTAGGTTCAAGCTGTAGAGTGAACAACCGACCACGAATATATGAACCCAAAAGCTCGATGGAGCATCTCCTTAATATAGGTCTCCCTACTTGTGGGTGTTATACAACGGTGTGGCCAGTGTGCCAAGTAAGTGACTAAGTTGACCCCTCACAAAAAAAATGTACCGATAGAGTTGATGAAGTTAATGCATATGCGCCATGATTAATCCAGGCTTAAGGATTTAGATTAGATGACGTAGAATTTCAATATGCAAGGACAAAACAAATCTTTTTTTCATCATATAGACCAATTAAATCATTTGACATAAGAGCAAGTAATTGCAGGCGCATAGCCCGCTTACATGGCACTTTTGCCTCTGCGGCTTAGAGAGACATGAACAAATTTGGAGAATGGGCTCCTTATGCAAGAGTCTGCCTCTACACATGCACCTAGGCAAATACAATAAATTTGAAGAAACAGAAAAGAGAAGGTGGAAAAAAGTACTAGTCTTATAATCTACTTTATAGCCAACTTAATTGTATGAGGGATTATAAATGTCGATTTTACATGACATATCAACATGCTGTAATGTTGGGGTATCTATATGTTGTACATGTTGAGGTAGCTATGCTAATTTTATATTTGTAAAATTAATTATCATGTGTGTTAAATATACCTCATGTGTTGCGTTGTGCTTGTGCAACATGGATGGATGATTAATGGGCTCCCTCAGACTAGTCATGGTGGGAGTAACTTAGATAGTAACATAACACACACAAAAAAAAGTTTGTGTATGTGATATAAGTAGTTAGTGAGGAGATATGTGTTTGTGGTAAATATTTAATGTAACATAACGCAACCCAAAACAAAATAAATCTACGTCTAATAAATGAAGGATTAAGTGATACCACACTTATGTTGCTACCTACTTCCACTATGACTAGCCTCATTGAATGAACTATTAGCATAAGGTGAAGCTAGTGTAGCTAGGTAGGAGCATGTAGTTCTCTCCGCATCTACAGGACACGGAAGGGATGAGAAGAGACAATTGAGACTGGTGATTGATTGTTTGGAACGTTGGCATTGGTGCGTGTGAATGAAGGAATGATGGATGGAGGATCGATGATCCATCATGCATGAATGATTGTTTTTGTACTCCATCCATTTTTATTTACTATGCATATTAGTTTTTGATCAAAGTCAAACTTTGTAAACTTTGACAAAGTTTAAAGACAAAAATATTAATATATACAATAACAAATCAATATCATTAGATTCAATATTGAATATACTTTCACACATATAATTTTTTTTATTATAAATGTTCATGTTTTTTCTATAAACTTGATCAATTTTTTTGAAGTTTAACTTCAGTCAAATCTAATATGCAGAGTAAATAAAAATGAAGGGAGCATATATATAGTTACATGCATACATGGCCTGCTCTGGTCACACGTATACACACACACACGAAGAGAGCGAGAGAGAGAGCGAGAGAGACAGGCACGCACTGCACTGTCACTGTAGGTACGTTGACAGATGAAGGAGACATGTACACATGCAACAGCACACACAATAATAGAAACTCATACAGACGCGCATACGGATTGTACACTGAAATGTACGTATATGTCGCATGCTAGCTAGGTAGCTGCAGCGTGAATCGATCTGGTCGGCATCGATCCGGTCCCCCCGGAACCATGCATGTGACGTGAGTTCGTACCTTTTTTGTTGTTTTTGCATGGTCACCACCACCTACTACCTACGTACTACCAACGGGTATACATATCTGTATACGTAGATCTTATATTTGAGATTAGAGATAGAGCGTGGAGTGCCACCCGTGCATCCAGGAGGCAAACTTAATTTGTACCAGGATCCATAGGCAGGAGTCTCCATCCATAGTCCTTACTGGTAGAAACGAATGATGTATCTATCAATCTATTATAAATATACACATATCCGATCAATATGATGTATCAAGAGGAGTTTACTCACTGTATGTACGTTGTCGTAGAGCAGCTAGCATACATGCATGAATAATACAACCAGCGGCAGTACCTAGCTAGACGCTAGTCTGCCGACATCGACATGCATACTTACGTGGCGTACCTACGTGGAGCTGGCCATGCATGTACGTGGTCCCATCACAAAACCCTTACGTGCAATGCAAACATCCAGAAAAGAGAAAGCGCAGACAGAGCCGCTCAAACTTGCCGCGGCAAAGAGCCTCGTCACTGTCATGTCGCTGCCACTGCATCTCCACTAATAATTCTTCGTCCGTCACTCCAATCGTTCTTTCATTCTAAGCTTCAACCATGATCCCTGCATCATTACAAATTAAGGACCTCTGTCCAAACAGTTACTGGCAATATTTCTTCTGATGCCACACTTTCCTTCCCTATGGGAAGAAACACTATACTGTTGGCCTGCCGGCCGTTTGCTGGGCTATCTGGTTGGCTAGAAATCGAGCCATCTTTGAGAAGAAACAGATTAAAACACCGTTTGAGATTGTATTTTCCGTGTGCTCCTTTTTGCTATATTGGGAAGGTCTTCAGCAAGGTGATGGAGTCAAGGAGCTGCGCAGTGGGGCGGCGATGGTCAGGTCAAGCACTATGTGCATGATGAAGATGTGCGAGGCGGCGAGGAGACCGATCGAGGGAGAATGATCTCGCAATCTCGCCTGCTTTCAGAGTTGCCGCTGTCGCTTCCAGCTGTTGTCCGTTTTCTATTTGGCTCTTGTGATGAGCTTTTGGCTGTAATAGACTGTAGTATTTCAGGTTATCGTTGAACTATGGTGTTGTCAGGTTTTCGCCCCATGGCGTTCGTTTCGATGTCGGGCGAACGCAGTGGGTTTCCTGGCAGTGCCCGAACTCGCTGCACCTCTTTCCCTTTTCTCCTGTTTGTTTCTCGGAACAATGTATTTCCGTTCATTTGCAATGGAAAGGGGTCATGCCTGGTTTGAAAAAAAAATCATTGCAAATTAAGAACATCTTCGACCAGAGATAGCGAATGTGCCTACAAAATTCCATCTGGGTCGTGGTATTTTGGGAAAACGCCTCCAAGAATAACTTGCGGTCCACAGCTATCTAAAAAAGCCTGTTAGGTCAACTCTAGCTGATCCCCTAAAAATAGAGGAGCAAAATGGCGGAGTAAACTTAGTGAAGGATTTTTACTCCACTAAATGTTGGTCTCAGACCTAACTGAACTCCTAAATTTAGCGGAGTAAAACATTAATTTTCATAAGTTCAACATAAATTAGCTTTAAACAACCGAAATTCGACACATAATGTACATAATCATCCACCGAAACATAATCTAGTTTTTAAACCTAAACATGAACTTGAACTTAAAATGAAACATGAACTTAAACTAAAACTAAACATCGTCACCCTTATAGATGGTGAGTCAATCTGCCTGCGAAATCCCATCACCCATGGGGTCCGCCCTGTGCCATCGCTGCAGTCAGGGAAGAACCTCCGCCATTCTTCAAGGTTGAAGACCTCCTCGTCGTCGCTGCAATCGTTGCCGCGGTGCTCCTCATTGTCTGAGAGGACGATGGCCTCCCCATCAACCGCGCGCTCCTTGAAGATATTCCTCTCCGCCTCCACTACCTCGGCTTACTGGCGGCAGAGGTCCACCATGTGCTCATGGGCGGTGGCCTCCACCGTGGTGCGCTCCCTCGCCTCTCGGTCCTCGTTTGCCACCGCCGCAGTCACAACCCCCGGTGGCGGCAGTTCGAGCTCGATGGGTGCCTCGCCCCATAGGAAGTTGAAGCGGGCAGCCACGCCGCGTAGTCGGACCTGCCACTGTTCGTACTCGAGGGCGGCGAGCTCGGCCGTGTAGAAGGAGTCGAGCCAGTGCCGCTTGTAGGTCTCACGGTTGGTGATCTCTGCCACCCACGTCCCCAACTCCTGCTGTTGGACGCAGAGGTAATTCCTCAATGGTTACCGCAGGGAGTTCACGGAAGCCAATGAGCCAATCCGATGAGGCCGCAACGTCATGGCGGAGGCTGCAGCTTGAGGACGCACTTTGCTTGTGTCAGCGTGGATCCGCGCTGCAAATGGGCAGCGGGGACTGCCGGCGACGGGATCCGGCCATTGGAAGGAGGGGGCGGCGGGGAATGTCGGGGGGGGGGGGGGGAGGGGGGTCATCGGCTGTCGGGATGGGGAGCAGGAGAAGCAGAGCGATGGAGAGAAGGGTGCAGATTTTCTACTCCAACACCGAGTGGTGGAGTAAATATAGGCGCTACATAAGTGGTGAAGGAAACATTATCCTCCTCTATGGGTTTTAGGGGTTGGGCTAGAGAAGTAAAACCGGATTTTTACTCCTCTACCGATCTCCTTAAAAAGAGGTGCGAATCAGCGGAGTAAACTTACTGCAAGATTATTACTCCACTAAGTTTTGATCGGACTTGGCCGAACTCCTAAATTGAACATAGTAAAAAGCAATTTTTCATAACTTCAACATAGATTCTATTTATACAACTGAAATTTGACACAAAATATATTTCTCAACATAAAAGAGAAGGAAAAAAAAAGGAATTTATAGGGGCAGTGTTACCCCCTATATCCCCTATCAGCAGTTGCTGCTCCTTAGTGTCAACTAGTAAGCTTGCACGTGCAACACACGTCTGGACTGAAAGCATGTTATACAATGAAACATAATTTTTTTAATCATAATTTCATTTCAAAAATACATATTTCTAATTCCCAAGTCATAAAGATAGGATCTATTTTATTGACAGAATTTATCACTACTTTAGCTACTTTAGCAGCTTGGCCAATTACACGGAATTCTTGATTATTCTATTTCTTGATGCTCGCTATGTATAGTGGTCAAATAGGATTATTTTGTTTGCGAGACCTTTTACTATTTTTTATCATGTGGGAGTTAGAATTAATTCTTGTTTACTTACTTTTATCCGAGTGAAGCGGCCCCAGGTGTAAGAATGCCCAGATATCATGTGGGAATTGACAGGATTTATCGCTTCACTCGCAGCAAACCATCAGGTTGCATCGATATCATATCTTTATCACCAAAATAAAACATGAATCATGCTACTCATTACCTACAGGTCCTGACCAATGTAGTTCAATGGCCAGCCCTTCCCCCTGCGGTTGTACCAAGCGACGGCCCATACATACCCGTCGATGGAGCCGCTTCGCCCAACTCACAACAGCTGTCGTCGGCTCGCTCGTCTCCCTCACAGAACGGCATCGCTTCGCTCGCAGCAAACCATCAGGCTGCATTGATATCATATCTTTATCACCAAAATAAGACATGAATCATGCTACTCATTACCTACAGGTCCTGACCAATGTAGTTCAATGGCCATCCCTTCCCCCTGCGACTGTACCAAGTGACGGCCCATACATACCCGTCGACGGAGCCGCTTCACCCGACTCACAACAGTTGTCGTCGGCCCGCTCGCCTCCCTCATAGAACGGCATCGCTTCGCTCACAGCAAACCATCAGGCTGCATCGATATCATATCTTTATCACCAAAATAAGACATGAATCATGCTACTCATTACCTACAGGTCTGGCCAATGTAGTTCAATGGCCAGCCATTCCCCCTGCGGCTGTACCAAGCGACGGCCCATACATACCCGTCGACGGACAATGCGGATGCCCGAGCCAGTGCAGCAAGAATAACACTTATTACGTGGAGATCCGGACCAATATAGTTCATTTGACAACATTTAGTGTTCATTCTTCCATGGTCAGGTCCTGACCAATGGAGGTACAATTTTTTTTTTGCAATCTATCCATTTTAAATAGCATGCCTCTCCTGCAACTTTCAGAAAACGTACTGGCATGTCCTATGCCCAAATAATGGCCATTCCAGGTCCACAAACAAATTAAAAAATACAGGTAGTCGTTCGAGATTGCAAGTCTAATAGTAGCTCTTAGATGACAAATAATAAAATCTAATAGTGACCAGGATGGGCATCCCATCGTGTCTCTAATTTGGGGTTGTACTTGGCACCTTTTTTGTATGAATTTAGTCGGTTCACTCAAATTTTCATCTAAGCTCAATAAAACTGAGCCATGCATAGCTAGTCTTTCCACGGTCAATAGCAGCTTTACACAAAAATAGCTCATCATGAACCGGCAAAAGCATCAGCTACGCGATGCATGTGAAATCGCATCCCAAGTCCTAAAGGTATATGGCTATTGAATATCAAGAAACAAGCTAGAAAGCAGCAAGGCAATGAAAATGGATGGATTCCATGGCAGCATGATCTCTGTGCCCTCCTATCATTGTGAATCTTGATTAGGGCAGGGAGAAACTGCCGAGTTGCCTTCTTTGGTTCCCGTGTATAGACACCTGCAGCATATAACTTTTTGTAGCAAAATGTAAAATATTAACACTGTTCCAAATGGATTTGCATAGGCCCTACGGAAAAAAGTATAGTCGTGAACCATGGTGCATATATATAACAATGTCTGAATTAAGATGATGAGCATTACAACAGGGGGAGGTAATTGACCTTAAATCACTTATATATGAATATGTATACTCTAAATGTAGGCCTTGGGTGAGAAGCAAGACAGATCTGGACATTCAGTAAGTAAAGCCACAAACTTATCCACCTCTTCATCCCTGAATAACATATTTCTATAAGATAGTATATCTGTATATGCACTGAACAAAGCCCACATGTTGGAATAGAATAGTACTCATGAATGTAATCAAATGAACTAAGAATTTGCTAATATGTCTAGCAGGACACATCTCTCATCCTCGTTCCTCCTCGGCACAATTGCATTCCATAGTATAGTTATACATATCCTCAAACATGTAGGAACTAATATTTGTCTTTCTCACATGCATGAAGAAATAGTTACATTTACGTGCTAGAAAACTAATTGGATGAGAAGTACATATGTCGCTCATTGTTGTTCTTGTATAAAAATAGTACGAAAGTGGGATCATAAACTCACCAGTCCTTGTTGTCTCTCTTTATTTACAGAGCATTTAACCTCTGCCTCACACAACGTATATATGTCTCAGCATTCGGCATGTACCTTTTGTCAATGTCAACATACTCAAATACGACATCTTCACCAAGTTCCAATGTAACAGGCTGTCAAGAAAAAAGATGCAATACCAAAGGTGAGAATGGCAGTCTATTGGCCAATATATTCTACTGTAATAATTAGTCTAAAGGAGAAAAGATGCATGATATGTGATAAATTAGTACAAATATAAATAAAATTATAGAAATGTGGAACAAACCTTGACCCTAGGAGTTGCAGCAACTATAATCCTTTTACCAGTTTCATAGCTCCAAATTAATGCAACCTAATAGTTTATCCATCCCTTCACCTGATGACCTCTTGGACTTAAATAGAGATGATTTCTGAAACAAAATGTGAGATGTTTAATCTGGGCCACACCCAAACACACTTATGTACTTTGTTTTGGAAAATATGTATTCAAATAGCTTGCATAGAAAATGGTGTCAAGAAAGAGCCAACTTAATCAAATGGCCTTGCTACATATAATCGATAACCTTCAAGCTATTTCGAAGTCCATATTTCTTTTATCAAAAACCATAATGAAGTTCTTGTGTCATAACAAATAACCTGCTGGGCAGGATGCAGAACCTGAATGTTTTTTCCATCTGCATAACACACTGCAGTTTATGAGAAACCGCAAAAAATCATATCACCCAAGAGAGGCAACCTACAAACACACATCAATTACATTGTCCGAAATAAATATTTCTAGCATCAATTGAAACCATGTTTGAACTATAAATGAGTAATGTATGTAGTTAGTGACATACAACGATCCAGCCACTGAAGTTTGTGCTCTTGAGCACCTGCATAGGCACGAAATAAGTAATCATGGGAGAGGGAAATCACTAATGAACATTGCAAGTTTGCAACTAATTTGTAGAGTGTGGTTAATCACAGTCGACCGGACAGAGAAGAAAGCACTCATGATCCTACGTACTGCTGAACACCCTCCCGATTATGCACTCCAATGGACTATTGTTCGCGTCATCAATCTGCACAAATTTGCAAGATGAACTTGGATAATGCATTTCAAGTATGAACTGCTAGCTAGGAGAAAACTGAATGTGGAGCACCTGACGAGGGTGACGATGCGCTTGGAGGTGGGAGCGATGCACTGGCCATGGTCGTCAAGGACGAAGCCAGCGGGTGGCTTGGGCATGGCGTCGCCCGACCATGCCCCCCCCCCCCCCCAGCAAACCTCCCCCTCCCCCTCAGCCTCCTCGTTGTCATAGTCCCTATACCCTGCCTCATCGTCGAAATTCTCATCCAGCCACAGAGCGTCGGGCGAGCGGGCCATGCCTGCCGGCGGCGCGCGTCTGGATTGCTCCCTGGACGGCGGCCACTCGGCTAAGCCTCTCGGTGGCCCGCGCCCTTGGTGGTGGCGACTGGGTGCGCCAGTAGGGCCTCCCCTCCCTGGCGTACCTTGTTCTTCGCCGTCGTCGTCGTGGAGCCTGGGCGGCAGCCCATACTGGCGGGTCTGCGGAGGAGGGCCGCGGTTCCTGGGTGGCGGCCTGGACGACCGCTGCTGCCTCGGCGGTGCAGTCACTCGGACGGAGACACACCTCCCGCAACCCACTCTTAAGCAGATTAAGCCTCGTCCCAGCGGAGAATCGGCTGGCGGCGAGACCGTGGCCCACGCTTAAGCAGATGCGAGCGCTCATAGGGGTGTGGCGACGGCATGGGGTGGTGGCGGGGCGGCGGAGTGGAGGAGCGGTGATCGGTGACCCTCCAAGCGGTTGGCGGCAGCAATAGAGGAGGGATGGCATGTGGATCGTGGCATCGTGCTCATGTATTCTAGGACGACGAAGGGGTACAGATGGATTAGCATGGGATCGGTGGGTTAGTGGAAACGTGGAGTGGCATTGGTGGGTAATTAAAGTGTAAAACATGTTTGATAGATTGGAGCCATTTGGACCATCAGATTGCAAGTTTCAACGGATAGGATGATTTGGTTCTCCGCCCTCTCGTGCTTTTATAGGGGTAGTAGATTATAGGGACAGAAAAGAGAAGGAATTTATAGGGATAGTGTTACCCCCTATATCCCCTATCAGCAACGCACACATGCAAAAGACGTTGCAGAAGACAATAAATCTACTACTCAGCAGGCCAGAAGTTGTCCCTAGAGCTTCAGCATAAGGACTTGGCTTTTCAGGGAGAAAACAGGGCAGCTCTTTTTCTTCTTCTAATTATACTAGTCGAAGGCACGTGCTTTGCACGTGTGTGTTGTTAACTAAAACTAGTAGAACGCCCGTGCGTTGCAACGGGCTGCATTGGCGACTTCTTTTTTTCTTTTTTCCATCCATCAACTAAAAATGTTCCTTGAGGTGATACGTGGATGGACAAATTTACAATCATACGAAAATATCAATGGTTTAAAATATATTTATCAAAACAATAATTCTACAACACATCCGACATTAAGGTTATGGTATCTGACAGATAGGGAACAAACACAATGATGACTTACCATCAAATCTCATTTATATTTCAGAACATGTTTTTCCTACCAATGTGTGCAAGATCTCTCTCCCAATTCCCCCTTCCCTCGCTCCCTCGCTCTCTCCCCCTCTCTCTCGCGCACTCTCTCCCGATCTCAGGTGTGTTGCCTTCTCAAGAAGGCTCCAATGCTCTAGTAGCGGTCTAATGAGCTGGTCGTCATTATTCGGTGGTGACAACAATGATGAGGAGGAACACCGCAAGATGTTGCTGATGTTCTTAATCTCTCCATGATGTCATCAAGAGGGCTTCAACCAAGAACCATAATTTGATTGACTACCCACAAAAAATAGAACTATTCTTTACAACTTTCTGAAAAGCTAAATATAATTCAAAAAAAATTATGAAGAGAGGTTAGTAAATAAAAATACAAGTCATGACTAAAATATTAAAGTGAGAAAATTATTATTTTTTACCTCATAACAGATATTGTGGCATACTATCTTTCAATATTCCTTATTTAGTGCCAATGTAAATTCCATACATTAAATGTCTAGATCATCTGAAATGGCCATGAAATTACAAAGTGGGAAGGTGGAACAACATTTACACAAGTATAGCATGCAAAATCAGCAACTTATGTGTATAGTCTACAGCTTCATCAGGGCAAGTAAAAAAAATCAGTCCGGCCTATAAATTGTACATAAAAAACTGCAGTTAAACCAATGGACAACTGGAATGGATGTTGCCTACAATCGCTGTGACAACAGGCTCACCAGCAAGGTTGCACTTGTAGATCATCATTTTCTGTGCAAGGGATATCTTCTCAACTGAAATCTCCATTCCAAAATCACCTCTGGCCATGAAGTAATTGGTTTCCCACAAAGTGTCATCAAAGTTTACAATGCCCTCTTGGTTTCAACCTACCAATTCAAGAAAGAATAACAACATAGCCGACATGGTCACGGGCAAGCACGTATGTTTATAGGCACAGTAGATTTAGTCAACACAGCAGTTGAACGAAGCTAAGTAATCTGAACAATTTTACAAGTACCAAGAAATAAAACTTACCACAGGAGATGCAAGAAATAAAATTAGGCAAAACTTGTTCAACAAATTATGCTAAGGCTTTTGTGAACCAAGTGTATTCATTAAGGAAAGCACATAGAAGAGAACCAATTATGTATTTTTTGACTATATAACACATAATAGACTATAATGTTTTTTTACAAACAGGAGTAGATGTGAAACATGTCCTCGGAGAGACAAAGAGTTCATGGGTTCCAGAATCAAGTGTGTATATTAACAAAAAGTTGGACGTTATAACAGTAAGTTGTCGAGTGTGTATATTAACAAAAAGTTGGACGACATAACAGTAAGGCAACTCAATGAAAGGAAGGAACATCATCTGTGGTTGCCCTGGTACTTAACTGACATGCAAAAACATTTCATCAGTGCAGAGAGTATCAGAAGTTCAGGAAGGAAAGGAAAAAAACATTAACAAAGCTCGATAACATTACCATCATAATAACACAAAACAAGGATATTTGAATCAGATTTGTAATTCAAGCCCAAAAATGTATATACTATAATAATAACGCAACCATCAAGTCTTTAGTTAATTCATAAAGAGCTGATTGTTTTTAAATGTTTCAGTCCGCTGCTTCTGTATAACAGTTAAAGAACATAAAGAACCACTGCCAACAAATTTCAGTTAACTAACCGACGAATGGATACATATCAAAACAACTAAATCTATAAGTAATGTAGACTAACAAATACGCATGACCATGAGTGCTTCACTGATTGCAGAAAATCAATACCTAGATAAGGTTAAGGATTCAGGCCAAAAATGCATACTACACTGATAACACACTACCAAAAAAATCAGCAAGGTTCAGAATTCAGGCCCAAAAAAGGTATACTATACTAATAATAAGTAACCAGGAATTCTCGATTTGCTTCACAATTCAGGCCCAAAATACATATTGTACCAATAACACACAACCATCAAGTCTCAGTTCATTTACTTAAGAATTGATTATATTTCAATGATTCCATCTCCTGCTATTCTTTAGCAGTTAAAACCAGGCTTCACCATGAAAATAGAAAAGATACCTAGTTCAGTCGCTCGTAGCTTTGGAGCATGCTTAATCAGTTTGTTCCTCATGAACCACATATCAGCGCACACATACAGACACACACGCGATGTGCTCAGCACCTCATGCTGCTAATCACTATGTCGTATGGACACACATGTATCATTGCCACTCAATGGTTTACCCTGAAAGAAGTAGGAACAACACAAATCAGAGATGATCAGGTTCAGTAGAATGGACGGATAGGCAGAAAAAAATTACCGTGCAGCCAAAAGTATACATCTTCCAGCTTCCAATTTTGGGAAAGCTTAAAAATAGATATAATGTCATTTTTGTTTCGAAAGTATACATTAATGCGGTTGAAAAACAGGTCCTCTCTCTGTTTAAACAAATAGATGTAGATTCATTTTCCATTCCAAAAGTATACATTAACATGGTTGAAAAACAGATCACATCACCCCAGCTGTTAAAAGTCAATTAATCTTTTTAGTAAACAAAAATTATACTCCGTATTTCAGAATTTGGAGACAAGGCTAACTTTCCGTCTACTAAACCGACCAAGAAGAAATTCAACTCAGCCATGAGAGCTTTAAAAAAAAGGATTTTAGTGTGATCTTACCGAAAAAGGCTTTCGGCCCGCTTTATATATAAAGCATCAATCAACAAGCACCCAGTACAAACACACGCCCGCCACCGCAACACATGCACACACCCAGGGCAGGATACATAGGTGCTGAGCCCAGCAACACCACCCCTAGCACTACCCACACAGAGATGAAGCTACATATGACGAACCATGTGTTCCAAGGCGGCGCCTTCAGGAAGGGAACGACACCGGATCGCCGCCACCGCCCGATCCAAAGATCAGAGTTTCCCCCGGAACCGCATGACAGGCAATGAGAGCCGCGACGACGCCTTCAAGAAGGGAACGATCTTCGCCGCTGCCGGTCCGTTCGAAGATAGAACAGGTTTTCACCTCGGCCAACACTCATCGCCACCGAACGCCACACCCCGGACACCACGCTGCCCACACGGCCATGGTGACCGGGCAGCACCAAGGCACGGGCTCTGCCCACAAGCACCGCGCTACCACCACCAGGGCCACCGCCCTAGCATCCAAGACCTCGACACCACCTCACCCGAGACACGTCGCACCCCAAAGGAACGACACCGGATCGCCGCAACCGCTCGATCCAAAGGTCACTCCTGCTGCACCGTGTGCGAGACGAGCTCCGTCTAGCCGCGTCGGGCGCGGGACGAGCTCGATCCTGCAGCACCGGGACGCGAGACGAGCGGGGAGAGGGGAAGTCCCAGCGGCGCGCGGGTGGAGTCGCCCCTCGAGTCGCCAGAGGAGGGCGACGCGGGGGTGTTTTTTCACTCTAGTGTGATCTTTGGTATTTCAGCTTCAACCGAAGCTAGCCACCATTCACAGTTAGACAATGTAAATCCAAATTTTAGATGGTTTTTCGTTTAAACTGAAGATATAAGAGCCTATGCACTGCCACAATCGATGAACACAAAAATAATGTTCAATTAATTACTTAACGGCAGATAATCAGTGTACCACTACATGGTACCATAATAATTAATTAATTTGCAGCAATTCTAGACATCATTAACTCTTAGACACTGTAAAAGCAAATTGCAGATATATTTTTAGTTTAACCCGAGGCTACAACCTTATACGCACTACCACATTCGATGAACGCCACAACAATGTTCAGCACTACCACATGTAATCTGAATCTCCCCTGAACTTTTCAGTTTGACCACCCCCAGGCATATAATTGCAGCCTAACAAAGACGACATTGCTCCATGGGAGACTCATAGATTCAACTCGACCAAAGAATAAGATTTAATAATGGATTCAAATAATTAAGACGAAGATATTGTCCTGTGGCCCAAGAGAAAAGATATGTTTGGTAATTGGAAACGTGTGTAGATACCTTGATGGAGCGGTCTTGTTCAAAGGCTAGGGAGGCCTTGGAGAAGACCACCTTCCGGGTGAGCAACTTCTGCTGGGACTACACGTTGGCGCCCAAGTCCCTAAGGTTGCCAATGTTCCTTTGGGTTTGAAAACCTTCTCTTCACAGAATTATAGATCAATTTCTGAATTCTGGAGGACTGTACATAACGCATACTTCATCTGGAAAAATAAAACTAACTGTAATGAAAGCATCAATTGCAGTTGAAAAAATAGTGCTAAAGAAAAAGGAAAGCTTGTGGCTGCTAATTGATTGCAGCGTATGTACCAAACAAATTACAATGCACTAACACAACATGCGAATTTAAAGAACTCCCTATAGTGGATTCAACCACCCTGAACGAATGATATTATATATCAAGGGCATGAGTAATGCAGGTTTATATTTGTAACCAAATAAAGTAAAGAGTACATATTAACCAATGGAATTAACTGAAGCAATTAAATAAATTTGAGACGGTGACTACAAAGCATGAATACAATGAGAAACTACACAAATTCAATCTAACCATGTGTTAGTAGATTAGATGCTGCAAAAGGTTGTACAACCTTATGGGACACAAGCAGCCAAGTTAAACTAACTGAGGGATGAACTTACTCAATGAATCAACCACTTTGTTCTTGCCCCTGGCCTTATCAAACTTATACACAAGCAAATCTTGCATAGTTGGAGAAAATGAATATTCAAGATCGAGAAGAACATCTAGAAGCTCTCGTGCATCAATCTCATTAAGTTAGTTGATTGGTTCCCTTACAAAGAAGCAAGGGAACTTGTAGTTGTACTGTTGTAGCATCTCCCCCTTCAATCCTGAAACTTGTAAAACAAAGAGCTGAACTATTTTGCCCCTTGAAGGATCAAATATAATGTATTTGAAGTTAGTAGGTTAAATAAAAAAGTTTATAGAAAATAAGATCAATCTATTTATTAAACAAAGCAAGCTACAAATGCAAACAGTGTGGCAGACTTAGATCACTTCATGTACCAAATATTAACTGAAATTTTATGGCATAAACCACAAACTTCCTGTATTGTAATGGATCACACACCAAAGAACTTACATTGTAATTAATTTTATCCTGCAAAATATTGTGAGCAATCTTAATTTCATCACAACACAAACTGCATCTAGTTTTGCTGAAGGATAGTTACAAAAAGTATGGAAAAGCTTCCAAGCTAACGGTCCGTCAAAATAACCTTCAGTAAAGTGTATGTATGGAAGTATCTAAATAGTCCACCAAAATCAAAATGCTCCAGAAAATGGATCCTACAGCTAATCTAGTGCAAAGACCATTGAGGTGTTGTTAGTTTTCCTAAATCACGAGAACCATCTTGATAAGGAAATGACACCTGTTTGGAAGATAATTATATCATAGTAGAGGTACTCGAACCCTGGGTGTTCATTTTGTTCCAGCCCTACTCAGATTTGTGCTAGTTCTAAAATAGTTAACAGAGATGCACAATGACAATGGGCACTAACCTGGGCCAGTGACCTAAGAATTTGGAGCGAAGATTACTAATTTTTAGCGCAACACACCCTCTGTTGGCGGTTAAAATACCTCATGTCTGGGCTCGTAGTTGAACTTCTTACTGTAATTCTTACTGTGCATCTTCCTTTTGAACATTTGTTCCAATGAACCTGCAAACCTGCATCCAAAACAATCGATCTCACGACTGGCCATAATAATAAAAACAATCCACATGACCTTGCAAGCAAGAATATAGATGTAATTGATCAAAAATGAGGGAGATGGAATTTGTGTAAGTTCTGCACCTGTTCTAAGATCTCAGGTTGTAGTCGGCGGTGTAGGGGAGCAGTGATGTCGTGGCCGCACCATGGGGCTAGTCCTTGGTGTATGGGAGTTGTGCCATCAAGGCCGCACTGTTGGGGTAGTCCTTGATGTAGGGGAGCAGCTTCATCAGGGTCGCACTTGCCATCAGAGGGAGATGGAGCATCAGTGTGGTGATGGAGTAATGCATTTCTTTTATCTGGTTGCTGCATTTCACCAATGTACCTTTGAAAAGATTGAACAGATTATCTTCCACCTAAAAGTAACATGGACATCTTCATGAGACTGTCTACGCACATGGATGCAAATAGAAGATAATTGATGTCTTTGTACCAGAAAGATGTAAATTGAATATTCGATGTGTGACTGATTGCTACATTTTTCAGTTGATGAGATACAATATTCAGTTAAGATACACTCCATCCGTCCCAAAATAACTTATTTTGGGTTGGAGGGAGTATATCATAACTACATTCCTATCATGCACTGAAGCTTCAAATTGTATTTACTTGAGACATCCAAGATAGAAAAAATATAAGAGGAAAAATAAATAAAGGTTCATGCATGAACAAAACCTCCAGTGCTTTCACCCAGGAAAAAAGCAAACGCACGGGGTTTTTACTGGAAACTAAAGTTTATCGACAAGAGAGGAAATTCTATAGCAGAGGAAAGGAGAAGGCATTGGAATCACAGATAATATGTGCTAATCCAACCAATACGATCAGTTGAAACTAATAAAAAAAGAGTAAAGGAGTAGGCATTTGCATCACAAACCTTCTCTGATGATGCAGAAGTTGCAGCGCTAGGGCCGGCTGCACATCTGAAGCCCATCTCACCGTAGCACCTACGCCTCCTGTGCACCTCCTCCTTCCTGCTCGCGCCGCCGGGAGGGTGCCACACGCGTGCCGCCGTTTTCGTGTGACCCCGCCGCCAGCCAGCCTCCGGCGAGCGCCACCGCGTCGGTGAGTCCCTCCCCGTTCCTTCCTTCCTCCTCCCATCTCCTCATCTCTCCCATCTGTCCTATGATTCCTCGTCGCGCCGTTGATGCAGGACGCGGCCGCCGCCGGATCTTCATCGCGCACGGGAGCCACAAACCGCCCCCTGTCCAAATCAAGCTCCAGTCCCGCTCCCCCCTCCCCCGGGTATAGCACGGCGGCTGAATCCAAGGCACGGCGGCTGAATCGAGCTCCAGTCCCGCTCCCCCTCCCTCGGGCTCCTAATTGAGGTTAGGGTTGCGCGCTCGGCCGGCACGCCGGCTGAATCCAACATGGGCCTGCGGCGATGGAGAGGAGGGCGTTGGTGACGGCCATGGCTGGATCCGGCGACCGCAGCCTCCTCCAAGGTCGGGCTAGTGGGGGCTCGGGGCACAGGCGACTGGCGAGCGAGAGGGGTGGGAGCTCAAGAGCTGAGGAGAAGGCGACGATGCGAGCGGCGGTGGCGGACAGAAACCCTATTTGGTGTGGGTCGAGAGGTGGATGAGGGCCGGTTTTTTGGGTGCGTACGTGGGTTGGGGTGGGAGTTGGGACGGAAAAAAACCTGAGAGGTGGGAGTTGTCCCTGGTTAACCTACGAAATTTCAGGACGAAAATAAACCAGCGGAGGTGGGACGAAAATTGACCGGCGGAGACTACCGTTTGTGATGTGTTTGCTCTAAATCAAGAAGCGAGTATTTTTGTAGCAGTTTGGCTAACAATTAATAAGATACAGTGAAGGCAATATGTGAGGATCAAGCTCCTTGAGTATTTGTTTTAATGATTTTTTGCTATTATGCAATCTTTCTCCAAATTCGTAAATGAAGTGAAGTACAATTAAGGATTTTTTAATGTTTGTTCTATTCATTCTTTCCTCATGAACGTGCTAAAAAGAAAATGTAATACGACTAATATTTTTTAAAAAGTGGATCGGCTGTATATAAATTAAAGAAATATGGCCAATCATCGACATCATGCCTCTATAACTCGAGTGATTCAAACGATAGAAATTATAAATTGTCTATACATTAAGGTATTTGCTGGATCAGTTCTTTCATAATGGATGGGCACAGCAACGCGCGCCTTCATGTTCTAGTTAAGAAGACAAGAAGACAAGAGCCAAACCGTTCGCTTGTTGATTGCTTGGCTGTCTGTCCGTAACTGGATCTAGTACACGTACTTACGTAACGAACAATGGACGGATGCATGTGATGTGATGAAGAAAGGAGAATGACATCATTACTAAGGAGTAAATATATGTACTGTACGTAATACAGTAATACTCCGTATTTCTAAATCGATGGTGTATGCATGTAGGCACGTCCTGGTCTTGGTCTGGCCTCCATCTGAGATCATGTTTTTTCGGGCAATCTGAGATCAAGTATACTAGAGGCTAATGTACCGTGTAGCTAGCAGCTTTGCCAGAGTCGTTCTCCAGTTATTGAATTTATTTATTTATTTCTCCCAAGATTATTATGGCAACTATATTCCGCGCATAATGTGGAGGTCACCGAGGTAGCGCCGACCCCATGGGTGCTATTGGGCGGGTAATGTAGATCTGTCCTTCTGGTTTTGGCAAGATTTCGTTCAGGTTTTGTTTTTCATTTTCATTTTTTTTCCGGACAGTTTTTATATTTTATTAACATTTCAATTCTTGAATAGTTTTAAGTTTTTGAATAATTATTGAAATTTAGTAAAATTTTCAAATGCATGAATATTGAATCTTATTCGTGGGCCATTTTTGGATTCACGGACAATTTTCAATCATGGATTATTTTTAAAATTTACGACAATTTCTAAAAATTCATAATTTCTTTGAAAACTTGTGACCCTTTTAAAATTCATGAATATTATTAGTGTTGTGAATATTATTTTCATATTTTTTGAATAATTTTTTAATATATGAAAAAATTAAATCATGAATATTCTAAATTTACAAAACTCAAAATTCATGAATATGTACATAAAAATTTAACAGTTTTTAATAGAAAAACAACTGAAATGAAAATATGGCTGAAAACCGAACAGAAAAAATTGCCAACATAGTACGCACATAACGATACGTGGGATGTGGTCCTGTGCATTAGCTCACAATCCTAATTATTTAGGAAAAAGTTGGAAAGTATTTTAATAATGGAACGACCAAAAGAAAAAAAATCAGTTGATAAACCGGCGAGGAAAAGAGTCGCCAACACAATACGCGCATAGCGCTACATGGCGCTACAGGCGGGGTCAACTTCAAGGAAAAAATGTTGGAGCTCTTCTAGACCTCTATTTCTAGAGAGCTCGGTAATTGTTAGGATGTGTATATAGATCTGGGCTGAGTGAATTATATATTTGAGGGATTAAGAGATGGATCTAGCTAGCTATCTAGAAAAAAAAATGCTATCTATCTAGAAATGTGTTAAAGTTTGGTCAGAGGGTCAACATTACCCAGATCTTGTACAATACAAGATGCTTACAAAAATGAAATGATTTACTTTAAAGCACCGGTGCTTATTTGTAGTGGATACACTTAAGAAAAAACTCATTTCATATTCCTAAGCATCTCTCTAAGCATTTTGCATTGTATAAAGTCTTATCGACGTGCACTCCACAACCACAAGTATATTACGTTGAGATAGGAGACATGTACGTAAGCATAAGCATGCAACAAAAATATTTAGGAGCTCGAGATCGAGATCCAGAAAGCCATGCGTATATTTGTCCATATGACTTTCGCTTTGTATATGCATGTGCATGGTCCCGGCCGGGCACACGATGTTATTTGTGATCAGGAGAGAGAGAAAGAGAGAGCATGCGCATCATACCAGTACACTGCAGCGTTTTGTCGCCATCGATTAAGCCAACACCTACATTTGTCCACATACATTCACACTGGCCGGTTTCGGTCACACTACTGCTGCTGCCCGACTACGGCCCTTCATTGTTCTTGTTCCCGGGGAAAACCATGCACGTGACTAGTTGCGTACGGTCTGTGCCATGCATCCAGTGAATTTCATACATGGGTAAGACTACAGAAATCCTACTCCTACTTACTAGTTTTACAGAAACTTTAAAGCAACTCCAATGAAACGACCCAAACGGACATATGTTTTGTCTGTTTTTTGTTTGTTTGGGTCAGTCAAACGAACATCCATATCCGCTTTTTGATTTGAGTCTATATGTGTGTCTAACGGATGACCGACGCATTTTTGTCATGTCCGTCTTGGCATTTCGTCAAACACGTAGAAGGCACCGGCAACGCGGACGACGGCTGCAGCAGCACAGTCCCGGCGCGGGCGCGAGGCGAAGCCGGCCGCCGGGTGCGGCTGAGACGAGCGTCCGATAGTACAGAGCTGCTGAGTGCCACCCAGTGCTCGATTCCAAAACAATAGCAACGCGCGCGCCGCTCGCTTTGGGCGAGGAAGCGAGCTAGCTCATACTAGCGCGTTTGTGATGTACTGATGTACTGGGGCGTCATTTTGCTCGGTGCTGCTGGCCGTGGCCTCCGTGCAGTCGTCGCCCGACACCTGGCTCCCCGGGCCCGTCCCAAGCTCGAGCTCGCCCAGCACCTGGCTCGCCGCGCCCGCCCTCTATTATTAGAAAAAACCTTATACACTAGCAGTAGCGCTGGACAAAACAGGGTGCTACTGTGACTTAGTAATAACGTTTTTAAATAAACTGCGCTACTGCTATTACTTTAGCAGTAACGCGTTCCGCGAAACCGCGCTGCTGCTATATTTGTACTGGAAGCAGATGACTAGCCCCACTTAGCAGTACCGCATACCACTGACCAGCGCTACTGCTACGGCCCGTAGCAGTAGCGCGTTTCTCTGAAACGCGCTACTCCTTACTTACCTTATTCTGAAGCGGTTCATCCTGCGCACTCACTCCCTCTCATTCACTCTCGCTCGCACCGAACCCGTACGTCGTCCGCCGCCACCGCGCTGCTCCTCGCCGAGGTACTCCCTCCTCCCTCCTACTCTCCTCCTCCTCCGGCCGCCCTCCTTCCACCGCCCCTTTCCCTCCTCCTCCTCCTCCGGCTGCCCCCTCCCTTCTCCTCCTCCGGCCGCCCCCTCCTCCTCCACCCCCGGCCCTCCCTCTTCCTCCTCCGGCCGCCCCGTCCCCCTCCTCCCCCGCCCCCTCCGTCCTCCGATCCCACCGGCCTCCTCCCCCTCCTCCTGTCTCCTTCCTACTCCCTTCCCCTCCTCCATCCATCTTTTTTTTCTGTTTTTCACTTTAGTTTTTTACTATTGTATAATGTAGTTTTTTACTGGTTTTTAGTAAGTGTTTAAAATAATTAATAAGTAAATTAATAAACTAATTGAACTAGTTTAGTTTTAGTAAGAACTAGTTGAATTAATATAACTAATGTATTTTTAGTAAGAAAATTAATATAACTAGTTGAACTAGTTTATTTTTAGAAAGAACTAGTTTATTTCTATTTATAGTAAGTTTATATTTAGTAAGAACTAGTTGAACATGTCACATTTGTTGTTATTTTTTTAGTTTAAGCAATTATTCCCGCATCGATGTCGACGATGCCTATCCCGCATCCTTGTCGTCGATACCCGTCGTCCGTTAAGGTTTTAGTTGTATTAGTGATGTTATATGTATGATACTATTCGGGATGTATTAGAGATAACTTATAGGATTTTTGTTTTTGCAGAAATCAAGGAGCCTCTCCATCATCCCCGTCGTCGTCCCCGTCACCGACCCCCTCCGATCTCGAGGTGAGACCAGCCAAATCTCCATGTCAATATGAGTCATATAAGATATGATGTAGATACAAACATGTATATCTTGTGTTGCTCAAATAGGATATGTGATTGCCCCAGTGGCCGGTCATGTTCATGTTACACCTCCAAGTGGCCTATATTTTGCCGGAGTGTTGATTAATTTCCGTTCTGGCAAATTTCAGGCGCTCGATATGTCCTGTTTTAGCAAAGGTCATGTCGGAATTTTCCGTGAATTTTGGAATGATTTGTGCTAGAATATGTAGGAAATATCGAGTGGCCTGGATTTTCTAGAAAGATAATTAAACGATATTTTGAGTTGACTTTAAGTCTATCAAGGCCGAAAAATCCCGACTGTTGTCGTGGGGTGTAATGCACTCGGGAACAAGAAAAGACTCGACAGATCGATAGTCAACCCTGGATGAATAATAATGATCTAATTTAGGTTTTTTAGTACATATATTTAATTGTACAAGTTTAATATTTGAATTATGAACATAGGAAATGTCGTACTCGGACGACGAAAGTCTCCCGGGGGAGTGCGACTGGTGCCACAACGACCGGGGTTTCTGCGACAGGCCTCACCTGGACGAAGCTCGGCGCTTCAGCATTAAGCTCGAAGAGGCCTTCGATTGTGATACGGTAAGCTACGACGCAAAGTGTTTTTTCTTAATTAAGCTCGACTTCTACTACTTCAACGTGTAATTTTTGTCTTTTACAATTCGACTAGCTTATCCCGTGCCGTGCAAGACACTATGTCTTGGATAGGATGGGTTTCTAAGATCATGAGAGGAATGAAACAAAGAAAATTAACCTAAGGACCCATCATCGTATGGATTTTGAGGTAAATCTATACAATTCTGAGAGCGTATCCCATTTTAGTTGCCCGGGTTGGGAAGCACTTTGCAAGATGTATGATTTTCAAGAGGGTATGTTTGCCATGGGTCTTGGTGATCCTGACATCGACTAAGACAATTTGGACATTTGGGTCCTTGTTGATACGCTTTCAATTCTACCGCTATGTGAGTTTCTCAAACATAGTTATTAACTAATTTATATTGTTCATTTCAAAATAGTTGACAACTTATTTCTATTGACAGCTTATTTTCATTGTTCAAGCAATGTGCGGAACATGGTAGATAGAACCTACTACACCGATGGCTCTGAGTTAACTTATCAGAAGAAAAATCATCTGGTCGCATTTTGTACTGATCTTGAGAATTACAATATCTATAATAAAACTCCTCCACATTATGGTCAATACGTGCCACTAGTGCACGTGTTGAACTACAGTAACACCCATGCAGATGCCATGGTAAGATTTTTTACTATTACGACATCCGTGCATCTTTTGCATAAATTCTTTTAAAACATAACTACATTGCTAACTACGGAGTTATTACTATGTTTTTCAACAGAAAATCCCAGATAATTGTGTGCCTCATCTGATGTATCAGAATGATCGCCTTGATATTTTGAACATACAACCAGGTCATCCTACGAATCTCACCTGTCCATACCGGATTTCTAAAACCGGTGAACACATGATAATCAAAGAATGGAAAAAAATGTATGAACAATCGTAAGGAGGTTCTTGGAAGCAACATTGTGCGAAAGGCAAGAATTGGAGACAGGATAATCTCCATTCTCCATAATGGAGAGTCAGGGGCTATCTTATTTTATGCTATTTTACCTAAGATAATATAGTAGGTCCTAAGAGAATGTAGTAGGTCCTATGAGGTACAATATGTTTATGAGAGTTGATGATGATGAGTAGTTGTGATTATGTCTAGTGACCAACTTGTATGTGATGTCTCATTCATGAAAACGATGATCATGATGAGGTGTTATATGATGATAAGTTCTTAATGATATGATGATGATGATATATTATAACATTGGGTGAAAAAACCGCGGATTAGTTTCAAGTGGATATCCATCCACTTGAAACTAGTTCAAAGTTCTTTCTCCCAGTGATGTAATAACTCATTATGATGTAAAATCATTCTCTAAATTGCTGCGATATGAAAACTTGTATAAAGGTGTATGAATATAACATGAAATAAAAAAGAAATATGAAATAATAATAGTAGCGCGTGCTAGGAGAAGCGCTACTACTAATTACCAGTAGCGCTCATAGTACAAAGCGCTATTACTAAGTCGATATAGAAGTAGCGTGGTCCAACACACGCTACTGCTAACCTTTAGCTGTAGCGCCCAGTGGTGGAGCCAGGATTTTTTACATGGGTATGCGAAGCTATATTTTTTTGTATCATATTTTTATATATGACATGAAAGTTCATGATGACCATGATGAACTATAATTTGTCTTTCCAGAAACAATCTCGAATAGTCTAGTGGCATTTTGAAAATAATGAGAAAAATATAGTTTAACACTATAGTCTACAATTCCAATATCACTGCCAACTGCCAAGTCAATTTAGCTCCTCTCTCAAGTGTTAACTGAACAAATGCAAATTAGTGCTTAAATCCGATTGAATGCAACAGACTACAATGAATTAGCTAATAAAATTATTCTGAAAGAAAATCAATCAATATATTGAAGATCATTCTGTGTTCTCAAAAATAAGAAATCCAGATGACAAGCTCACATAATTACGGTATTGCGTTGTTGATGTGAAGTGTGCTGCATGCGCCATGCTTGTTGAGGACAAGGCGAGATATTGGAATATAGCAGGAGGGCAAGAGGCAGGGCTGGTATATTGATCCGATAGCAGCCCAAGCTAATACTTAGGCCCAGACGGGTAAGAATGAAGCGGGAGGGTACGGGGTGGCTATGCATTTCGTTTTTTCCTGAGTTCTACACGTGAAAAGACTGCTATCATGCATATACATGTATGTATGGACATATATACTGATTCCCTTTTGCCAAAATTGTTGGGTATGCATTGCATACCCTTGAATAAGTCTAGCTCCGCCCCTGGTAACGCCGTACTAGTAGCGCTGCACCCCACGCTACTGATAGGCTTTAAACAAGCGCTACTGCTAGGGTTTTCCCTAGTAGTGCCCGCTCGCCGAGCCGCGCCCGCCCCGAGCTCGCCCGGCACCTGGCTCGCCGTGCCCGTCCCGAGCTCGAGCTCGCCCGGCACCTGGCTCGCCGCGCCCCGGCTAACGTGCTCACCGCGCCCGACCGTCCCTCCCTGAGCTCGCCGCGTCCACCCCTGCAGCAGCTCACCGAGGCTGCAACAGCTCTCGCCCCAGCCGCGCCCCGCACGCCCCTCGCGCTGCGCGCCCACAGCAGCTCATGCCCCGTACGCACCCAGCGGCAGCTCACGCCTCGCCCGCCCCCGGCACTGCGCGCCCACAGCAGCTTGACGCAAAGCTCGACGCCAGTAGCAAGTCGAGCTCGTCGGCATGGACGGGTGTGCTCTGTGCTGCGGGGAGATCCACAGACTCACAGGGTGGGTGGGAGAGCGAAAAAGGCAAGATGGGATGGATGGGTGGATGGCAGGTGGGGTAGCGCGGGCATGCAGCGGACAGTGGAAGATGAGAGGGAGGCAGAAAGCGTCCGCTTTGTGTCGCTTCGGACCCAAATCAGTCCCAAATTTGAGCCTGAAATGGATCCGCGCGGACATAAAGCGGACGCAAAATGAAAATGAGTCTGTGCGTTGGGTCATCGTTTTTGTCCACGCAAACCCAAACAGACATGGGCGGACGAAATGGGGCGACCCCATTGAAGTTGCTCTAACGTACTTATGAGGGGGAATAACCACCAAAATGAACCGTCGTCATATCGCACTCATAATGCGTAAGATTTTTGTTAAACGGTTACACGCAATTATATACTGGCCTGATTCATGATTTGGAAACTCGTTTGGCCTTTGTATGTGTTTTAGTCCTTAATTAATTTAAATGAGATCCATGCATGCAGCAATTCGCAGAGATGGCATACGCCAGCCATCACACTTTTTTTCCTTTTGCCTTTAGGCCTCTTTTGGTTCATAGGATAGGATTATCGTAGGAATAGGAATTTTATAGGAAATAAGATGATGTGTATCTCAAATCGTATGAGTAGGAATAAGAAACGAGATGTCATTTGGTTGACATCAAAGGAATTTTTTCATTGAGTCTAGGCTTATTTTTATTTTCCTATGAGATGTGGAGGATAGGAATCAATCCTATGTAGGAATAGGAATCCATTCCTATGAACCAAAGGGCTCTAAAGGAAAAAAATCATATCCTCTAGAATTCCTATGAAATTACTCCAAACCAAAGGAGGCCTTAAAATTTGAATATGTTGTATCTTTTGAACCGAAAGTGCAATCCATATTTTGTTTGCGTACTCGTGCTCCTTGTGATGAGAGCATTGAAACAAGACCAGTCTTCAATATGCTTTGACAAATTTTAAAAACCTCTGCAAGTTACACCTATTACAACTTGATAAGAAGAGATAACTAAGACTAGTGAGATTGCGTGAAAAAAGGAATAATGGTAGGAGAATAAGGACTAGTACTGTCGACGATGATGCATGCATGATTGTTTTTGCATGTAGCTGCATGCATGGCCTTGTCTAGGCCTCTGAGTTTGTCTGTCTCTCCGAGGAAGAAGCTAATCTATGTACTGTGGAGCGCAGCGCACATACGTTGACACCTCGACAGGTCCAGCGAGACACGTAAACCCATGCAACGCCGCGAAAGAAAGCACTAGTAGGAGTAGTAAACTGTGAAAGAGGAGAACTACTATGCATTGCACCTGTAATAATTCAGAGTAGGAGTAGTAATTCAGAGTTATTTGGCGCCATGTATAAAAATGGTCTGACACACATTAAACATCAATTTCAGATTCAATTCAAAATTTGGCCATATAGACAACCCTGCGGGTCCAGTGCTACGTGGTGACTGCACCCAGCCTCGTGTGGTCCATATTTCATCCATTCATGGATGCATGATTTTTACTCCCTGTATGGCATGCATGTACATGCAGATGCGGATCCGATGCTTGACGCTGATGAATGAACTAAATTACATAGAAACCACTTGATGTATTAGTTTCAAGTTAAAAAAAACTATGGGTTTTAAATTAAAACTACACAGAAAAATTTGAAAGACTCCCGTAAGGCTATGTTCGGTTAAGCCCCACCCCCGCGTGGATCGGGCCCAAACCCCGCGGATCACCGTGGGTTTCGCCTCGGCCGGGACCAGATCTTGGCCTGGCTTTTAACAACTTTCGGTTAGACCCGGCGTGGATCACGCCCCTCCCAAATCCCTTCCAAATCGCGTGGAAGCCACCGGGATATAACCCACGCATCCCACCCTGCGGAAACAAATCCCGTCGCTCTGTCTCTCGTGAAACGGTTACGCGCTCTCTCCCGGTTTCGTGGCTGATAGGAGGGAGGAGATCTCGGGAGGGAGTAACCGAACTGAATTTCATAGGAAGGGATTTGTGAGGAGGGTGTTGGCAGGGGGTGGGTGACATGAGGGGATTCACCCAATCCTTGCAGGGGTTGATTCCTCGTGGGGAAGGAAACCACAACAACCGAACCTAGCCTAAAGCAGAAGTAATTTGGTGACGGACCAATCTGGCTAAATTTCATAAGAAATGGACATATGGTTTGAAAGGACATAGACAAATTTGAATTTTACTGCAGTCTGCAGTAGAGTAGCAATCATTCAGTGTAAAATGTCAACTAACATCAAATTACAAGGAGAGTGAACAGAGGTGGCGTGACATAGAGATAGAAAACATGTAACGTGACACTGCTGATTAGGAACGTAGCCAAAACCCATAGAATGAAGAATAAAAAGGGTTGCAAAGTCAAAGGTTTCAAAATTCAGGGAGAACACAAGCACAAAAAACATGGGAAGTAATATTTTGGTTTCTCTCACTAGATAGATAGCCATCTCTTGCAGTAACTAGAAAACACTGTAAACCCAACACTAACATACAATGCAATACATACGTTCAGTAACACAACAACATACTAATTAACCATCAATTTTAACAGCCACACGGTAGATCCATCGATAATGTGGATCTCAACTCATCAACAAGTAGATATGGAACGCATCAATGGATGGATGAATGGGAGTAGCTAGACGTTATCTATCTAGAAATGTGTTAAAGTGTGGTCAGAGCGTCAACATTACCTAGGCCTTGTACAATACAAGATGCTTAGGGGAGATGCTTACAGAAATAAACCGATTTATTTTAAACCACCGGTGCTTATTTGTAGTTGATACTCTTAAGAAAAAACTCATTTCATTTTCAAAAGCATCTCTCTAAGCATTTTGCATTTAGAAGGTCTTAGACGCGCACTCCATGCGTATATGTTGAGATAGGTAGGAGACATACACGTAAGCATAAGCATGCAACAAAATATTTAGGAGCTAGAGATCGAGATCCACACAGCCAAGCGTATATTTGTCCATATGGCTTTCACTTTGTATATGCATGTGCATGGTCCCGGCCGGGCCCATCGACCACACCACACGATATTATTTGTGATCAAGAGAGAGAGAGAGAGAGCATGCGCATCCTGAAAACGATACTAGTACACTGCAGCGTTTTGTCGCGATCGATATATATGAATCATCTGGTATGTACCATTCAATTAAGCCAACACCTAAATTTGTCCATATATATTCACACCGGCCGGTCTCGGTCACACTACTGCTGCTGCATGCCCGACTACGGCACTTCATTGTTCGTGTTCCCTGGGAAAACCATGCACGTGACTAGTTACGTACTGTCTGTGCCATGCATCATATCCAGTGAATTTCATACATGGGTAAGACTACAGAAATCCTACTCCTACTTACTAGTTTTACAGAAACTTTACGTACTTATGAGGGGGAATAAGCACCAAAATAAACCATCGCCATATCGCAGTCATAACGCGTAAGATTTTTGTTAAACTGTTACGTGCAATTACATACGTCCCGATTAATGAATTGGAAACTCGTTTGGCCTTTGTATGTGTTTTAGCCCTTAATTAATTTAGATGAGATCCATGCACTAGTAGAAAACGGAGCTTTAAAACCGGTTTGTAAGGACCTTTAGTGCCGGTTATGGAACCGGCACTAAAGTGTGGGCACTAAAGCCCCCCCCCCCCCCCCCCCCCTTAGTACCGGTTCGGCACAAACCGGCGCTAAAGTGCCACCACGTGAGCTCGCGCCCTGGTATGGGGGACCTTTAGTAAATTATGGAAAAAAAAATTGATTTTTTTTATTTTTAATTTTTCTGAATTATTTGATGATTTAGTCTCTAATCACCTCTCTTAACTGCTCAAGTGTGGATCACTCATTCCAAATCATCTAACTTCCCGACCGATCACCCATCCCTCTCACTACTCCAGCCCGAGCACGCTTAACTTTCGGGTTCTATTCTCCTTCGTTTCCGAGTCTGCACTTGTTGTTTTCCTGACAATAGTAAGATGTCAATCCTATTAATCCTCAGGAGTTTAGCTTGAGCATGAAGTCACACATTTCACCTTTTGAGTTTGAAACTATTATTCTAAAAAAACAGTAATTATTTAGTAACGCTAATATTTCTTGAATAAGTTTGACCATAGTTTGACCACAGT
The DNA here is from genome assembly GCF_056163025.1 of Triticum urartu. Taxonomy (NCBI): domain Eukaryota; kingdom Viridiplantae; phylum Streptophyta; class Magnoliopsida; order Poales; family Poaceae; genus Triticum; species Triticum urartu. The sequence continues at coordinate 618,822,723 of NC_141876.1, forward strand.
TTGACCAGATTTGACCAAAATTCAAAAAATTGAAATAATTATTTAGTAACACTAATATTCTTGAATAATTATGTAGTAACATTAATACTTCTTGAATAAGTAGTTTGACCAGATTTAACCAAATTTTTTTAAAAAAACTGAAATTTGACCATATCTTTTTTTCCTTTTGGAATTTGAAGATTCTAAAAAATTCCAAACAGGCCGTAGGCAGTCTCCATCGGATGCGTATTTTCGTGCTGAATTTTTTGATATATTATACGTTTTTTTCCGACATCGTATGCAAAAGTTATAGCCGTTTTACATTTTCCATACACTTTTTGCAAAACATGTCCAAATTTAAGTTTTCAAATTTTCCTAACTAGTAGATGTAGTAATATAACTACCTCTCGAAGGATTTTATTTTTTCTGAAGTTTTTATCATTTTCTTTTGATTTTTTCAAAACTGAAATGGCGATACACGCGTTGGGGGGGGGGGTAGAGTTTGAAAATTGCCCCCTTTAGTGTGGGTTCATGGCACGAACCCACACTAAAGGCTTGTCCCCTTTAGTGTGGGTTCGTGGCACGAACCGGTACTATAGGTTAGACCTTTAGTACCGGTTTGTGTCACAAACCGTCACTAAAGGGGCTCGTGGGGCCCTGGCCTGACGCCAGCCTGCCACCACTCCTTTAGTACCGGTTCGTGGCACGAACCGGTACTAAAGGTTCATTACGAACCGGTACTATTGATCGCCGCCACGAACCGGTACTATTGATCATATTAGTGCCGGGTTTTTTACAAACCGGCACTAATGTTCTTCACGTTTGACCCTTTTTCTACTAGTGATGCATGCAGGAATTCGCAGAGATGGCATACACCAGCCATCACACCTTTTATTTTTCTTTTGCCTTTAAAATTTGAATCTGTTGTATCTTTTGAACCGAAAGTGCAATCTATGTTTCGTGTGCATACTCGTGTTCCTTGTGACGAGAGCTTTGAAAAAAGACCAGTCTTGAATAAGCTTTGACAAATTTTGAAGACTTTAGCAAGTTGCAGCTATTAAAACTTGATAAGCAGAGATATTATGAAGATCAAGGTGGTGCCACGGTTGGACAAAGATATTATCGCTTGGGCGCCTGAGCGTTCTGGATCGTTCACAGTCCGGAGTGCTTATCGTCTATCATATGATGAGATTCACCGTCAGACTACAGTCGCATCGAGTAGGGCACCGGACGGGCGACGTGCCGTTTGGGCACTTATATGGAGGTGCCCTACTCCACCAAAGGTGCGTATCTTTGCATGGCGTTTGGTCACAAATTCACTGGCTAATTGGGTGATAAAAAATCACGGAAACTTGAGGTGTCTAACCTTTGTCTGCTGTGTGCGATGGAACCGGAGGACACGTTCCATACATTCTGTAGATGCCCATTGGCTGTTGCTTTGTGGAACGCCATGCAGGAAAAATGGCTATTGCCGGACTTAGCTTCAATGAGGAATACAGGCCCTGAGTGGCTTTTTGATCTTCTGTATAAGCTAAATGAAGATGATCGCATGCATGTGTTGATGGTGCTGTGGAGGAGTTGGTATGTACGTAATGAAATAGTACACCATAAGCTACCACCTCCAATTGAAGCTTCCTGCAGATTTCTAATTAGCTATGCTGAATCTCTTCGATGCATCAATCATTTTCCAACCACTGACATCATCAAAGAGAAGATGGTGCCGCCGCCGATTGGGTATAGTTCTACAATGATAAATACAACAACGCAACATGCAGCCACAGTCCAGTGGTCTGCCCCGCCGGCCGGTCGCGTGAAGCTGAATGTTGACGGGTCGTTCATTGATACCGATGGTGGATTAGCAGGAGCCGGTATGATCCTATGTGATAATGATGGCAACATTATCTTCTCCGCTTGTCGTTCTATCTTGCATTGTTCCGGACCGCTCCAGGCTGAGTTGTTGGCATGTCAGGAGGGATTAAGCCTTTCTCTACAATGGTCTACTCGCCCGGTAGACATCGAGATGGACTGCATGGATGCAGTCAAGTTGATCAAGTCACCTACCCTTGACAGATCGCCACATAGAATGATAGTTCAGGATATTAAAAGGCTCTTTGGTGAAAGGGATATCTCTATTGCTCATGTAAGTAGGAATCAGAACGTTGTTAGCCACACACTTGCTGCTTTCGGACAATCGGAGGGCCGAACTGCAGTTTGGTTGCGCTTTGGACCTGCAGACGTTCCTCTGCTATGTAGGAACGAATATTCCAACAGTTGAGCAATGAAATCCTTTTAACCCCGCAAAAAAAAACTTGATAAGCAGAAACCCTAAACAGGAAATAGAAACATGGTAAAACTTGGTACGAGTATGTACTCCCAACATCTACATGACATGAATGGGTTAAGAAGAGATAACTAAGACTAGTGAGATTGCGTGAAAAAAGGAATAATAGTTGGAGAATAAGGAATGGTACTGTCGACGATGATGCATGCATGATTGTTTTTGCATGTAGCTGCATGCATGGCCTTGTCTGGGCCTCTCTTCGAGTCTGTCTGTCTCTCCGAGGAAGAAGCTAATCTAGGGACTGTGGAGCGCAGCGCACATACGTTGACACCTCGACAGGTCCAGCTAGACACGTACGCCCATGCAACGCCGCGAAAGAAAGCACTAGCAGGAGTAGTAAACTGTGAAAGAGGAGAACTACTATGCATTGCACGCATAGTAATTCATAGTTATTTGGCGCCACGTATATGTATGGTCTGACACACATTAAACATCAAATTCAGATTCAATTAAAAATTTGGCCATATACACAACCCTGCGGGTCCAGTGCTACCTGGTCACTGCACCCAGCCTCGTGTGGTCCATATTTCATCCATTCATGGATGCATGATTTTTACTCCCTGTATGACATGCATGTACATGCAGATGCGGATCTGATGCTTGACGCTGATGAATGAACTAAATTACAAATAATGTGTTCAAACTTCAAATAATGTTTTAGTTTTAACTTCAAATAATGTGTTCAAACTCAAAGGACATAGTCAAATTTGAATTTTACTGCAGTCTCCAGTAGACTAGCAATCATTCAGTGTAAAATGTCAACTAACATCAAATTATAAGGAGAGTGAACAGAGGTGGCGTGACATAGAGAAAGAAAGCATGCAACGTGACACTGCTGATTAGGAACGTAGCCAAAACCCATAAAACGAAGAATAAAAAGGGCTGCAAAGTCCAAGGTTTCAAAATTCAGGGAGAACACAAGCACAAAAATCATTGGAAGTAATATTTTGGTTTCTCTCACTAGATAGATAGCCATCTCTTCCAGTAACTAGCAAACACTGTAAACCCAACACTAACATACAATGCAATACATACGTTCAGTAACACAACAACATACTAATTAACCATCAATTTTAACAGCGACACGGTAGATCCATCGATAATGTGGATCTCAACTCATCAACAAGTAGATATGGAACGCATCAATGGATGGATGAATGGGAGTAGCTAGACGGAGGCGTCGTAGTTGGACCGGAAGATGGCACTATTCCTGAGGATGTACTGGTGGTAAACCGTGGCCACGGCGGCGCCGATGAACGGGCCAACCCAGAAGATCCACTGGTCGTCCCAAGCCTTGCCGCCATTGTACACCACGGCGGCGCCAAAGCTCCTTGCTGGATTGATCCCGGTTCCGGTGACGGGGATGGTGGCGAGGTGCGCCATGAGCACGGCGAACCCGATGAGCAGCGGCGCCAGCACCGGGACGTGTGGATCCCGGGCGATGCGCTTCGGGTCGGTCGCTGAGAAGACGGTGTACACGAGCACGAAGGTGCCGGCGATCTCGGCGATGAGACCCGCCGTCCTGGAGTAGCCCGGCGCGAGCTCGTTGGCGCCGCCACCGTAAAGCACGTAGTGGTGGCCGCCGTGCACGGCCCTCACCAGCGCCGCACCGCAGATGGCGCCGACGCACTGCGCCACCATGTAGAGGAAGGCTCTGGGAAGGGACACCTTGCGCGCCAGCAGTAGCCCGAACGTCACGGCTGGGTTGATGTGGCCGCCGGAGATGCCGGCGGTGCAGTAGACGAGGACAGCGATCATGCCGCCGAAGGCCCACGCGATGCCCAGCACGCCGGCGCCGCTGCACGCCTGGGCGTCCGTCTGGCGCTTGTGGCCGACCACGGTGGCCACGGCGACGTAGACGAAGAGCAGCGTGGCGGTGAACTCGGCGATGACGGCACGGTACAAAGACCACTTACCCAGCTCGCCGGCGTCCACCAGCGGCGCCGGAGGAGGGTCGAGGTAGTCCTTGGCGCTGCCGTTGCTGATAACTTCGTTGTCCATGGCCTCCGGACTTAGCTTCCCTTGTGCTGCTGCCATAGGCATGATCGATCTCGGGCTCTGGGCTGATTAATCAAGGATCAATCGGCAATAATGGATGTCCATAACCCGGCAAGGATGCATGTATATATAGAGCATGGCCAGCCTAAATGAGCATATATGTTTGCCCTAGCATAATGCCACCCACCATTTCCATACTTTTACTGCGACAAGTACCATGTACTGATTTACAAGCCATACCTCTCTTTTTTAGTGCCGCGGCACCGTTTTTGCAGAAGTGGACATAGATTTGTACATTGTATAATTATTTTCTTACCAAGACCTAAATTGAAACATACAGGTTGTATCCCCCCCCCCCCCCCCCCAACACACACACACACACACCGGGTCAGCATGGATTGTTGACAAACTTTTGTAATTGTAATTATTTGTTTATTGATCTTTTGACTACCTATGACTCCGATGAAGACTGCGTAGATGTCCTTGGAAATTAAGATTATTAAAAAATGCGTAGGTAGTTGCTAAAAATAACTAAATCTAGTGAAATAAAAATATAAGCTTGAAAAGCAATAAAAGCAATAAAAGAAAGTCTCTAAGAATATAATATGAACTTTTGAATTACCGTTAAAAATATCATTTCGGAAGAAAATGTGAAAAATGACTAATGCATGTATGATGTGGCAGCGTTACATGCATAGACTAATGCCAAAAATGATTGTAATTTATAAGTTCGCTTATGTGGCAATTTTGCGTGGCTTAGTGGGAGAAAAAACTTAAATGCATGGCCTTAGTGGGGACGTTCGATTATGTAGCGGATTTTGCATGGCTTAGTAGGAGAGAAGAGTTATATGCATGGCCTTAGTGGAGTCGTTGAGGCGGACACTTTGCATATTAAGAGAATTGGGATCACCTTCTTAAAAATGTAAGATTTGTGTTAAGATTATTTTTCTTTAGCGGTATGCATGTGATGATCCTACATTCCAACTATGCCAGCCAGCTTTTGGGTATATATTTACTTAGTATCTGGCTCACCGAGTGGTGAAAGTTAATTTCGTTCCCGGCAATCGAGCAAGGACATATTGCAGGGCATCCCTCGACATTGCGTGCAGGACTGTAGATGGGAAGGACCAGACACGTACGCTGCCGACTAAAAGATCACTAATCTGACGAAAATGCCCCCTTGGTCAGATCATTTAGCTGGTTGCACAAATGAAAGGACGAAAGGATTACAGGAGCAGCTGAGCTTAACTAGCCGTGGCATGTGTATATTCGATTTCCTCAGCTGAGCTTAACTCATTCTTGGCTACCAAATACTCCCTCTATTACAATAATAACAGCGTTTAAGGAGTACTAATTAATTAGCAGTGACTAGCTAGGTGAGATAATTACTGTACTACTTGCCTGGTGTACGTCTTTGGTGCATGCATGCGCGGACAACTTTTTCCTTTTGAACAGCATGGATGGATGTATGGATGTGAACAAACCTGCATGCATGCAGCTGCCGGCAATATGCATGTGCCTTCCCGTGTTGTGTTGTCAATCTGTCCTCTGGATGAACATGACTCGCCCATTCATGCGTGTTTTGACACATAAATATCTAACGGTTGCTTTTTTTCTTCTTCATCCAACGGTCGAGTTTTTTGTCTGACGTCCAGCTGTGAGCTGCTGAGCTGCTAGCTTCCTTTTCGTTTTCGTGATCACCATACGTGTTTTTCGAGGAATAGTGCCTTCAAATGTGACTTTGCCGACATGCTAGTCGATCATCGACAAGGAGCCAGAGGATTACAACAAGTTGGGGCAACCGTCGCCCAAAGCCTCAAATTTGTTCTTGGGGTGAAATCACATAATCTGACCTCCTAAGTCACCCATGCATCATTTCATTTCGAGAGGCGTCGCTTTTGGAGAAAGTTTCTCGCAGTTTGGGTGTTGCCACCAGGGTGGTTGATGTTGCTAAATGATTATTGGGGTCTTGCCAATTATTTTCCTTTTGTTTTCTTTTTTAATAATTAGAGGTGTGCATCATTGAGGTCTCGACTAGCTGTTGACAATGTGTCGTTGAGGTCTCGACTAGCACAAACCATAATTAGAGGTGTACTATTGATATTAGTATGTTAGCATTTATCGGGGGGAAAGGAGCAATGGCAACCACCAGACACAGGGCCGAGAACATGGTGATCAAGGTAGGACTTGTTGGCATACACAGACAAAAAGAGTGGTGACCATGATGTTCTATTACGTAAGGACTATTTTCTGAATCATTAACTCCTTTGTATGAGACACAATCAGTGGTATTGGTCATTGGTGCCCTTGTACCCAGATCGGATCATGAGCCATAGCTATGTCTTTCTCTCCCTTTTTAATTTTCGGATGGCCCAATCCCTATAGCGCTAGTATTTTCCATTTGCAGCTTTTTGTATGTGTAATCTCCAAGTTGGGTTCTCTCTGACCATCTTGGACATAAATAGGTCGGTATAATTGTTTCCTTAAAATCATGTTTTTGTGATCATTAGCTTGGTCATTTAATACTGGGATCAAGCTATAGAATGAACAACTGACCTAGTAAAATATGAACCCAAAAGCTCGACGGAGGATCTCCTTAATATAGGTCTCCCTACTTGTGGGTGTTATACAAAGGTGTGGCAAGTGTGCCAAGTAAATGACTAAGTTGACCCCTCACAAAAATAAATAAATAGTAGCGACAAACTCGATGAAGTTTAATGCATATGCGCCATGATTAATCTAGACTTAGGGATTTAGATTAGATGGCTTGGAAATTCAACGAGCAAGGACAAAAGGAATATATTTCTTCATAATATAGACCAATTAAATCGTTTGGCGCATAGCATATAATAGTAAGCGTATAGTCGCCTTACATGACACTTTTGCATATGTGGTGGAGAGAGACATGAAAAGTTAAGGGGAGTGGGCTCTCACGCAAGGACCTGTCTCTACACGTGTACTTAGGCAAATACAATAAATTTGAAGAAAGAGGAAAGAGAAGGTGGAAAAAGTACTAGTCTTATAATCAATCTTATAGCCAACCATACTATATGAGTGATTATATATGATAGCTTTACATGACATGTCAATATTATATAGGCAACAACATGCTATACTATTAGACATGCTCTAATGTTGTTGTAGCTATATGTTGTACATGTTGGGGTAGCTATGCTTATTTTATATTAGTCAAGTTAGTTATTTCGTGTGATAGACGTACTTCCAGTGTGGTGCTGTGCAGCATGGATGGATGATTTATTGGCTCCCTCAGTGTAGCTAAGGTAGGAGCATGTAGTCCTCTCCACATCTACATGACATGGATGGGATGAGATAAGACAATTTAGGGAGTAGTGATTGATTGCTTGGAACGTTGTCATTGGTGCGCGTGAATGAAGGAATTGGAGAAGGAGAGAATAAGGATAAGCATATACAGTACTTCTGTATGGATGGAGGATGAATGATTCATCATGAATGAATAATTGGTTTTGTGTATAGCTGCATGCATGCATGCATGCATGGCTTTCTCTGGTCACCCACACGGCCGGGGAGAGAGAGAGACAGAGAGAGAGAGATTGAGACTGCACTGAACTGTAGGAGGCAGGTACACATGCAACAACACACGCAATAATAGAAACTCATACGGACGCGCATACGGACTGTACAATGAAATGTACGCATGTGAACGCATCCTAGCTAGGTAGCTGCAGCGTGAATCGATCTGGTCGGCATCGATCTATATGACCATTGTCATTGTCGATCCAGTTCCCCCCCGAACCATGCATGTGATGTGAGTGAGTCACCACGGCCCGGCCACACCACCTACGTACATACTCCCTTCATTTTTTAAGTCCGCATATAAGGTTTGGTCAAAGTCAAGCTTTATAAAATTTAATTAATTTTATATTAAAAAATATAAACATTCACAATATAAAACTAATATTATCAGATGCATCATGAAACGTATGTTCATACTATATAGTTTTAGTATTATAGATGTTTATATCTTTTTATATAAATTTAGTCAAACTTTGTGCAGTTTGACTTTGACCAAATCTTATATGCGGAGTAAAAAGAAACGGAGGGAGTACGTGTTCCCAACTGATGTACATATTTGTGTAGGTACCTTCGCAGCTGCAGATCGATCGTAGAGATACCATACTCCCTCCATTCCACAATGTAGTGCTTCTTCTATCCCCGTGCTTCAACTTTGACCATAAATTTAACTACCAAGACCGATTACGGCGGGAGCAAAAATTATATCAGTGAATTCGTATTCGAAATAAGTTTTCAATTATATAATTTTTTCTCCCGCCGCAGTTGGTCTCGTTGGTTAAATTTATGGTCAAAGTTGGAACTCAGAAAGCGCGGGCGCACTATATTTTGAAATGGAGGGAGTACTTAATTTGTACCAGGATCTAGGGGAAGGAGTCACCTTGTACTTCCTCCGTCCGGAAATACTTATCATCAAAATGAATAAAAGAGGATGTATCTAGATGTATTTTATTTCTAGACACATCCCTTTTTATTCATTTTGATGACAAGTATTTTCGGACGGAGGGAGTACAAAATAGACAACGTATTGTATATGCATATCTCATTGACATGATATATCGAGGGAGGGGACCTTACTTAGAGCATATCCAACAGCCGCGGAACGTGCGGCGCGCTAAAAAGTATTTTGCAGCGTGCTCATCGCCTGGAAAAGCGTGGCGGGCAGTTGTGGCTTCCGCAGCCATGCTAAAATTTAACGCGCGCGCGTAGCTCCAGCAGGCGCGCTAAAATGCAGAGCACGCTATCGCACGAAACATTGTATACATATTTTTTAAATAAAAACAATACATATTTCATAGATAATAAAAGCGATACATAGATATTTTACATAGTTCATAGCATAGATCGATAACATAGATAAATAAAACTACAGTGCAACTACATACTACGGTGCAACTAGATGAACTATGGTGCAACTACACCCTACTCTGAGTCATCCTCGTCCTCATCCGGACTGGTGTTGTGTGGGGTATCGATCCACATGTCCTCCCAACGAGGATCATTATCCCCAAAGATCGCATCTCCCCACCTGCCTCAACGATATCACACTGCGATATCACCAGGGCCTTCTGCCGACGCCTCTCCAACCGCTCCGCGCGGCGCTTTGCCGTCATTTCCGCCCAGAAGGCGTGCTCCGCCACGACGTCCTCCGGGTGGCGCACTCCGCCATGGCTCGCTCGTCCTCCTCGGTGACGAGGAGGCGGCGCTGCCGTCGACGGTGCTCCACACGGTCCTGGTTCATGATAAGATGAGGCAGAGGGGCGACGTCCTGTGCCTGCTCGCGCGTGAAGACGTCGTGAAAGTTCATCTGCGCCGGCGGCCTCTCTAGGCGCAACGCCGCCACGTCGTACGCGTGGCGGCCTCGTGCGTGGTCCCAAACGTGCCAAGGCCGAGCCGGACGTTGCCGGACCGGATCTCGGCGTAGTAGGTGCCGTCGGGGCGCTCGCGGACGCCGCGGTAGCCAAACGATCCACGGCGGCGCGGCGGCATGGTGGCGCGGTGGTGGCAGTGACGACGAAGCGGCGATCAAGCGGCGGCAGAGTAGCGAGGAGAGCGCGCGTGGCAGTGTGAAGGCCGCGTGACGAGCGTGGCAATTTATAGGCGCGCTCGAAGCGGTGCGCCAAATCTAACGTGCGCTGTCGTCTTTTTTCGCGCGCGCACAATCATTTCCCGCACGCTAGTTTCTCGTCGCTCCTGGAGCGCGTCAAAACATTTCGCACGCGCTAAAGTGAAAATTTATCCAGCATACATGTTTTTTGGCGCCGCTGTTGGAGATTCTCGTACGTTGTCGTAGAGCAGCTAGCATACACGCATGAATAATACAACCAGCGGCAACACCTAGCTAGTCTGCCGACATCGACATGCATACTTGCGTGGCGTACGTACGTGCAGCTGGCCATGCATGCATGTACGTGGACCTCATCAGAAAAGTCTTATGTTTGTTTCCAGGGATTTATTGGTTTAAGGGGCTTAAAAAATTTTCTATAAGTCCCATCTAAATTAAATAGGAAGGACTTATAATGACTTAAAATGGGCATTTGGGACTCATGGAATAAGATTCTTAAGGAGGGACGTATAGGGACTTATAGTTGTAATATGGTCTTTTAGTCCATGTTAAGTACCAGAAACCAAACAAGTAGGGACTTTTTAGAGACTTGGGACTTATAAATTGGGACTAAAAAAAGTCCTAAGACTTATGACCAAACAGGGCCTAAGTATCTTCGACCAAGACCTTGTGTGATTTATATTCCCCAACTTTGTTTTGCCGAAACTGGGGCATTTAGCCTGTGTTTTCTTCTTTGGGGCAAAAATTTGATGCACAAATCATGTCGTCAAAGTTTCTGGTCTACATCGAGGACTTTCCCACTATTGCTTCAACAAATTATTTGGCTTAAACAAGTTTGCTCAGCTGAAACGGAGGTCTAGCGGCGTGTTGCAGCAGGAAGAAGACTTCGACACTCTCAAGGATATTTAAATGTATTTTTCAATTTATGTATGGGCGTTTCTGGTACTTTATTTATGAACTTTGGCCCTTTTACAAGAAACTAACTAAATAAAAATTGAGGAACATTGTACACGGTAGTGTGTACAAAAACCGGCTGGTCGGACATGCATGGAGGCAGGCGTAGGTGTGGGTGTGGGAAGGAAGGACCAGCAAGCTGCACGTAGTGGATTAGTGCCGACTTAGAAAAGCGCTCTAAGGCGACGAGAATGCCGTGTCACTCTCACAGCTACCAGCTGGACCTAGTAAGTTGAAAATAATTCATCAAGGCAATATAATCTGCAAAAGTTGATTTCAAAAGCAGTGCATGCATGCATGCAGCTCTGTTGCCACCTTTGTAGTATGTGGGTGTTGTCAGTATGGTCTGCCTTGCCAATTGCCTTGTGACTGATGATGTAGCTAGCTTCTAAATCATGGATGATGTATGCCTGCATGCACGATTGGTTTTGTTGACTTGTGGAGCGTTAGGCGTCAACTGCACCTGAGCACTACGTAAATAACCAGTAACTGTAACTGTAAAAGATCGAGATCGAGATCGGGATGGAGGAAGCAAACATACCTGCATGTATGTGCATGAATGGTCCCGGCGGATCGATCGACAATAGACACAAGGAGCAAGGAGCTAGCTACAGATATCTGTAAGAAAGGGAGCCTGGGGATCAAGGAGTTTGAGAAATTCAACTTGAGTCTGTTATGTAAATTGTGGCAGAACCTAGAGAGCAAGGAAGGGATGGGGCAGGAAATTGGAAGGAAAAAAAAATACAAAGTGGATAATGGGATTGGGCAGGTAAAATTTACTGCCAGAGACTCACCTTGTTGGTCCAACTTTCTTAGAATCGGGGACATATATATGAAAGGGAGGAGAGTGCAGGTTAAAATGGAAGAGAGACCGATTTTTTGAATGACAGATGGATTGGCAATGACACTTCGAAAGAACGGTTTGAAAGATTGTATGAGATCTATCAAGAGCAAAGCATGTCTGTGAGGCAATATGAGTGACAAAACTGGAATTTGAGTTTTGGAAGATAGTTATGTGCTGACGAGATGATCCGGTTGAACAGATTGAGAAGGATATTGTTATCTAAGATTGGGGAGGGGATGAAGACATCCCTATTTGGATATGGAATAACAATAAGAAATTACTGTGAAATTTGTTTACAATCACTTGTTGACACTTATCTGGACAGGTCATTCAAACACTTCTGGAGGCCAAGATCCCTTTGAAAATCAAAATCCGGATGTGGTTGATATGGAATATTACTATAGCAACTAAAGATAACATGTTAAAAATCAAATGGACGGGTGACCCTTTGTGTCAATTCTGTCATGAGATCGGAAAACACTAATCACTTATTTGTTTGATGCTTGGCGACCAAATATTGCTGGGGTGATCAATAAAACTAGAGTAGGGCGCGATAAGAAAATCAGAGTAGGGCACGGAATGCTTGTGTTCATGAAACCACATTTGAATGTTGGACCAAGCAGTTGAGCCCTTTAGCTTCGTGCCACGGACCAGATCGAGGCTAGCTAGTTGCCAACCATGCGTTGCACAACAACTCACCCTCCTGCATGTTTCAGCTTTCTTGTTTGCCCTTCATCTTCGGATCGCCGACAAAATCATCTGGATCATCGTCCTCGCCCTCCTCCACTTCCTCCTCCTCTGCCTACTGCTGATGTGTGCCAGTATGGCTGTAGGACTGTTGCATGCCACTCTGGGTGTAGCCCTGCTGCATGTGAGTGTAGTTGCCGGACTAGGTGGGATTCGAGTCTTTCACATGCCCGTCTTCATACCCACCTCCTCCTCCCCCTCCATTGTGGATGATGTCGAACCTCTCCCTCTCTCCGTCGTCGTACGCCTTCGTAGGCATAGTAGTGAAGAGCGTGCGGGCAACCATATGCTCCACGCCCGCCGTCCGTGCCCGGACGAGCTGCGGCAAGGAAGACTTCGAGAAGAGCAGTGGCGTCGCGTTTACGTCAATGGTGTAAGGCACTTGCCTGGCGGCGGTTGATGTGGGCTTCCCACCGAGCTGCTAGGCGGCGTAGTACTACGAAGCTTTGTACTGCTCCTGCCATGGCGTCGTTTGGACGACGGGCATCACCATCGGGCTCCGCGACTCGGACCACGACTTCCACCGCGTCCGCGACCAGCACGCCCACCGCCACGAATGCCATCAGCATGCCCGCTGTCGGGCGCCTTCTGCTTCATTAGCTTCTCCTTCCTTGCGGCCTTCGCTTTGGCGTGGCGAGTTTTCTGCGTCGCCAAGTTGTTCTTTTGAGCGATGGTGATGCGGGGATCCTCCTCCCCCTCCACCTCCACCACCACCACCACCACCACCTCCATCTCCGGCAGGTCCTCGTCCGGTTCCATGCGTCGATGGCAGGAGCGAGGAAGTGTTGGGGAACGTAGTAATTTCAAAAAATTTCCTACGCACATGCAAGATCATGGTGATGCATAGCAACGAGAGGGAAGAGTGTGATCTACGTACCCTTGTAGATCGACAACGGAAGCGTTTGGTTGATGTAGTCGTACGTCTTCACGGCCCGACCGATCAAGCACCGAAACTACGGCACCTCCGAGTTTTAGCACACGTTCAGCTCGATGACGATCCCCGGACTCCGATCCAGCAAAGTGTCGAGGAAGAGTTCCGTCAGCACGACGGCGTGGTGACGATCTTGATGTACTACTGTCGCAGGGCTTCGCCTAAGCACCGCTACAATATTATCGAGGACTATGGTGGCAGGGGGCGCCGCACACGGCTAAGAATATGATCACGTGGATCAACTTGTGTGTCTATGGGGTGCCCCCTGCCCCCGTATATAAAGGAGCAAGGGGGAGGCCGGCCGGACCTTGTGGGCGCGCCAAGGAGGAGTAGGATTCCTACTCCTAGTTGGAGCAGGTTTCCACCTTTCCTAGTCCAACTAGGAGAAGGGGGGAAAGGGGGGAAGAGGGGAAGGAAGGGAGAGAGGGGCCGCGCCCCAAACCCCTTGTCCAATTCGGACTGGGCTTGGGAGGGGCGCGCGCCACCTCCTGGTCCTTTCCACTAAGGCCCATTAAGGCCCATTGCTTCTTCCTCGTATTCCCGTAACTCCCAGGTACCTCCGAAAATACCCGAATCACTCGGAACCTTTCCGATGTCCGAATATAGTCGTCCAATATATCGATCTTTACGTCTCGACCATTTCGAGACTCTTCGTCATGTCCCCGATCTCATCCGGGACTCCGAACTCTTTCGGTACATCAAAACTCATAAACTCATAATATAACTGTCATCGAAACCTTAAGCGTGCGGACCCTACGGGTTCGAGAACAATGTAGACATGACCGAGACACGTCTCCGGTCAATAAACAATAGCGGAATCTGGATGCTCATATTGGCTCCCACATATTCTACGAAGATCTTTATCGGTCAGACCACATAACAACATACTTTGTTCCCATTGTCATCTGTATGTTACTTGCCCGAGATTCGATCGTCGGTGTCTCAATACCTAGTTCAATCTCGTTACCGGCAAGTCTCTTTACTCGTTCCGTAATACATCATCTCGCAACTAACTCATTAGTTGCAATGCTTGCAATGCTTATGTGATGTGCATTACCGAAATACGCCAACCCAACATTTACCTTTGGAGACACCTGTAGAGCTTCTTTATAATCACCCAGTTACGTTGTGACGTTTAGTAGCACACAAAGTGTTCCTCCGGCAAACAGGAGTTGCATAATCTCATAGTCATAGGAACATGTATAAGTCATGAAGAAAGCAATAGCAACATACTAAACGATCGGGTGCTAAGCTAGTGGAATGGGTCATGTCAATCACATCATTCTTCTAATGATGTGATCCCGTTAATCAAATAACAACTCTTTTGTTCATGGTTAGGAAACATAACCATCTTCGATTAACGAGCTAGTCAAGTAGAGGCATACTAGTGACACTCTGTTTGTCTATGTATTCACACATGTATTATGTTTCCGGTTAATATAATTCTAGCATGAATAATAAACATTTATCATGATATAAGGAAATAAATAATAACTTTATTATTGCCTCTAGGGCATATTTCCTTCAGTCTCCCACTTGCACTAGAGTCAATAATCTAGTTCACATCGCCATGTGATTCAACACTAATAGTTCACATCACCATGTGTTTAACACCCATAGTTCACATTGTCATGTGACCTATACTCAAAGGGTTTACTAGAGTCAGTAATCTGGTTCACATCGTTTATGTGATTAACACCCAAATAGTACTAAGGTGTGATCATGTTTTGCTTGTGAGATAATTTTAGTCAACGGGTCTGTCACATACAGATTCGTAAGTATTTTGTGAATTCTATGTCTACAATGCTCTGCACGGAGCTACTCTAGCTGATTGCTCCCACTTTAAATATGTATCTAGATCGAGACTTAGAGTCATCCAGATCTGTGTCAAAACTTGCATCGACGTAACTTTTTACGACGAACCTTTTTGTCACCTCCATAATTGAGAAATATTTCCTTATTGCACTAAGGATAATTTTGACCGCTGCCCAGTGATCTACTCTTAGATCACTATTGTACTCCCTTGCTTAACACAGTGTAGGGTATACAATAGATCTGGTACACAGCATGGCATACTTTATAGAACCTATGGCTGAGACATAGGGAATGACTTTCATTCTCTTTCTATCTTCTGCCGTGGTCGAGCTTTGAGTCTTACTCAATTTCACACCTTGTAACCTAGCCAAGAACTCTTTCTTTGACCGTTCCAATTTTTGAACTACTTCAAAATATTGTCAAGGTATGTACTCATTGAAAAACTTATCAAGTGTCTTGATCTATCTCTATAGATCTTGATGCTCAATATGTAAGCAGCTTCACCGAGGTCTTTCTTTGAAAAAATCCTTTCAAACATTCCTTTATGCTTTGCAGAATAATTCTACATTATCTCTGATCAACAATATGTCATTCACATATACTTATCAGAAATGTTGTAGTGCTCCCACTCACTTTCTTGTAAATACGAGCTTCACCGCAAGTCTGTATAAAACTATATGCTTTGATCAACTTATCAAAGCGTATATTCCAACTCCGAGATGGTTGCACCAGTCCATAGATGGATCGCTGGAGCTTGCATATTTTGTTAGTACCTTTAGGATTGACAAAACCTTCTGGTTGCATCATATACAACTCTTCTTTAATATATCCATTTAAGGAATGCAGTTTTGTTTATCCATTTGCCAGATTTCATAAAATGCGGCAATTGCTAACATGATTTGGACAGACTTAAGCTAGATACGAGTGAGAAACTCTCATCGTAGTCAACACCTTGAACTTGTCGAAAACCTTTTTGCGACAATTCTAGCTTTGTAGATAGTAACACTACTATCAGCGTCCGTCTTCCTCTTGAAGATCCATTTAATCTCAATGGCTCGCCGATCATTGGGCAAGTCAATCAAAGTCCATACTTTGTTCTTATACATGGATCTCATCTCAGATTTCATGGCCTCAAGCCATTTCGCGGAATCTGGGCTCATCATCGCTTCCTCTTAGTTCGTAGGTTCGTCATGGTCAAGTAACATGACCTCCAGAACAGGATTACCGTACAACTCTGGTGCGGATCTTACTC
This sequence comes from Triticum urartu, assembly GCF_056163025.1. Classification (NCBI taxonomy): domain Eukaryota; kingdom Viridiplantae; phylum Streptophyta; class Magnoliopsida; order Poales; family Poaceae; genus Triticum; species Triticum urartu. The sequence continues at coordinate 618,839,201 of NC_141876.1, forward strand.
TGGTTGATCTACGAGGTTCAGTAGTATCTTGTTCTGAAGTTTCATGATTATCATCATTAGCTTCCTCACTAATTGGTGTAGGTGTTACAGAAACTGGTTTCTGTGATGTACTACTTTCCAATAAGGGAGCAGGTACAGTTACCTCATCAAGTTCTACTTTCCTCCCACTCACTTCTTTTCGACAGAAATTCCTTCTCTAGAAAGGATCCATTCAAAGCAACGAATATCTTGCCTTCGGATCTGTGATAGAAGGTGCACCCAACATTTTCTTTTGGGTATCCTATGAAGACGCACTTCTCCGATTTGGGTTTGAGTTTATCAGGTTGAAACTTTTTCACATAAGCATTGCAACCTCAAACTTTTAAGAAACGACAACTTTGGTTTCTTGCCAAACCACAGTTCAGATTTTGTCGTTTCAACGGATTTAGATGGTGCCCTATTTAACGTGAATGCAGCTGTCTCTAATGCATAACCCCAAAACGATAGTGGTAGATCGGTAAGAGACATCATAGATCGCACCATATCTAATAAAGTACGGTTATGACGTTCGGACACACCATTACATTGTGGTGTTCCAGGTGGCATGAGTAGTGAAACTATTTCACATTGTTTTTAACTGAAAGCCAAACTCGTAACTCAAATACTCTTCTCTATGATCTGATCGTAGAAACTTTATTTTCTTGTTACGATGATTTTTCACTTCACTCTGAAATTCTTTGAACTTTTCAAATGTTTCAGACTTATGTTTCATCAAGTAGATATACTCATATCTGCTCAAATCATCTGTGAAGATCAGAAAATAATGATACCTGTCGCGAGCCTCAATATTCATTGGACCACATACATCAGTATGCATGATTTCCAACAAATCTGTTGCTCGCTCCATTGTTCCGAAGAACAGAGTCTTAGTCATCTTGCCCATGAGGCATGGTTCGCAAGCATCAACTGATTCATAATCAAGTGATTCCAAAAGCCCATCAGCATGGAGTTTCTTCATGCACTTTACACCAATATGACCTAAACAGCAGTGCCATAAATAAGTTGCACTATCATTATTAACTTTGCATCTTTTGGTTTCAATATTATGATTATGTGTATCACTATAATCGAGATCCAACGAACTATTTTCATTGGGTGTGTAACCATATAAGGTTTTATTCATGTAAATAGAACAACAATTTATTCTCTTACTTAAATGAATAACTGTATTACAATAAACATGATCAGATCATATTCATGCTCAACGCAAACACCAAATAACACTTATTTAGATTCAACACTAATCCCGAAATTATAGGGAGTGTGCGATGATGATCATATCAATCTTGGAACTACTTCCAACACACATCGTCACTTCACCCTTAACTAGTATCTGTTCATTCTGCAACTCCCGTTTTGAGTTACTACTCTTAGCAACTGAACCAGTATCAAATACCAAGGGGTTGCTATGAACACTAGTAAAATACACATCAATAATTTGTATATCAAATATACCTTTGTTCACTTTGCCATCCTTCTTATCCGCCAAATACTTGGGGTAGTTCCGCTTCCAGTGACCAGTTCCTTTGCAGTAGAAGCACTTAGTATCAGGCTTAGGTCTAGACTTGGGCTTCTTCACTTGAGCAGCAACTCGCTTGCAGTTCTTCTTGAAGTTTCCTTTCTTCCCTTTGCCCTTTTCTTGAAACTAGTGGTCTTGTCAACCATCAACACTTGATGTTTTTCTTGATTTCTACCTTCGTTGATTTCAGCATCACGAAGAGCTTGGGAGTTGTTTCCGTTATCCCTTGCATATTATAGTTCATCACGAAGTTCTACTAACTTGGTGATGGTGACTAGAGAATTCTATCAATCACTATCTTATCTGGAAGATTAACTCCCACTTGATTCAAGCGATTGTAGTACCCAGACAATCTGAGCACATGCTCACTAGTTGAGCGATTCTCCTCCATCTTTTAGCTACAGAACTTGTTGGAGACTTCATATCTCTCAACTCAGGTATTTGCTTGAAATATTAACTTCAACTCCTGGAACATCTCATATGGTCCATGACGTTCAAAACGTTTTTGAAGTCCCGATTCTAAGCCATTAAGCATGGTGCACTAAACTATCAAGTAGTCATCATATTGAGCTAGCCAAACATTCATAACGTCTGCATCTGCTCCTGCAATAGGTCTGTCACCTAGCGGTGCATCAAGGACATAATTCTTCTGTGCAGCAATGAGGATAAACCTCAGATCACGGATCCAATCCGCATCATTGCTACTAACATCTTTCAACACAATTTTCTCTAGGAACATACCAAAATAAACACAGGGAAGCAACAACGCGAGCTATTGATCTACAACATAATTTGCAAAATACTACCAGGACTAAGTTCATGATAAATTTAAGTTCAATTTAATCATATTACTTAAGAACTCCCACTTAGACAGACATCCCTCTAATCCTCTAAGTGATCACGTGATCCAAATCAACTATACCATGTCCGATCATCACGTGAGATGGAGTAGTTTCATTGGTGAACATCACTATGTTGATCATATCTACTATATGATTCACGCTCGACCTTTCGGTCTCCGTGTTCCGAGGCCATATCTGTATATGCTTGGCTCGTCAAGTATAACCTGAGTATTCCGCGTGTGCAACTGTTTTGCACCCGTTGTATTTGAACGTAGAGCCTATCACACCGGATCATCACGTGGTGTCTCAGCACGAAGAACTTTCGCAACGGTGCATACTCAGGAAGAACACTTCTTGATAATTAGTGAGAGATCATCTTAAAATGCTACCGTCAATCAAAGCAAGATAAGATGCATAAAAGATAAACATCACATGCAATCAATATAAGTGATATGATATGGCCATCATCATCTTGTGCTTGTGATCTCCATCTTCGAAGCATCGTCGTGATCACCATCGTCACCGGCGCGACACCTTGATCACCATCGTAGCATCGTTGTCGTCTCGCCAATCTTATGCTTCCACGACTATCGCTACCGCTAAGTGATAAAGTAAAGCATTACAGCGCAATTGCATTGCATACAATAAAGTGACAACCATATGGCTCCTGCCAGTTGCCGATAACTTGGTTACAAAACATGATCATCTCATACAATAAAATTTAGCATCATGTCTTGACCATATCACATCACAACATGCCCTGCAAAAACAAGTTAGACGTCCTCTACTTTGTTGTTGCAAGTTTTACGTGGCTGCTACGGACTTAAGCAAGAACCAATCTTACCTACGCATCAAAACCACAACGATAGTTTGTCAAGTTGGTGCTGTTTTAACCTTCGCAAGGACCGGACGTAGCCACACTCGGTTCAACTAAAGTTGGAGAAACTGTCACCCGCTAGCCTCCTTTGTGCAAAGCACGTCGGGAGAACCGGTCTCGCGTAAGCGTACTCGTAATGTCGGTCCGGGCCGCTTCGTCCAACAATACCGCCGAACCAAAGTATGACATGCTGGTAAGCAGTATGACTTATATCGCCCACAACTCACTTGTGTTCTACTCGTGCATATAACATCGACACATAAAACCTAGGCTCGGATGCCACTGTTGGGGAACGTAGTAATTTTAAAAAAATTCCTATGCACACGCAAGATCATGGTGATGCATAGCAACGAGAGGGAAGAGTGATCTACGTACCCTTGTAGATCGACAACGGAAGCGTTTGGTTGATGTAGTCGTACGTCTCCACGGCCCGACCGATCAAGCACCGAAACTACGGCACCTCCAAGTTTTAGCACACGTTCAGCTCGATGACGATCCCCGGACTCCGATCCAGCAAAGTGTCGAGGAAGAGTTCCGTCAGCACGACGGCGTGGTGACGATCTTGATGTACTACTGTCGCAGGGCTTCGCCTAAGCACCGCTACAATATTATCGAGGACTATGGTGGCAGGGGGCGCCGCACACGGCTAAGAATATGATCACGTGGATCAACTTGTGTGTCTATGGGGTGCCCGCTGCCCCCGTATATAAAGGAGCAAGGGGGAGGCCGGCCGGCCCTTGTGGACGCGCCAAGGAGGAGTAGGATTCCTACTCCTAGTTGGAGTAGGTTTCCACCTTTCCTAGTCCAACTAGGAGAAGGGGGGAAAGGGGGGAAGAGGGGAAGGAAGGGAGAGAGGGGCCGCGCCCCAAACCCCTTGTCCAATTCGGACTGGGCTTGGGAGGGGCGCGCGCCACCTCCTAGTCCTTTCCACTAAGGCCCATTGCTTCTTCCTCGTATTCCCGTAACTTCCCGGTACCTCCGAAAATACCCGAATCACTTGGAACCTTTCCGATGTCCGAATATAGTCGTCCAATATGTCGATCTTTACGTCTCGACCATTTCGAGACTCCTCGTCATGTCCCCGATCTCATCCGGGACTCCAAACTCCTTCGGTACATCAAAACTCATAAACTCATAATATAATTGTCATCGAAACCTTAAGCGTGCGGACCCTACAGGTTCGAGAACAATGTAGACATGACCGAGACACGTCTCCGGTCAATAACCAATAGCGGAACCTGGATGCTCATATTGGCTCCCACATATTCTACGAAGATCTTTATTGGTCAGACCGCACAACAACATACTTTGTTCCCTTTGTCATCTGTATGTTACTTGCCCGAGATTCGATCGTCGGTATCTCAATACCTAGTTCAATCTCGTTACCGGCAAGTCTCTTTACTCGTTCCGTAATACATCATCTCGCAACTAACTCATTAGTTGCAATGCTTGCAAGGCTTATGTGATGTGCATTACCGAGAGGGCCCAGAGATACCTCTCCGACAATCGGAGTGACAAATCCTAATCTCGAAATACGCCAACCCAACATTTACCTTTGGAGACACCTGTAGAGCTCCTTTATAATCACCCAGTTACGTTGTGACGTTTGGTAGTATACAAAGTGTTCCTCCGGCAAACGGGAGTTGCATAATCTCATAGTCATAGGAACATGTATAAGTCATGAAGAAAGCAATAGCAACATACTAAACGATCGGGTGCTAAGCAAATGGAATGGGTCATGTCAATCACATCATTCTTCTAATGATGTGATCCCGTTAATCAAATAACAACTCTTTTGTTCATGGTTAGGAAACATAACCATCTTCGATTAACGAGCTAGTCAAGTAGAGGCATACTAGTGACACTCTGTTTGTCTATGTATTCACACATGTATTATGTTTCCGGTTAATATAATTCTAGCATGAATAATAAACATTTATTATGATATAAGGAAATAAATAATAACTTTATTATTGCCTCTAGGGCATATTTCCTTCAGGAAGAAAGTTAGAGAAAAGGGCGGAAATTGCTTGGAGAGCAGCGGGATGGAAGAAGATAGTGGGGTATTTTGGCGCGGCAAGAGTGCGGATACAACAAAAGCGCGGGCCCCACCTTCCTTTTGGGTGGGCCACGGGTGTAAAAGGCCGACGTGGCTCGTGTCTAGACTCCCCCAAAGCCCCCCATATTTGCTTCCTGTTTGCAGGAAAAATATAGTCTGAAACGCGCGGCGGACCGATACAGACCCGTGTTGAATGGCTTTCGGAGCCCGGATCATGCGGCGAACCGATATATACCCACGTTGGATAGCTTTCGGAGCCTGGACCACGCGGCGAACCGATATATACCCACGTTGGATAGCTTCCGGGGTATGGACCGTGCGATCTAAACATATGCGGACGGCTTGTGGGTCGGTTGTTTGAAGATGTCCTAATAAAATTAAACGTTTTATAACAGACGTACAGTGGATCGGAGTAGTGGCGACTTAAAATTAAACAGCTCTATTCCCTCAAAAAAAGATTAAACAGCGCTAGTTACCCTATGTGTTGAGTATCGTGATTATTAGGAAAGTTAGGATAGCGTAGGATATTATTCTACTTTGCCTTGTACTCTAACATGATCATGTACTTCTATATATATGCCCATGAGGCTCAAGCAATACAATGACAATTCAAACCAATCCTTCTCTCCCTTCTAACATGGTATCTATCACAAGTCGATCCTAAACACTAGCCGCCGCCGCTTCCGCACCTGCGCGCTGCCCCCGGGGCGGTCGGCCTCCATAACCGCCGCCGGGGGCCGCGTCACCCGTACGCAGGGTTCGTCCGCCGGCCGTGTTGGCCGGCTGCCCTAGAGAGTTTTTTTTTCCGATCCTTTGATCCGGGTTTTCTCTCTCTCACCGATCGCTTTGATCGACGTCTATTTTTTGGTTTTCCGGTCTATCTGATCCGGTTTGCGTCACCCACCGCCGCCGTCGACCCCGTGCGCCTCTACTCCAACACCGGCGCGATTGGCCAGCTTCTTCACCGACCCGGCGGCCTCGCGCGTCGGCCCGTCGGTCGCCCTGACTCGGCGGCCTCGCGCATCGTCCGCGCGTCGGCCCACCGGTCGCCCCGACCCGGCGGCCTCGCGTCATGCGGCAGCCCTGCACCGCCGCCGTTCGCGCGACGACCCGCCCGTCGATCTACGTCGGCTATCACCGCCCTGCTCCGACCAGGACTCCTGCATCACCCCGATCCGGCGGCCTCGCGCCATACTGCGGCCAATCATAGCCGCCCTGCCGCCCGCCGCCGCCGGCTTCATCTCGGACTCCGCCGCCACCGCGCCTCCACCGAGCGGCGTCCCCGACCTCGCGCGCGATCGGCTTGATCACCCGCTCGCCGCCGCGATCCGCCTCATCTACGCCGCGCGACCGACCTGGCCCGTCAGTTACGCGCGCCTCAGCCGGTCCCGTGAATATCGTTTCCGAGTTCAGCGCGCCTCTCCACCGATCGAGTATCGGGCTGCCGCTGCGTCGCCCCGTCGGGCCACAGCGCCGCCGCCCCGTGGTTCTTCTCCCAGCTGCACCGACCCGCGTCACCGCTGCGTCGCCCCTTCGGGCCGTAGTACCGCGGCCCGCGGTCCACTGCCGCCTAGAGGCCGTCCGCTCCAGGTCGTCCCCGTGGCAGCACCGACCCTCGCGCCGCCACTGCGTCGCCCCGTCGGGCCGTAGCGAGCGTGGCACGCGGTCCACGCCGCCGTCCAGAGGCCATCCCCGCGGTTGCACCGACCCGCGCTCCTCCGCCGCGCCCCTCCTTCGGGTTGTCGCGTCGCGGCCCGCGGTCCCTGCCGCCGCCCCGAGGTCTTCCCGCCGTCACCCCGACCTGCCCGCCGCTGCTGCGTCGCCCCTTCGGACCGTAGCGCGGCGGCACGTTGACTTTCCGTGGTATGCGTCGCGCCACCTCCCATGGCGCGGGAACGCCACCGTCTGCGCCGGTCTTCGTCACGCTGTCGGGTTCTTCGCCTACTTCGAGTACCGCCGCCGAGCTCCTACCCTAGCCGCCGTCGCCGCCGTCAGGCCGCCGCCGCCGCCGCTACCCACGTAGCCGCCGCCGCCGTCCACCTCCTTCGTCTTCGTCCAGCACCGGCCCGTCGCCAGCGTCGCCGTCATCTACCCCGACCACTTCGTCTACTCCGACAACCGCAGGCGACATCGGCTCCGCGCTGATTGACGCCGCAACCATCGTCGAGTCCTTCTTTGCTGGCCTCTCCGACTCCTCTGACATGGCGTACAACTTGTGCAGGTCCTCGTCTATGCATGCCCGGTGCTGGCAACACCGATGCGTGCCTTCGTCCACGATGTTTCCCCGGGCCTGGCAAGCCTGGTGTGGCGCTTCGTCAACTTCGTCTTCGTCCGTCTACGCATGCCCGGTGCTGGCAACACCGGTGTGTGCCTTCGTCTACGATGTGTCCCCGGGCTTGGCAAACCCGCCGCGACGCGTCGTCAACAACGTATTCTTCCCGGCGCACCACTACTTCGACACCACTGCGCCCATACTAACTCGGCGCGCTCTTGCGCCCGCGGCTCCACGGCGACATCCTCGACACCGGTTCCCCGACTCGACATCGACCACGAAATTCTACGCGCGGCTACCTCGACCACGGCTACACCACCCTCGGCTCTCGGCTACATCGACAAACGGCACAAAGGGCTACCGCCTGCTTGAGCAACCTCGTTGGTTTTCACTCCACCCACGACTCCGCGATGCGTAGACCGTTACGACTGTGGGGGGGTGTCCGTCGGCTTGCCTTCGGATTCTTCTCCAGTCTCACCGTCTGCGTCGCTACCGATGTGACTGCGGGGGGATGTTGAGTATCGTGATTATTAGGAAAGCTAGGATAGCGTAGGATATTATTCTACCTTGCCTTGTACTCCAAGATGATTATTTACTCCTATATATATATGCCCATGAGGCTCAAGCAATACAACGACAATTCAAACCAATCCCTCTCTCCCTTCTAACACCGTGGATAATATGCCCTGGATCGATCGATCTCACTCGGAATCACAGCTCCTGCAGTTTGAACGCCTGCATATTAAGGCGGGCCAATTAACCTCCAAAGTGGAACTAATTAAGGCTGCAATCTCTTCTTCATGTGTACGTTGATGCTGCCTAGTGTTAGTCAGTCTGATCAGGCCTGAAGTGCACGTAGGTGGCGACATGACGAGCAAGTCGATCGATCGGTGACAACAACGACTGAGCTATAGCTGCATGCAAGGTGAGGATGTCCACGCGTATGTATATGTACAATAGGAGACATGTGTTTAGTATATTTGTGTTGCATGTATTACGTGGTGTGACCCATCTTCTAGTTGTGTATAGTTGAGATTGAGGCCTACCAAGTACTTATATATACGTGCACCAGCACCCCATCAATACAACGTTTATTGTATTACAAAGAGGTAAATACATTGGGAGTCTTAGAACTTGCACGCGATGGTCAGTTTAGTGCACAAACTTGTAAAATACGTGATTTTGGTTTTCGAACTTGCGTGAGCGTGCAAATACGGTCACATATCCCGTACGCAGACATATCCGATGCTTGCTTGGCAGGCCAGAGTGTGCAAGGCCCACTGTCAATGACAAGATGGCACTCTGTGCGACATGTTCTTGCTTAAAACAGCCTCGCCTTTGTTTATTTGCAGAAAAACAATCATCATTGGTACCAAAAATACGCTTCAGCGAGGAGCGAAATACAGAAGCGCGGGTGGTGGGTCTTCGGTCTAGCTAGCTCAGGTACGCACAAAAAAAACCCAACCATTGCAACAGGAACATTTACGTGTCTAACATGAGATACAATTTCACTTATACTGAAAACGTCCGGGATTATCAACTAAATATGTGTCGTGCACATGACGTGACTTCATACGATGTTCGACACATGTTCTTGCGTAAAATGTAGAGTCAACAGTTTATGAAATATAAACTTGTGTATTACATAAAATATATTTATTTAATACAGACATTTAAAATGTTATTAAATAAAAAAATAATGAATACAAAAAGAATTATACACTCGTGGCTTATATTTAAATTATACAGAATGATGAATACAATATTTATTAAATATTTATGAATATTCACTTGTGTATAATTTTTAATCATGATTTATATTCAAAAAGAATATATAATTTACATATTAGACACGATTAAATATTCATAACAAGACTTTAGATTTTATATTATGAATATTTTACTTATACAAACATAAGATTTTTAAAACGTGTGTATAATTATTGAAATTCTTGTATAATTAAAATAATATTTATGAATAGTAATTATAAAAATACTTATATTATTATGACACAATTTTTTTAATTAACAATATTATCTTAAAATAATACATGAACAAAGTTTTCTGCTTCAAAAATTTCAAAAAAAACGAACAGGTGCAACTATACATACATTTTTTAATTATTACTATTTTTAAAATTATTATTTTTATTTTTAAAGTTATTCTACAAATTTTGAAAACAATGTTTTTACAATTATGAATATTTAAAAAATATTTGTATTATAATTATGCAAATATCTTTTACAATTCATACATATTATTTTAAAATAATAAATGAACAATATTTGAAAGTCATTTTATTATTGAGATTATAATTTACATACTACATATCTATTAATCTGTAAAAAAAAAGGAGAGCAGATGCAAAATAGGCCGCACAAAATGGAACCCATTTCTGCTACACGAGCTCCTTCGTTATAGTACAGTAAAGCAAAGTTATGCTACGTAAACATCCACAGGATTGGGTTGGAGTGGCTTGGCTGGATTGTGTCCTCGCCTTAGGCGTGTGTTCTAAACTGGGCGACACACTTCTTCGTATTTAAATTTCGCTATATACTGATAAGTGGGACCCACCAGTTGTTAATTTTTCACAAATAAAAAAGGCTATGGGGTTTTGTGCAAAAACACGCCGCGCTGAGCGCCATCTGTTGCTGACAGCAGGCAACCTAGCATCGGATACGCCCATGTACGGGATATGTGACCGTATTTGCACGTCCGCACAAATTCGATGACCAGAATCATGTATTTTACAAGTTTGTGCACCAAACTGACCGTCGCATGCAAGTTTGAAGACTCCCGGTGTATTTACCTCTATTACAAACTATTCGTTTACATGGTATCATCTTTCTCGGTCCAACCCTAGGGTTCGCCACCGCCGCCGCCGTGGCGCTCCTCCCTCCCCTACACCGCGGCGCCGCCGCCCGTGCCGCCCGATTCTATCTGCCCCGTCGCCCCTCCTGCAGCCGCCGCCACCCCTCCCTCTACAACACCACTGCTCCCTGCTGCGCCACCCGTCGCCGCTGCTACTCCCTTCCCCCAGCCGCGCCTCCCAATACAGTCGCCGCATCCCATGCCGCCGTTGTCCTCCTTTCCCTCTCCCAACAAAAAAAAAACCTAACCCTAGCCGCGCCGACATGTCCTCCTCGGGCTCCTCCACCACCCGCTCGTCGAACCCCTTCGCCAGCCCCGAGCCCTCCGCCGCCGCCATCCGTGACCTCAACATCGAGGCCCGGGTCCCTATCCGCCTCGACAGCTCACTACTAGGAAAAGGGCTATAGCTAATATGGACATTAATGGCGCACCACATACAGGTGCGCCATTATTGACATATTACTAATGGTGCACCTGTAGTGTGGTGCGCCATTACCAGTTTTGAAAAAAAAATGAAAAAAAATTTGTTAGCAGTGGCGCACCAGGGGATAGTACGCCATTACTAGTTGACATAGTAATGACGCACCTTCACAAGGTGCGCTATTACTATGTGTATGACTGGATCAAAGTTTGGTCAAACTTAGTAATGGCGCACTTTGTGTAGCTGCGCCATTGACCAAGGTTTGACCCAGTCATACACATCGTAATGGCGCACTTTGTGATGGTGCGCCATTATTATGTCAACTAGTAACGTCGCACTATGCCCGGGTACGCCACTGCTAACCAAATGCATCCCCCCTCCCCCGTGGACCTCCTTTTCAGTTTTAAAAAATAAAAGAAAATGATGGAAATGTAAAAAAATAAAAGAAAATAAGTTTCCCACGTGATATGTGGTCTAGTTGAAATTTACAAATATGAATTGCGACTTTATTTGCAAAATCTCTTTGAAATTTAGTAAAATGGGGATAACTTTTGCATACGAACTCGGATTAAAAAAATTATATGAAAAATCATCTACTCGAAAAGTTACATCTGAATTGAATGGGGGGTACCTCGTTCAAGATTTTCAGAATCCCCAAAAACCTAACAGAATAAAAGATACGGGGCTTTTAAGATCTAGGGGGGGGGGATGGAAAAAAATTCAGACTTACTAGTGGCGCATCATTTGCTAGGTGCGCCAATAGTAACAGAAAAAAAATTGGTTTCGAATTTTTTTTTTGGATTTTTTTTTCAAAATATGATACGTAATATGACCGGGAAGTTTGAAATGTTTTTCAAAATTTCATCACACTCATGAACATGAACAAAGTCCTAGACATCAACAAGGTTTAATAGGATTGA